>NW_025335344.1:706977-837880 GCF_004798865.1 Varanus komodoensis | reverse complement strand
CATTATTATTATTATTACATTTCTATGCCGCCCCTTGCCGAAGCCTCGGGGCGGCTTACAACACAATAAAATACATTGAAATACAATAGAACATAATAAATTACCACTAAATACAAAAATAACAAAAAATACACTGAGTTTCAAACATAATATAAAATTAAAAATAACAGTATAAAATAAGTAAATAAAGAATATAGGAGGAGAAAAGAGAAGGAAGAAGAAGTTGCCCTGGCCAGATCATATATTTTAACAATTAAAATGATGTTTAAATAAAAAGGTCTTTACCTGGCGCCGAAAAACCAGTAACGACGGTGCCAGGCGGACCTCTTTGGGGAGTGAATTCCATAGGTTGGGCGCCACCTCGCTGTTGTGTCCCCCACCTCGCTGTTGTGGCTGCCTCTTGCCTGCCCTGCATCCTGCCTCGCTGTCCATATCCCGTCTTGCTTGCCTGCACCATGCCGGGACCCTCACCGTGTCTCCTACACACCACGCATCTTGCCTTGCTGTGCATCTGCCATGCCCTGTACCCTGTCCAGTCATGCAGCCTCGAGTGCCTGCACCCGGCCTTTGCCGTGCCTCCTCCCTTGCTCCGCATCCTGTCCAAGATGCCAGCAACTCTCTTTGTCCTGCCGGTTCTGGACCCTTGGCTTGTTCCTGACCACATCCTTGCGCTGCCCTGATTTGTACATCCAGGTCCTGACCTGCTTGGTTCCTGCAATTTGGACTTGCCATTAAACTTTATGTTGTGTCTCTGTCTTGCCTCGAGTTCTGCCGCCCTGGTCTTGTCTCTGTCCGCCCACCTCTCAGCCTCACACCATTCCCCTGAACCACCCAGAGAGCTTTTGGCTATTGTGTGTGTGCGTTTGCGTCCTCTCTGCTGATTGAAAAGGGAGTTTGGGGTTCCTGGCACTGGTGTATCCTCTCCATTCTTTGTCAAGGGATGGTGCTCAGTGCCAAAAGGATTTGGGGTCCAGCCCACAAGGGGGGGGAAAATGCATCCATTTCCAGGTTTGGATGGAGAGGAGGGCATGTGATTTCAGACGGGGAAAATGCAGGCAGAAAGATCCCAAAGTGAGGCACAGGGGAATTGCATGAGCGCCTCTGTACCCGTCCTTTAGTAAGTGCCCACGAACAGCAGGGTGGGGGGCAGGCAGCCTCCCAGAAATTTAGGGCTGGAGATAAAAAAAGTTGTGGCTTCAAAGGAAAAATAAAGGGCTCCGGCTCCAGTGGACGATCCACAACACAATCTCTAAGCTGACCCCTCTCTGTTCACTATGACCATCCTCGTCACGTTGCATTTTTATCCTGCCCGTTTTCCTCTTGCTTATGAAATAACTCCATTTCATCCTTGCAACAACAACCCTGCGCGGTAGGTTAAGCTGAGAATGAGTGACAGGGCTAAAGACTTCGGGGGAGCTCCATGCTAAACTAGCACTAATCGCTCCAGTCCAGCACACCACGCTGGCTTTCATGATGTGAAACATTGGCTGCAGCTCCCAGTTTGCATCTCCTCTCCTCTCCTCTCAACTGAGCTCGCCTACCTTTGCAGCCATTAGTCCTGCTTTGGGAACCCTCCTATTCCCTACGTTTAGTCCAAGAATAGTATAATCCAGGCAAAAAGAGGGGGCGGCGGGGGCGGGGGGGCATTTGCTTCCCTTCTCAGAGATGGCAATCAAAGCAGATTTGCCTGGGAATCTCCAATCCTCTTCTGACATGGCGTGGTACTTCCTCCTCCTCATGTGTAGCACAAATGAGCATAAATTGAGAAATACAGAAAGGTCCTCAACTCCTCCCCATGGAATTAATGCAGAAATGCAACTTTCCGCCTGTAGCTAGAAAGACAGTTTTCAAGCAGCAATTTTTCCTTCTCTGTCTGGCCGGAACTCGAAAGTTTCTACATGCACAGTATGTACTTGTACGGGAGACTTGCACTTCCCGTCCCTAAAATGAATGCATCGCCCAACGTGGGGCTCGAACCCACGACCCTGAGATTAAGAGTCTCATGCTCTACCGACTGAGCTAGCCGGGCTGATGTACACGTGATCTTGCGTAATGTCCTTAATAGCCTTAAAGGGAGTATGTATCACTTCAGTTGCGAAGTATGCAATTAACATTTCCCCCCCCAATTAGCATTCCATTCGTCGGAACCGCTTCTAAATTTCCGGTGTGTTAGAAGCAGAACAAAACTGTTTGCCTTCCTGTTGAATAAATACTCTGGGCATGTACAGACTTTCATTTCAAACTTACACGGCTGCAGAAGGGAAGAGGGTTGCTTCTGCCGTCCGCGTTGTCTGTTGAGCTCTGAGTGTTCATTTAGGGACCCCCAGGGGTTGTGGGGCTTTGGATTTGGGTCCCAAGAACTACCCCTTACAGCACTGCTTGGCGAAAGAGAGTGAACAGAGAGATCGTATGGCCCTGCTTACATCTAGGGGACCGTAGGGCTCTCCAGTTTCCCAGATCTGAGGCTGGGAAAAGCCATCTGACCTCAGAGCTGGAGATTTGTGCTTGGATCTGTTTTCTCCGCCTCACAGCTAGCATGGAGAGAAGCGGCTGGATCCTTCCCTGAGGCTGTAAAGTGAGAGACTATCTTTTTCAGTGTGCGAGGAAACCAGACTCAGGGGAAGGTCTACACATCTAGACTTCTGCGGCTTTATTGGATCGGTGCCCCGGTTCCTGCAGTAACTAAGGACAGCGTGACCCCGGGTAGAGTCTAAGCAACTCCAAGTTCACAGCCCATGTACAGCCGTTTTTATAGCCTGCTAGTCACATACACCAATACAGCATGTTAAGTTTCCAGACAGTGTTGGTACGATAACATCTCGATGTCTTTAGGCAGGCATAATGTTCTAAGCAGATCAGAAATATTGGTAAATATCTCTGATTGCTTTATTGACATGTCAGTTAAGTAGAGTTTTTTGCAGTTTGGATCAGCCTGTGTCTGTTTAAACATGCAAATGTGTCTGGCTCAGGAACCATTGAGGAAAACTGGTTCGATGCGGGCGCTTGCCTCCATGGAACTACATGATTGAAAGGGTCCGTTCAGAAAGAAATGGACACCATTGTCTCTGCTCTCTGAGGCTGATGGGAATGCCAGCATCTCCCCACTGATAGTTTGATAGTCCCTTTGATCTGTCAAAGGGACTGATCTATAATTCATACTGGGGAGGTGCTGGAATCAATTGATGAAAGGCGATTGATTGAAGTACAAATTTACTGGTGATGTTGATGACCGTAACTGTGGCCATTCACAAAAATGTTGTTGGACAATAATGCAGAAATATTTGCAACTGTGAGCCTGTTAGTTTATGGAGTGTGACCATATGAACCTATTCAAAACATGAGAAATAAAGCTGATTCCCTTGATGAATTTCTTGTGATTCTCTGTCTTTGAAATGCATTTGTCTTGTATTTCATAAACTGACAGACACTGAGGGCTTTCTATACCCCTCAAGAATTGAGCCATCCAATTCACACCAGGAAGCTTGTGTGTTTGGCTTAATCTTGGATTGGATCGGAGTCACTGCTAGATTTTATGTGTGTGTGTTTTTTTAATGACAGATCTGCCATGACTGTTTCTTTGCCCCAGTAGCATTAGTGCAACTAAAACTCATTAGCACCCTGCAAGGGCTAATTTAATTTCTCTAACATTTTTATGCTGTCCAATAGCCAAAGCACTTTGGGCAATGCACAAATTATGCATACAATTATGCAAATTATGCATATAAAATACATCAAGCAGGGAGACACCCATATATCCCAAAGCAATTTTATGTAATCAACAACAGCAAAATTCAAGACCGGATTAAAAAGGCTCATCATAGGCTGTCAAGTGTCTGGGACAAGAAAGTCTTAACCTGGAGCCAAAAAGAGAACCATGTTGGCATCAGGTGGGCCATATCAGGAAGATCATTGCATAACTGGGGGGCCATCACTGAGAAGACCCTCCCCTTTGTTGTCACCTTGTTGCTAAAGTTCAATATAATTAAACCTGGAAAATCCCTCCAGGAGTAGACTATAAAATGGCAGACATCATGGCCACTCTTGCTCCTCTCTCACTCCCCTCTTCCAGAATGATGAAGAGGTGTCAAGATAATCTCATTTCCAGACTGCCCAGTGGCCAAAGCTCTCTGTGGACAGTTTGCAAGAATTGAACACTGAACCTATTTGGGTCAGTCATGCCTACCAAAGGTCTTGGCAAGATGGAGCAGATGGGTTCCTATGGACCGTCAAGCTATTTATACTTTTTTAAGAGCGTGATTAAGAGTCACCGGCGGGACTTTGTAGTTCCACCAAAGGCCATTAGGGGGCAATGCGGTTGTGGGGATTGACCTCCTGTACTTGCAGCTGGTGTTCACTGTGCATTTATTTCAGAGGTTTAACTGAACTTCCCATTATTGCACAATCCTACTGGTTTCTTGTAAGGCCCCCGGACCCAGAGCGAGCAGAGCAGGAGGCAAGGCAGAAGCAATTCCCAACTCCCTGCAGCTCCTGCCCTTCACTTTTCCCAGGTGACCTTTTTTCACACCCTGTTGGGAATATGGGATGTTTTGAAGGCAAGAGAGAAGGAGGCATTGGAGGAGAAAGGGGAGTTCTTATCCTGGCCTCTTGACTCACATCGTTCCCTTCCAATGCCTACTTTACATCCTCTCTGAGGTCACATTCCCATTGTAGAGAGACAGCCAGAAAGAAATGCATTGGGGACCATAAACATAAATATTTCTAGGGTCTTGTTTTGGCTTTTACAGCTGTTCTTTTAACACAGGGTGTAAGTCTTAGCAAATTAAAATATCCCATCACAGATGAGTTACAGGAGTGATCCTCAAACATCCGTATTTTGTCTTTCAAGAAAGGACTAATTTATTTTGGTTCTGGCTCAGATTGGAGGTGGCTTGTTATGCTCAAACTCAGAGAAGGAGCAGGATGTGAGTGGCTGCCTTTAACTCCTGACATAAAACCAAAGGCTTTTAATATTCATGGTCCACCATCTCCCATGTGGATATGCCCCCTAATGGCCTTTGGTGGAACTACAAAGATTTCCTTAAGATTTCCTTTTGGAGCCATTCTCCAGAACCAGAGAATGGGAAACAGGCCTTTAAAAAGTGCTGAGCCACTGTTTGTGGGATAGTCTCCCCAGAATGCTGAACATTCAAGTCTTTCTGGGAACAGATTCTTTTAAAAAATGATAGATTCCTCTAAGCTTTTAATTATTGTATCATTTCAAGGCTGCTGTCACCCATTACAATCTGTCTCTCTGTGTCTCTCTCTTTTTCTAATATTGTGACATTTAGGTTTTCTCTGATTTCTTTTCTGATGTCTTTACAATGTTTGTAAATGCCAGACATTTATCTTTTAGAGGTGAGTATACATTTATTAAGTTATTTTAGAAAGCACACCTGTTTGATATTTTCAGTCCTTCTTGCTCATGAGGAGCATCTGCTTCAATGGTTTTCTGTGGAATTTTCTGGATATTCTCTTGCTCCCTCCACAGATTATTAATTCTCAGTATCAATTCAAGCATTCAGAAAAGACATACAGAATAGGCTGTCTTGAATCACACCACAGTAAAAGAGGCATCGCGTGTTTAAAGGCTTCTAGGTGTCGAAAACTCGCTACAGTTGGCAGCATTTTATTTACTCTGTGCATCTTAACATTTCAGTGCTCTATATGATAAAGACACTTTTTGCATCTGCTTCAGAACACTTTTAGCTACTGTAATTCTAATCACCATCCAAAGGCACAACATCTTGCATCAGAAGGGCTTCTCCATCAATTGTTGGATGCATCCTCATTCCAGAAGATATTTGCAAACATACATGTGTGGAAAATTATCAGGGACGTACTTCCAGTAAGTGGTACCTGAAAGAAAGATAGGACAGCTACAAAAGGAAGCTAGGAAAAAGTAGCATGTGACACATTTGCTGTTTTTTTCTGGTATTACACTAATTGTGGTTGGAGATTGTGGTTCTCTCCCAGCCTGGACTACAGCAGAGCAGCAGAAAGTATCAGGTCTGGATATGGGGGCATGGAAAAAAATATTGCACTAAAATTCATAAATGTCTTGAGGAAATGTTACAAAAATCTTTAATATTTAACCCTGAAGTTTTTTTTTACTAGGCATTGTACCTGATGATGTCGATAAACAAGCTATGTATTTGATTTTACATGTAATTACTGCAGCAAGGATTGCATTTGCCCAACATTGGAGGAGTGAAGAACCACCCATTGATGAACTGATTTTAAAAAAGATTCTGGATTGTTCTGAAACGGACAGACTGACTTTGTCTCTGAAGGAGACAGAGGATACATACTTCTATCAAACTTGGAACTCTTTTTATAATTGGCTAGAGAAACAGGACTATGTGCAGATTTGAATATGTTTACGGATTGCTATAAAAAAAAAAATTGGGGGCTGACCCAGCAGGTCTGATGTTTCTGATAATTGATGTTTCTTAGTTTCTTTTTTTTTAGTTTGTAGAAAATAATAATAAAAATTTACCAGAAAAAAGACACTGCGATCAGGAAGCAAGCCAAGAATGTTATTGCCTCTCTGAAACAACAACTGAACAGTAGCAGGAAATGCTTGGCTCTGCCCAAATTAAGCCAGGTCCAGGGAAGGATTTATTTCAGGGTGTGGGGCAAAGGAGCAAGTTCAAACTACTGCCGGTAAATGAAAACATAAATCGAACAAATAAAATTCCCCCCAGCCCCTGGTCAGACCTTGCTCTTCCAGGATGTCAACAGCCACATGAGGATGGAGCAACAGATGGTATCTCTGAGGTAGGGGCTCCCTAAACTTACTGTAGTCCCACGCAGAGTTATCTGCCCACTCCCAGGGCACTGCTCGGTCCTAAGGATCCAAGAATTAAAAACAAAAACGGATCCGTGTTAAAAGGCCATTGCTTTGGAAAGGAAATGTAGCATCTTATGCCATCCATTTATATGGGGATAAGCCCTTCTGAATGGGATTTTGTATAGTAAAACTATGCAAGAGAGCTCCGTGATGGTGAAGTGGGTATTATAAATTAGTAATTGTGTGTTTGTTGTTTTCTTAAAGTAAATAGCAGCAATCTGAGGCAAAGAATCAGGAGCACAACATGTGGGATGGAGTCTTGGACTTTTTATCCTTGCTGTGGGGCTTCTCTACATGAATCCTTTCCTGTGCATTCATTATATTCATACTTTCCTGTGCTTTCAAAGCATTTCCATGGCTCTCCTTAGTTCAAGGAAAGGGTCACTTTATCTAGAAATGGTGGGGTGAACCAGAATGAGGCTGTCCTGTATTTTCTGAATTCTGCTATAGGGTAGTAGCTCCTTTGGGCTGTGTGATGGAACACATAGAAAACCGGAAAAATGAAAATAAAAAGGATTCAGTCTTAATCTCACAAACAATCTGGAAGCAGAATCCTTGGCAAAGTGCAGGTGAAGCATCTTGGATACAGAAGCTGACAGTCCCAACCAAAAGCAGCAGCGGGTGCAGTGCTGGCTATTTCTACCAGGAGAGCATCATCTGCAGCTTTGTCTCCAGTTCAAATCCCAGATGAGGGAAAGGAGCAGCATCTGGACTGGAATCATAGTCAGAATAAAAGTTTAAAGCCCGCTTTCCCCCTACAGAGGGATGCGAAACCTCAAACCCAGAGCCCAAATCCAACCAAAGAGGCATATCAGCGTGGTACTCTGAGGTTCCCAGATATCCGTGCATCCTTTCCCCAGCCGGAGTTTTGATGCCCTCCTTTTGCCCAGTTTTTCCTCATTCTAGAAAGGATGAAATGTCTTTCCTGGGGCTTCATTACTGGCAGTCAGAGGATTAATCTAAAACCCGGTTCTAACGATCTGGACCATTCACTCAGTTTAAGGAACTCTTTCATTTTTACAACTCCAGCAACAATGAGCCAGACATGCCCTTAGGTGAAAATCCTCCATTGGATCCTTACGTGGGTCTTTTGTGCTCCAAGCCAGTAACCATCTCGTTTCCCCATCAGGTGAAAGATGAAATTGTCTTCGTCATCACTATGAACGGAAGCTAAGTGGGCGCTGAGTTGCTTACAGTTGTGCTAGGATAAAATAAGCAGAGCAAACTTAGGTGTGACCTCTATCCTTTTTCAGCACTCAAAATACCAGTCAGCCAGGATTTGAAAAAGTAATCTGGGGCAGGTCTGGATCATCACCTGCCTGCTTGATTAAGCTACAGTAGACTTGACGCATGTGGTGCTTTGGTTCAAGCCACAATTGCAGTTTGTTGTGTCGTGTGATTCTGATGAGGATGCACCCTCGTTATGCTGCACAACCCATCCACAACCCTAGAACAGCCCATGGGTACTGAGTAGCCCTATCTGAGCTCTTGGGGGTCCAAAATAGACTGTACTGGGTTTGACGTTCTTGCCATGTACCATCAAATCATCTCTGCTTTATGGTGAGCCTAGGAATGAATATGCTCCAGAATGTATCCCTGACGGCCATGCTCAGCTCTTGTAAACTCAAGGCTGTTGGTTTTACTGGGTTTGATGGGCCAGTGGAACTGGGATACTTCCAGAAAGAGACTTCAAAGCACTATCACTCAAAAGGCCTTGTGCCACCATTCCATCTTTTCTTCCTTAATGTTTATTTCTTCCTTCCGATAAAGGAAAGCGTGGAAGAGGTTCTGGGAAAACAGAGGAGGGCTACAAATGGAAGACAATATCATTTGAGCCCCCACGAAATTTCATAACCAGGGCAGGGCGATTGCACCGTAAAAGACCAGCAGTACTCAGGGCATAGCACACTTCCCTATAAGGTAGGATCTTACCTATCCACCAGCATGTGAAAATTTGCACCACACACATTAGTTGACAGCCCATTAGCTCTCCAGAGGAGCCTTCCAAGGACATGGGATTAGATTCTGATTCAGAGAAGAGGAGGACGGGGATTCTGGGAATGCAGCATCGAGGATAGAGGGAATGTAGATCACAGAGGGGAGTGGGGAGTGTCAAGCTGCCCTTAACCCATGAGAAACTGTAGAGTAGGAAGGGGAAAAGGACATGAGCAATCCAAGGTGAAATGTTAGTCGAGGGAAGACCAACAAGTAGGAGTGTGAAGACTCAGATGTTCGAAGGCCATCGCAATGAGAAATCAGGAACCACGTTGAGGGTTTGGTTTTTGGGATCTCAATTACTATTTATTTATTTACATATATTTACAGGCCACCTATAATTGCCGAGGCCTTCCCAGGCGGCTTAAATTACTAGGAAGGGCAGGTTCTTAATGGTAATTAATCTGAAATCAACTTTGAATTGTGTCATATTGCTTTCATAAACCAGGCCAGCACTGGGGAACTTGACTACAGTTTAGCCTGATGAAAGACTGATTCATGACGCACACAGAGAGCCTAAGAGAGGGGACCTTAGCAGTTTCCCAGGATGTTGGAGAGTGCACAGGCCGGTAACACGCATCTTTGTACTGGAACCAGTTGTCCTCACAGCATCCTTGTGTGCAAGGACACAGGTGCCCTGGAAAGGAAGGAAACAGGTCCTGTTGAGAACAAAGCCGCAGCAACAAAGCGTTCCATGAAAGGACAGAGAATACGGGTCCTGCATTGCACAAGGGTGCAGGTTCAGGCCTGGTCATCTCCCTTTCAAAGAACAGGATGACTGGTGATGAAAAAGGCCCTTCTGGGGAGCCTGCAGGCATTGTCCTTCTACAGAAGGTAGTTATTGTGTCCTGATAATTCCTCGCTCATGACAGCTCACAGGTACTTTACCTGATGTCAGCACTTCTCCAGGGTCTCTCTCATTCTTTGCATGCATTTCAGTGGCGGTTTGTTTTGGTTTGGTTTGGTTTGGTTTTGTTCAAAGGAAATCTAGGGTTATCTGTCCATGGGGAGCATTATTATTATTATTATTATTATTATTATTATTATTATTATTATTATTAGAACATTTCTATGCCGCCCCTTGCCGAACCCTCACGTATTTACACAGTTCTGCTACACCACAGTGCCACTAAGTGGCTGTGTAATGGAAGATTTAGAAAGGTTGAAAAAGAAAACCTACTTTAAGAAAGAATACATATAATGAAGCTGAATGTAATCCCTCAAAGAATCCAGAAGCCTTGGCAGATTAAAAGCCTAATGGAGTAAAGTCCATATGGCCTGTCAGCCTGGACCAGATAATAAGGGAAGCTTTTTTCAGCCCTTGAGCCACATATCGAAGCCAAAAGAAAGCCAGTGTTGCATAGTGGTTAAGAGCACAGGACTGGGACACAGGTGATCTGGGTTCTAGTCCCTGCTCAGCCATGCAGCCAACTGGGCCTGTCGCAGACTCTCAGCCCAAGCTACCTCACAGGGTTGTTGTTGTGGGGATAAGACAGAGAGCAGGAGAAGGAGAATGATGTCAGCCGCTTCGATTTTTTTAAAGAAGGGAAAGGTGGGATAAAAGTCTAATAAATCAGAAATAAAAGTCTGAACTCTTTCTCTACTTCTCTTGCTCTCTGTCTCCGTGCATGTTTACAAAAACTCATGTCCCTGTGATTTCAATGCATCTACTCCAAGCATGGCTAAATACAGGTCCAGCCGAGAACTTTTATATTTAAGATAGGTGGCTAAATCCTCGCCCGCCTCATCTTAGCCAACCCTTTGTTCCCTCAAGCCATTTTTTTTTCTTTTGGGAGTTTCCCCAGAGATGGGCCCAGAGCCGGGGTACCTGGACCTTATGCTGGGGAGAACACCAGATAAATTACTGTTGGGGACCACAGCCAATGTCACAAGCCTCTCTTTCAAGGCATCCGGTCTGGAGAGAAGTCTAGTCCCTGACCCTTGAGAACAGAATACTCAGATCTCACTGACCTCTTAACCACTGAAAGCCAGTGTGGTGTAGTGGTTAAGAGCATGGGACTGGGATTCAGATGATCTGGGTCCTAGTCTCCACTCAGCCATGGAGCCAGCTGGGTGACTTTGGGCCAGTCACAGACTCTACCTCACAGGGTTGTTGTTGTGGGGGTAAGATGGAGGAGGAGATGTAAGCTACCTTGAACCCTTTGTAGGAAAAAGGTAGGATATAAATCAGAAAATAAATAAATAAATCTCGATGTTGTGCAAGGACTCTGCTCACATTTGCATTTCCACTTAAGTTGCAGCCATCTTTGCTAGATTGGCTTGCATGTATACTCACACATGCAAATCCCATGCAAATCTGTGACTCTGCCCTCTTCTTTTGGTGGTGCATCTCCCCTCTTTTGAGGATGTGTCAGTAGCCAGCTCAGCTCAGCAGGGCCCAGCAATATAGCCAGGGGGCCATCCAGGGGTGCACTGGCCATGGCCTCCTCAGACCCACTGGGGGCTCTGCCGGTTCCCCACCCTGATACGCTGATAGCCCCTACCTGCTGCCACACTGGCCACGACTACCACAGCGAGGGTCACGAGCCTAACAGACCAAGCCACCATGTCTGTAAAGAAAAATAAAGCTGACTTGTAGAAGGATGCAGTAGCAGCAGAGGAAAAGAATCGCTTTCAGACCCCAGCATGAAGCCATCTGATCTCTGCGCACTGCGGGGGAAGCCACCTAGCAGGCCCCGCCACCGAGTTTTTGAGAGCAAGGGGTCCCGCTGCCCAGGTGGCTCTACTTTCTCACCACTGTTGTCCCAGCTGCTCCTCCTCCTCCTCTTTCTTTTTGCAGTTGCCAGGGGCTCGCCCGACAGGTAAGCGAGTCAGCAATGCTGCTGCTCCTATTGGCCACCAGAGCAAGAGGCAGATAAATAAGAAGGTTGCAACGAGGAGCTAATCCAGGGCTGCTTGTTTACAGACCCTTGCTAGGATGTGGGCCCTTGACAAATGATGACCTCCAGCTGTCAGATTCCCTTTTCCATTGCTCCAGCCATCTATGCAGGAGATCGTGTGGGCTGGATAGTGAAAAAAAATAAATCCAGGGTGGCCTGTTATGCCTTAAATAGCTACATAAGAGGAGGGAATTTATTATTAGTGTGTTACCTGTCTTATTCTGTCCTTCCTTCAAGGGGCTCTGTGAACATGCTTTGCCTCCCGCCCAGGTTATTCTCACAATCGCACTGTAGCCAGCCGGACCAAACTCTACTGAACCAAGATTTTGGACAGATTCTATTTATGCATTTAAAACATTTCTACCCTGTCCACCAGTAACATTTTGGGACAGCTTACGATAAAGACCGGGGAGTGCTTTTGGGGAAAGTCCAAGCTAGGAATCTATACAATCTGTGCAAGCAAACCCAAGGCTAGTTACCTGCTTGATCTAGTGGTCAGAAGTTACTTCCAGTGTCTGGCTGGATGGCTTTTCAGGGATTCGTGCCTGCCTAGGAGAGAGGCTGGATTTATACAACAGAAGCAGCTGCTATGGATAAACAATGATGCACAATACAGTCTCCAAAAGGGGGAATCATCTCAGCGGCCTTTTGTTCTAGTCGCACCCAATATCAGGTAACATGAGAAATACCAGTTGTCTCTCAGATTTCCCAATATCAGGTAACATGAGAAATACTAGTTGTCTCTCAGATTATGTACACCAATCATAAAACATCTTCTATAAATGCACATTTAACTTGCTGTGGGTTTCTGGGGGTGGCATAAGGTATTGCTGTCATGTGTTTTCACTCATGCACACCTGGCCTGTGATATATGTGAAACAAGCAATAATGTTGAAAGGGTTCTTTAACCAGGATGTGGTGTAAATACAGTTGATGTATGCACTATATCAGTGGCGGCAAACCTATGGCACACATGCCACAGCAGGCACGCAGAGCCCTCTCTGTTGGCACACGAGCCAAGTCACCTCATCATCACCCCAGCAGCTGAGCATCGGATGACAACACACATAGGGGCCATGCGCCTGCTCGGAAAGGAGTAGCGGTGCCAGGCAATGAGCTGCAACTCATTAGCCACAACCCATCCAAGCTTTCGCATAGCCAGTCAGTGCACTGCCAAGGATATATATATTTGCTTGGACTGGCTGTGAGGTGTTTTTCCTAAACGAAAACCTCAGTTTTCAAGTTTTATTGCAGTGTTGGCACTTTGCAATAAATAAGTGGGTTTTGGGTTGCAGTTTGGGCACTCGGTCTCTAAAAAGTTCGCCATCACTGGGTTAGGGTTAGAAAAACAAGGTGACCTGGTATAATTTTGGTGGTTGGAATGTGCTTCGAATGGGCAGAAATGTTGAGATGTGCAGAAAAAGCTGCTCAAGGAAGGCCTTTCCAAAATTGCATTATTTTCAATGGAACTTTACCCCTCTATTAGGGTTAGGGGTGTGTACCAGGGTAGGGTTAGGGTTAGAAAAACAAGGTGTCCTGGTAAGATTTTGAAAGTTGGAATGTGTTTAGAATGGGCAGAAATGTTGGGATGTGCAGCCCGGCTAGCTCAGTCGGTAGAGCATGAGACTCTTAATCTCAGGGTCGTGGGTTCGAGCCCCACGTTGGGCGATGCATTCATTTTGAGAGCCAGCGTGGTGTAGTGGTTAAGAGCATGGGACTGGGACTCAGGCGATCT
Organism: Varanus komodoensis; assembly: GCF_004798865.1. Lineage (NCBI taxonomy): Eukaryota > Metazoa > Chordata > Lepidosauria > Squamata > Varanidae > Varanus > Varanus komodoensis. The sequence goes on along the minus strand of NW_025335344.1, from coordinate 824,400 downwards.
GGGTCCTAGTCCCTGCTCAGCCATGGAGCCAGCTGGGTGACTTTGGGCCAGTCACAGACTCTCAGCCCAACCTACCTCACAGGGTTGTTGTTGTGGGGATAAGATGGAGGAGGAGAATGATGTAAGCTGCCTTGAGCCCTTTGTAGGAAAAAGGCAGGATATAAATCAGAAAAATAAATAAATAAAATAAATAAAAAGCTGCTCAAGGACGGCTTTTACAAAATCACCTTCTTTTCAGTGGAACTTCAGCCCTATATTTGGGTTAGGGGTGTGCACCAGGGTAGGGTCAGGGCAATGGTGGTGAACCTATGCATGTGTGCCACAGCAGGCACGCAGAGCCCTCTCTTTTGGCACGTGAGCCATGTCGCCTAAGCATCTCCCCAGCAGCCGAGCATCAGATAACAGCACACATAGGGGCCATGCGCATGCTTGGAAAGGAGTAGCATTCTAGGCGATGATGTCACGAGCCGCAACTCTTTAGTTGCAACTCGTCCAAGCTTTCGCATGGCCGGGCAGTCCACTGCCAAGGATATATATATATTTGCTTGGACTGGCTGTGAGGTGTTTTTTCTAAATGAAATCCTTAGTTTTCAGGTTTTATTGCAGTGTTTGCACTTTGCGATAAGTAAGTGGGTTTTAGGTTGTAGTTTGGTCACTCGGTCTCTAAAAGGTTCACCATCACTGCACTACATTCTTACTCAGTTAGCATAGAGCTACTTCCAAGTTGTGAAAAATGAGCTCAGGCACACCCATTTTCAAAAATCCAAACACACATAGGGCTTCTCTACATATAGCATTCAACGTGCAAATTTACCAAAGCTTCTGCTTCCAGATTCTTTGCGGAATTAAAATTGATTCCTTTCCATGTGTGTGTGTGTTTTTCCCAGTTTTCTTTCTCTGCTTTTCCCGTATGGTCCATTATCTCACCAGTGGATGGCGCTAAGGTTTAGTGGAATTGCACAAATACACTACCTTCTCTTAGCGGGATTTCCAGGTAATGCCAAATTTTCTGTGATGGGTAAGTGGTAGAGCCATAGAATTGGTTGCAAAACTTGAGAGACACCTTGGGAGATGATTACACTGTGTGTAAAGCTATCGTTAATATCCACTACCATGGATGAGGAATTACAGTGCATGAAAAATATCTTTTTGTAGAGAAGACCATGGTTTAATTTTCCCCTTTTTCGTACTCAGACACGCACACGCAGAAGACAAATGACACATGTTTTGCTTCATAGTCCCATCTGCCAGTAGAGGAGTATAGACTCCAGCCAAATCTACCGTGCACCTTCCCTGGTTGCACCCCTTTTGACTCAACCACTTATCATGTGTTACTTTCTGACCCTTTCCACATTTCCCCCCATATCTAAATGTTGAAATGCTTCCCTCCAGGTTTGTTACCACACTCAGCAAAGTCCACAGCCAGCACCTCGAACACAGGAGCTTTCTCTATACACCCCTGTGCATCCTGCGGGGATCTTGCGGTATACAACACCATGAGATTCCATGTGAAGATGGCATTACCCCAGTAGTATTCCACCATGAGAAGTAGACCCTCCAGCATTCTCCATCTGAACAGCCCATTTCGGCAAGGGGCGGCATAGAAATGCTGTAATAATAATAATAATAATAATAATAATAATAATAATAATAGATTTTTTTGCTTGTAGTAACATCTTCATGATGTTAGCAAAAGAGAAGCTCACACACACATACAGAGCGAATTTCAAAGCAGAACTTCAAACCCCACAGCTAGTATGCTTGCTAGCTGAAAAGGTGTTTGCCGTGTAATTCCCTGCAACATCCTAATCCTATGCAGCTTTTTAGTGCTGAGATATTTATCATTCAAATTCATTGGCCTCAGGGAGGAAAGAATATTCATGATTTCCACATCCTGTGGGGGCGGATGTGGAGAAAGGATGCCTTCCCCTTGATTCACAGTAGAACCATTTTCTTCCTGTTCATCCCTGGCTCTAAGCAAAAGGTTTAAAAATGTGGTAACAAGGTTAGATAGTCATTCCCATTACAAGAAAACTGTCCAAGAAGTATTCATAGTTTACAGAAGCTTTCATGAGATCACGGAGAGTTGTCAAAGCTGCTTTCATCTTTTGTAGCTAAGAAAGGATCCATTGTCAAGATCATTAATTAAAGTTCTCCAAGCTTTCACAGGCCTTAGAGCAGTGATGGCGAACCTTTTAGAGACCGAGTGCTCAAACTGCAACCCAAAACCCACTTATTTATCGCAAAGTGCAAACACTGCAATAAAACCTGAAAACTGAGGGGGGGGTTAGAAAAAACAACTCATAGCCAGTCCAAGCAAATATATATCTATATCCTTGGCAGCACACTGATTGGCCATGCGAAAGCTTGGATGAGCCGCAGCTAATGAGTTGTGGCTTGTGATGTCATCACCTGGTGCCACTAATCCTTTCCGAGCATGCGCATGGCCCCTGTGTGTGCTGTTATCCGATGCTCAGCTGCTGAGGCGATGCTGGGGCGACTGGGCTTGCATGCCCACTATGGCACACATGCCATAGGTTCGCCACCACTGCCTTAGAGAGGGCAAAAGGAGCTGATGTGCTGGGAGGGGAGAAGGCTGAGGCTGTGGACTTATCTTAATCCCAGTCAGTGTCCAAGCCTTCTTCCTTCTCTGTCCTAAGCACTAAATCTAGATGACTGTAAAGGGCAGTTTAGAGAAAATGCGCAGGGCAAGATGTGGGGCAACAGAGAAGCTGACATGCATCTGATGCAGGGGCTATAGGGCCATGCCCTCAGTTGCCAAAAAAATAAGGGGAATTTGGAGTGGTGCCAGGACAAAAGGAGCGAAAGCACTGCCATTATATGGCTACTAAAAGCCTACCACTGTAAGAACAGCTGATTTGATCAGGAATCCATGTTGCAAACCCTACTACACTTTTGAGATGTTAATGTTGGCCTCTCCTGAAGGTTCTTTGTTTTTGGTTTTATTTTATTTTTGGCATTGTGTTCAACCTTATTGTTTTACCCTATTGTGCCTCTACCACACTGTGATCGCCCACCTCCCCTCCAAACTGTATGAAACTGACTCTATCTGGGTAGTCCCTTTAGAGACTGCATACAAGCTGTATGTATTTCCTGTATGTCTGAATAAACTGTAAATGTGCTTTTGATTGCACACCCCGTGGACCCTCTGTTGATTTTTTTCTTTACTTTTTTCTCAACAACCTGTTTTGTTCTCCTGTCAGTGGCTATCCTAAAAACAAGGTTTCCCTTAGGACCCTGGCTGCTCAGAGGAAAACAACCCGTGTTTTCCTACAAAGGAAGTAGGGAAAGTTAGCAAGGGAGGGAAAGCAATGGAAAGAGTTGGCACGAGGAGGTAGCAATTGACTTCTAACCCTTAGGACCCCTTCAGTGCAGCTGCCCACTTATCCATCAAATTAAAAAATCTCTGGAGTCATTCAGAGCAAATTGCTCCCTTTCAAGGAAAGAGTCCCCCTGAAGTGTTGGGCTGGAGTAGCTAAGTAAGGTAGATGAATTAAAGTTTCAAGGGGTGTTTCCTCAGGAGGTAAAGTTCTATTTGGTTACACAAAATGCAAAGACTCAGGCTCAGGGTCTCAATAAACTGGTTTTTGAGGGACTCCCACATGACCTTGCCCCCCCTCCAGCCCTGCCCCCTTACCCCAGTGGTCCTGATTCAGATTGGTAGCCTGCACGCTTACACTAAGGTAAACAAGATTGTGGCAATTAGCTGCATGCCACATGTTCAGCACAGCGCGCCGTTCACACCTTTGTCACACCTTTGTGCCAGAGCAGAAGCTTTACAAGTGGGAGCTCTCAGGTTCAGCCACTGGCATTTCTGGTGAAAACGGCCAGGTGGCAGGTGATGACAAGGGGTGCTGCCAGCCAGCATCAGCCCACAAGGACATAGGATCAGACCGGGGTCGATCTTGTTCAGCATTGTGCCCACACAGTGGCCAGGCAAGCTGCCTGTGGGAACTCACAAACAGGACAGGAGCACAACAGCACCCTCCTGCCCATGCTCCCCAGCAACTGGCACACACAGGCAAATGGCCTTGGTGGTCATCAAAACTAGTATGTGAATGTGTCCAACACCTTTTTGAAGCCATCCTAACAGAAAGCAATCACTACATGTTGAGGAAGTGAATTCCACAGTTTTCTGTGGAATTCCTGTTGGGTTCTAGTGTTAAGGCGGGGGCGGGGGGATTTATCTCCCTATCCACTTTTTCCACACTTTTGCACACCTCTGTCATGCCTCTCCTTACTCACCTTCATTCTAGGTTAAGCAATCATGGGTGTTGTAAGCTTCTCCAGTCCCTTTGATCACCTTAATTGCCTTTCTCTGCAATTTTCTACTCTGCAATATCCATTTAGGCATAGTGACCAGAACTGTGCACAGTATTCCAGGTGTGATTTCACCATCAGTTTGCCTAAGCAGAGTATAATCTCGACAATTTCATTTTCAATTCCTTTCCTAATTAAGACTAATGTGGAGTTTGTCTTTTTCACAGCAGCTGCATGCTGGATCTACATAAGATAATAAACTATATTAAGCCAAATGGACTAACAGACAGACCTGATCATCCAAAGTTTACCCTTAGGTTCCAAAAATGAACTTTCCAATTTGATTTTCATGTTGCATGTTGCATGGCATGTGGACCATACCCAGAGCTAGAGCAGATGGTATGCAATTTATTTACAAAAGTTGCTTCATGCCTGGTGTTCATAATTCAATAGGAGGCTAGCTTATCTGCTATGTTATCTGATAATGACTGGAATCATCACAAAGAACTTCCCATTTCCAGGATAACATTGTCAATTATTCTTTGTCTGTGTTTGGTATGGCAGGATTTGGTAGGATTTTTACCTGGCTTTTCCCCTCGCTCCCAGTAATGCTGGCATAGACAGGTTGAATAATATTCTGCTGTGACCATTGCTAATATTTTCAGAGCATATTTGGCTGGCTGCAGATTAATGCAGAGGTCTAGGCAGGGGCGGGCTGCCTATTGAGGTGAGCACTTTCACCTCATTTTGGAGTTTGTTTTCCTGCTGGAGTTTCTCATGTTTCCTTGAGAAGCCGCACAGAACTACTTCCCATTCAGTTGAGCATGAGGTGGTGGTTCCTCCATTGAGGGTAAAGTAATTGCTCAGTGCAGAAGTCGTTTCCATTTCAAACTTTTCATCATTCAGGAGGGAGAGACTGAGTCTCCACACACTTCAGAGTTCACAGTGCACTCCTAAATCCAGTGTGGTGTAGTGGTTAAGAGCATGGGACTGGGACTCAGACGATCTGGGTTCTAGTCCCCGCTCGGCCATGGAGCCAACTGGGTGACTTTGGGCCAGTCACAGACTCTCAGCCCAACCTACCTCACAGGGTTGTTGTTGTGGGGATAAGATGGAGGAGGAGAATGATGTAAGCTGCCTTGAGCCCTTTGCAGGAAAAAGGCAGGATATAAATAAATAAATAAATCCAGATTGAGGAGGACTGGGGCATGGTCTGAGAAGGCTATTACATCTATATAGCCGGCCTCAATGTATTGAAGGATATTTATTTGTTTGTTTGTTTATTTGAGTATTTCTAACCCCTCCAGTCACTAGACATCTCTGGACAGCTTGCAAATGGGAGGAGATGAGAAAATAATCTAGATGAACACAGTTTTGGTGGACTGATAATAACAAAGGCTCATTCTCTCTCACTAGGGTTTAGTATGTGCCATACTTCTAATGTCTTAATGTTTCACAAGGGCCGCAAGAGAGGACCGGACGGAGGAAGAGAGTTTGCGTGGGGGATTTTTCTATCTAGACCTGGGTCTAGACTTTCATTAAAATCTCCTTCAAGTATCAGCTGGTCATAAGGTTATGGAGGACATATGGTAAAAACATTTGTGGAATACTGAGGGCACTTACCCTTCTTTGACTTGAAGCAATTCTGGGGGCACAAGACTTACCTAGATTTGAGGAGGTAATTGGAATCTTAAGTTTCGTAAGAGTTGCAACTTTTAGAAGTACGTGGTCTGAGTATAGGTGGAAGCACAGCTTAAAGACTCCAACAAAGAGCCAAAGCGCCACTGCTCCATCAGATTTCCATGGAAACAGCACCCATTTATGCTTTCCACTGTTTTCCTCTGCCTCAGTCTGCAGTGTGTTGTTCTTTTCCAAGACACAGTATGACTCTGTGGCTAGAAGAAGGGAATCCAGATCAGTTATCTTTTTCCAGCCTTCTTAGTTTCTGAGGAGGCAAACAGTGAAACATCCTGGGCTGACAGCAGTTCAGGTCCTGCCTCAGGACAACTCAGGTTCAGGGAGACACAGAAAGGTGAACTAGGAAACCCAATAATTTCATCATGTGTTCTTTTATTTATACTCTACCAACAAATTATGTCAATCTGGATACTGTCCCAGAGCAACCAAACTAATAAGAAACCCTACAACAATACTGTTGTGTGTGCTGTTTGATTTATACAACATTAGCAACAATACCAGCAAACAACAATATTTTAATGCCATACTCATTTTTTTGTTAGCATCTCCTGAAACTGACCTTCTGTTTTCTATCAACACCATAGTGTTCCAACCAAGATTTCTTTTGCACAGAAAAATGATTCCACTCCAGGTTGTTCTCTGTGTACTATATCTTCACCTCATTGTTTCCTAAATATCTTATACTTTCCTCTCCTCTGTTTTAGAAAAGCTTCCAGCACTCATTTTACATTCCTGAAGAATAAAGCAGCAACTCTTCCTCTAGAATAAAGGTGTAGAACCATTTTTCAACCTGAAGGCCACACGCCTTTGTAGCTGAGCTTCCAAAGGCTTGGTGTTTTTGGTTTTGGCCAAAAGCAAAGAGAATGCAGGGCCATACTGTACCCTTCTTCTGCATACATGTATTTGTATATACATATAACTCACACAAATCAATACATTCACACCAACACTGTCCCCAGGGCAAGTGGTCCTCCATGCCTGCTCTAAGAAAAGGAAATCATGCAAAGAAATACTAAGAGGGCCTTCTTAAAGTGCTTGTACACACAGATCAAATTCTTTACTGTCAGTGTCATACTTTTCCAGCTGCTGCAACCTCTGCCTTCTAGCCTAGCCTATTTAACAGTGTTGAGGTGATACCCCCAACACATCCGTATAACACACGCATTACCTCTCATTGACACTTGCCAAGCCGTAATCGCAGCACGCCCTGACTGTGCATGCTAAGATAATGTGAAAATTCACAGGGCATGCTGTGCACGCCAGGAATGGGTAATGCTTTTTCATAGTAGTGAAAAGGAATGGACCGCTTGTCCAAGTCATATGGGAAAGGCCAAAAACCATAGAGGGTGATGTGCTGGCAGAACTCTAAAGCCACACTGACAAACACGAAACCAGACGACAAACGCAGTGACAGCAATTTTCCTTCCTCCCAGTATTTACTCAGGTAAGCCAGGTAGTGTGGGTTCAAGATGAAGGCTTGCTGCAACAAGCTAAACTTCTCCATGGTGTGTAAAGCACGGAAGACAACATCAGTGTGGCTCAAATGGGTGAAGGCTGGAATGAGGAACACAGCCTTCCCGTATGGGTGAAGAGCATCTACAAAAAGCTTCCGTCGAGTCTGCAAGTTTTTGAATCTGAGGAGGCAGAAAAGGAAATTACATGCAAGGGGTGTCTTATAGGCTGGAGCTAGTTAGCTGCTCTACCCCATGAGGCACAGACTAGGAAGACCTGAGTACTGTAACACCTTTGAGGCATGCTGTGCTGGTTTGTTTTTTGTTTAAGTTTGTTTTAATAGTGCATTTGTTTCTTAGTGGACACAGGGAAAAACCCTCATCTGAATTTACTTCCGAAAATACACATGTCCAATGAGATTCTAGCCACCTGTGAAAAAAAGCTATATGTATGAATGTTGTTGTTGTGCGATGATTATTTGCTTTACTCTATGAGTCTATAACGTATCTGTATAGCCTTCAGGTCAAATGGCTGTTGGCCTGGGAAACCTCCCCTTCTGATTTGCTGGGGCTTCTAGCTAGACAGCAAAGAGCAGTTGGCAAATGCCAGTTGGCAATTTCAGTTGCTTGGGGCGTTGGTGGCTTGTCTATCAGGGAGGTCAGTTGATGTGCAGAGTGTGCTAGAAGGCCCGAGATGGAATAGCTAAAGGCTGCATATTAAGCTTCTCTATATATTATACGAAGTTACTGAGGATCAAGAGCAAAGCATAGATCGCTGTGTTATGCCAGGGATGCCCTAAGTTCTTGCCAGAAGGCGGTTACATGGGCAGGTGCTTAAAATCAGGTAAACTGTCCAACAGGAACTTAGTGTCAAAGAATACATTCGGCAAGCCTGAGGCCCCAGGCTCATCTTCTGCCTTCTGTAGTCCAAAGGCTTGAGTAGCAGGTGATGAGGAAGGTGCTGGAGAGCTTCTAAGAAATACTGCTGGACTTAACCGGCCAGAAGTCTGAACTAAAATAGGGCAGTCTCCTTTGGTTTTTATGAGATGAATGCGAAGTGGACAATATCGGGGCATGCCTTTTTTTCATGGTGCACAAAACTCCTCTAGGTAGGGTAGCTTATAAATTATCCATACATTTTCATTGTTATACCAACCCAAACAAGCCAATTGTATCAGGCAGGGTAAACAGGTTTCTTCATGTTTTCCCCATTCCCTCACCTAGTTTGCAGGATGCTGGGATTGATGGTTATCAGGCCTGTCTTAGTTCCCACATCTTCAGAGAAATTCATAGGAGAGAGGTTGAACCTGGATTGTGGCAAGAGTAGAAAACAGGCATCAATGTCAGTACTGGCTCTTGCATAGATACTATGTCACTTTTGGCTCTTATTTTCTTTGTATCCCCCCTTGCCCCCTTTCATTTCCCTCCTTCTTTTCATTTTTGTTATATTTGCATCACACAAACACAAGCACACACACATTTACTACCAATTTTATCTTAAGAGAGGGCAACTTCTCCATGAAGAAATGCGCACAAATGATCCCAGGTTCAATCTCTGACACCTCCAAGGAAGGCCAGAAATTTTTTTACCCAAAATCTTGGAAACTGCTGCTATTTAGGGTTGGCAATGCTAAGCTAAATGGGCCAGTTTAGTTATTTATTAAATTTCTACCCCACCCATTATCAGGATGGTTCTAAGGCAACAACCTACATTCTAAGTATAAAAATGTTTCCCATATTCCAAGATGCACAGTCCAGATGCAGGGATTTTTAGGATCCTACCCACTTGGAGTGCTGCCAATTACCATCACCGAACAAGAGAGTTACCTGATGATTAGATCCGCCTGGTCGATTTCCGGCCCACAGCGGCTGTTTCGCAGAATTCCACTATTGCCCACCACCGCACAATGTCTGTACTGAGTGTCCAAGAATGGTGAATGCTAGACTTTGGGAGGGTTGAGGAAGAACAGAATTAAACATGTACTTTAGTTAAAGTGTTAAATATAAATATACAAAAATGGTATTCATTTTTATTCATAACATCATTCAAATTACAGAGGGAAATATATACAGTTATCCTGGAGTTGTGCATTCCGACAAGTTGCAAATACCATTCCGTACTGTCCTTATGCCCTGAATTGAATGTAGTACCTTAGTTTTATCAAAAATCATGATACCTCAATTGTGTAAAACCAATTCTGCACCTCTACAGCAATTTTGATAAAAAGCAGTAGGCAACTTGGTGAGCACATCATGAGAAAGGCGGGGCTGGATGAATCACAAGTTGGAATTAAGATTGGGAGAAATGTCAACAACCTCAGATATGCAGATGATACCACTCTAATGGCAGAAAGTGAAGAGGAACTAAAGAGCCTCTTGATGTGGGTGAAGGAGGAGAGCACAGAAGTTGGCTTAAAACTCAACATTAGGAAAACTAAGATCATGGCATCCAGGCCTCTCACTTCCTGGCAAAGAGATGGGGACGAAATGGAGGTAGTGACAGATTTTATTTTCCTGGGCTTCAAGATCACCGCAGACGGGGACTGCAGCCAAGAAATTAAGAGACGCTTGCTCCTGGGGAGGAAAGCTATGGCAAATCTAGACAGCATACTAAAAAGCAGAGACATCACCCTGCCGACAAAAGTGTGTGTAGTCAAGGCTATGGTTTTCCCAGTTGCAATGTATGGCTGTGAAAGCTGAGTGCCAAAGGATTGAGGCCTTTGAATTGCGGTGCTGGAGGAGACTCCTGCGAGTCCCCTGGATCACAAGGTGATCAAACTGGTCAGTCCTAGAGGAGATCAACCCTGATTGCTCTTTAGAAGGCCAGATCCTGAAGATGAAACTCAAATACTTTGGCCACCTAATGAGAAGGAAGGACTCCCTGGAGAAGAGCCTAATGCTGGGAACAATAGATGGCAAAAGGAGAAGGGGACGGCAGAGGATGAGGTGGCTGGATGGAGTCACTGAAGCAGTCGGCGTGAGCCTAGGTGGACTCTGGGGGATGGTGGAGGACAGGAAGTCCTGGAGGAATGTTGTCCATGGGGTCGCAATGGGTCGGACACGACTTCGTGACTAATAACAACAACAACAACTTGGTGACTTTTAGCTGACAGGGACCCACTTTAAATCATCTGATTCCAAGATCCTCCTAGATCAGGGGCCTCAAACTCAACTTACCTGGGGGCCGCTGGAAGTAGAGTCTGGGTGAGGCTGGGCCACATCAAGTATTCCACCACCAAGGTGGTGGTGGGCCACTCATCCAGAGGCCGGCCCGGGTGCCGTCGGCACTTTGAAGGCTGCAGAGCCCCTCCCCCATGCCCCTCCCGTCTCGGCATTGGCCCGCGGGCCGCGAGTTTGAGACCCCTGTCCTAGATAGAGCTCTGATCCTCAGGAAAGTTATGTGGTACAATAATTTGTTCTATATAATATAGTACATCTCAAAATGGATGCCAAAGAGCTGGGAAATATGCATTAATCAAAGAACTGGAGCACTTTCCCTATGAGGAAAACTTTTCAGAAGCGTATAAAATGCCCACTCCTTCCAGACCCTGCATGAGGCAAACTGCATGCTCAACTAGACAAAGTTTTAGACTGAACCAGCCAGCTCTTAAATTAGCATTGCCTTTGCATAGAAAATATTTACAGTCAATAAGTTGATACCTAACATGGTTCCCATCTTATTATTCTTTTCCATTCTTAGTATTCTACTCTTCATCCAGCATTTCAGGTAAAGACTTCAAAAAGTCAAGGGGCTGCAATTTAGGATTAGATCCATTGGAAAAGTCATGGGTTCACAGTCTGAAGGCTCAATGTAGTTTGAAGGATATGTTGTGCATACCTAGTGCACTTTTACTGTTGGTTGGTTCATTTGCATGCATCATTTGCATGCAGGTATGTACAAAGGCTCATCATACAGAGTCAGGCTGCTGATCACTCCATCAAGCAACAGCTCTCCAGGGGCCCAGGCAGGCGTAATTTCCAGCCCAGCTGTTCAAGATCTTTTGCATCTGTGGACTTCTGTATGCACTGCTGGGCAGAGGTCCTGAGATGTGCCCAGACATAGGGCTCCTCATGCTGCAGCATCGAAGATACTCTGCAGAAATTCTGTCTGTCTTCTAGTGAAAGGATTTTTCACAGCAAGAAAAAAGATGCAATGGTGGGGAAGCATGGGAGGATTATAACAGAGCGATAATGTCTGCATCCTGGCCCCGAATAGGATTCTGGGAATGTAGGTGAGCCATGGGGTGATAAAATCTCAACTGGAACCACCCCAAGACTTGGAGTCAGTAGGACAGCTTTGTATGTTACTAAAGCAAACCTTGCTCTCTGCAAACAATCCACTTCAGGAAGTTTCTGCCAAAGTAATTTTCTATGCCTGATAAAGCCTATTTTATTATTTTAAAATGATGAATGGATCTATTCTGTAGTTTGTTCTGATGTATTGGCAACCTAGTTTCCCTGCATTTGAAATCCGGGCAGGATTCTGCATGTGTTGTACCTCTGAACTACAAATCCTGCTTGTCGCTGACTTCTTTCTTATTCCTACTTAGTTTCCCACCATCTCCAAACACCAACAAACCTGACAGTTTTCACCCACCTCTGGCAGCAGGCCCAGCAGCTGATTGAGCTGGTCTAGGTCCTCTATACATTTGACATTTCTCAGAGCTATGTTTTCTTTGGTTAGGACTAGCCAGAAGGAAGCATTGCAGCATCGCTTCATTTCTGCCCTGCAAGGGAACAGACCGTTGTTTAGGTTTATCGTTGGTAAGGAATTATATTTAACTTGTAAAATAGAATAGCTTTTCAAAAGAAAAGGTAATATTGTTACTGAGATGGAACAATGCATCCCAGTGCAAACTTGACTTCCATGATGAAATCCATGGGTCTAACCTTTTAAAAGCTTCTGTACTGCTTGATCACTTTATAAAGCTTATTAACCATTTCAGTTCCAAATTTTAATTTATTTATGTATTCATCATTTCATTTATTCATTTACTTATCTCAAACTGAAACCTTTTGGTCAGAACTCAATAGTTCAGCAAGCTTTACTGTCTATTCTGTCTTTGCACCAACTTTGGATGATGATAGACAGAAGCTGGGCCTTTGCAGGAATCGTGCTCTATTTGTGGAACTTCTTTATTTAAAAGATGAGGAAAATGCTTTCTTGTGCACTCTCTTGTGTGTGTTGTCGTTGGAGGAGTGTGGGGCACACTTCTTCAGTTAGGCTTTTGAGCTGCAGTTATATTTCAGGTTCAGTATTGTTCTTTGTGTCTGCACTTATGTTTCTGTTCACTTATGTTACAAGCAGGGCTTTTTTTGTCATAGATCACACCGGCACAGTGTAGCAGATCAGCAGCAAACATCTTTAACATAGTGCCTGCAGGCTGCTATTGTGTCTGCGATCTGCTATCTGATAGTGAGAGATAGCTGCAAAGCCACTGAGTTCTGGCACTTTTTTTTTTTTTTTTTTACAAAAAAAGCACTGGTTACAAGTGAACAAATCAAATTGTTATAGACAGCATTGAAAAATGTTTCCTAAAAAGGGGGACACAATTTGTGGACCCCTTCCTTGAAAGGTATACAACAACCCTAATAGTAGCTCTAATAGGGGAACTGTATATATGTCCCTGCAGTTTTGGTTCACTTTTGTAGGAGTCTCTGCAAGCAGGCCAGTAAATGGTTACCTGTATTGGGCCACTGCTGTGGCATTTGGTTCCCAAGGATCTTCTTGCTTGAGTAGTAGATGGTCCAGTATGCCATTTTCTTCCATTTGAAGAGAGCATTTGTCAGTTTTGCTGTCCTGGTCCACACTGTTGTTCATCTTCTGAGACAGAATGTTTCTAGCCACAAAGAAAGAGGCACACACAGAGAGAAACACACTCCAGAAGACCAGTGAGTATTAATTCAACAGTACTTAGCTTTCCAAGTATGACTGTGTGAAACTACAGATGGTCTATAGTACTTTAAACCAAAGCATCAAATCCTACCCATTTTTATGGGTGCTTCCAAATGAAGCTTTTATCTTGCCTCATTTTATTATGACCCATCCATGGAATTCTGCAAGGTCCTAGATGATGATATCATCAACTTGCAGTCCTCCTGTGTTTTCTGCCTGCTTCTTCTGTCTCCCCACCAAAAATCCATTAAGGATGGAATAGTTGGACTATGTCTTTTTATTAACAGCAGTAGGAACTCTCTCTGCAAGCACTCAAGGTTTAAAATCTAGCTTCCACGCTAGGTTTAAAAAAAAGCATTAATTGCAAAAATGCATTCTTAAAAAGCTTTGTAGTAGGTTAGGCAACCTTGGAAGTCAAGCCAACCTGTGGCTTGTCAGAGTGGTTTATAAGCCTGATGTCAGCAACCTTAACACAACTATTGTGGGTTTGGAGAACCCTCAAAGTCACCTTATTTATTTGTTTGTTTGTTTGTTTATAATGTTTATATGCAGTCCCTTATGCATGGCATCTCAAGACGGCTTACAATCATTAACATTAAACGAATCTATAACGATAAATAAATAACATAAAGCCAGTAAAAATACATTAAGTAAAATGCGACTGTTACAATAAAATACTAGTTTTTAAAAGAGCGGTTAAATAAAAAGGTTTTCACCTGGCGCTGAAAAGAGCATAAGCTCGGCGCCAGGTGAACCTCTCTGGGGTGCACATTTCAGAATCTGGGTGCCACCGCAGAGAAGGTCCTACTCCGAGTAGATGTGGTTTAAAGGGTCAAGCAAACCAAGCCATTTAGCCAACAGGACAGTAGCAATATCTTCATAAGGTTTTCTCAGGAAAAGAGAGATCTCATCGCAATTATCACCATTCTGACAGTTCCCAGCCACCACCACTCAACTCCCTAAGGTACCAGGATGTACTTGTTCAGACAGTGGTGTGACTGGGAAGAGGTTGTGCTGGATCCAATTCAACACTCCTGATGAAGAACCATCATTTGTTTGGTTTCTTTTAGGACAAGGGTACTCCTAGCCTGTTCATGCCTATCCTGTTCACCTCGCAAAGCAGTGCAGGCTGTCGGCTCACCTTTTTGGCTTCCATAGCATCCAAGGAAAGAGGCTGACAAGGAAGAGCACACACATGCCCAGCATGTAGTCTTGTTTCCTGTGCCAGAAGCTGAAGGACATATTAAACAATGGCTCACAGCAGTGCTATGGTGTCGGTTCTTCTAGGGCCCCTCTTCCACTACTGCCTGGGCTTGTTACCCTAAGCGTCAACTGTAGCTGAGTTGGGTCAATGCAACTCTTTGAAAAGGAATCCAGGCCTCAACCTCTGTTTCTCTTTCTGGCATCCAAGATGCACCTTAAGGAAATAAAAGAAAATATCAGGAGCTTCTGAAAGGCACCACAAGACCCAGCAGGCACCAGGAATGCAGTGGACACTGTAACACCCTGAACTGTTGATGAACTTCATCACCCCAGAAAGCCACTCAAGATTTTGTTTATATCTGCGAGAACTGCGTTGCTGGATCTAACCAAGAGCCCAGCTAATCCAGCATCCAGCCATTTTGATGCCTGAGATGGAGCAGTGAAGGCTAGAAGGCAGTGTTGAACCCAAGGCTAGAAAAGTTGCTTGGCATTTGAAGAGGGTATCTCACAAGTGCCTCTACCTGGCAGTCAAAAATCAGCAATCATTGCCCTGCTTGTTGGCCACTGTGTGAACAACACAGACCCTTGGCATGGACGACATGGATCCTTGGCGTGATCGATCCTGGCATGTCTTACCCGGGATCAAACAAGTGTTTCTGGCTCCTGAATAAGGTATCTCACAAGAAGCTCCACAACGCAGTTGAAAACCAAATAGTACATGCATTCACACATATATTTCTTCTCTGCTTGTGGGTTTCAGGCTCCTTCTGACTTGGGGTCTGGGGTCCACCCGGGCTTTCCCTAGCTGTTGACCGGCTGACTTTGGTAACACCTGCAATATAAATCTCAGAATGGAGGCATGGCAAAGACAGCTGGCTGGGACTATTAGATGTGGTTTTGTAAATCAAATAAATAAATACATAAATAAACCACGTCTATGTTTCTTTCCTCAAGAACTGGCGAAGGTCACAGAGGGAGAGAAAGGATAGGAGATACGCCAATGGGCAAAATGTCTGGGTGATGAAGCGCTCCAGTGTCTTAATGCAAAACAAGATGGAGTTAGGGAAACTCAGCACTGCAAAGAACGAAAGCCACATATTGCTTTTCCGTCCACACAAGCATTCAGGCTTGTACTTTCCCCACCATACTGTGCAAAATCATGCAAGATTCTTGGAGGGGAGCCCTGTTTGGGCATAGAAAATGGCTCATTCTAGAAGATTCTGTGGAGATTTTGAGGGAGATTTTGAGAAGTCTGGTTTGATTTTGAGAGCCTCCGGCCCTGGGTGCCATATGAATGCAATGAATATATAATAGATAAATAAAACAAGTTTGAAGAGATTCTGAGGAGTTTCAGAGAAATCTGAGGGGATTTTGAGGCAGAGACTGAGGGAGGGATCTGAGGAGATTCTGAGGAGGCTGGGAGAAATCTGAGGGGAGATTATTTGCTTGTTTGTCAGTTTAATTTCTATATGGCCCATTAGTCAAAACAATTCTGTGGGTAGTTCACACAATCAAAATAAACAACAAATCCATAAATGAAACAATAACAATTCAAATGTTACAATTCAGTAAATGTTACAATTCAATTAACAAGAGTAAAAAGCGACAACAAGCAGACAAATAAGCCCAAAACAGCCACATACAGATTGGTTCGAGGTTACAGCAGTAATTTAAAAAAATGATAAAATGTAATACCATTAAAGGATCAAAGTTATTTTAGAAACATCAAATATTTTAAGATGGAAAACGTTAAAATAGTTATAGATTTTGAAGAGGAGATTGAGGGAGAAATCTGAGGGGATTCTGAGGAAGATGAGAGGAAGCGGCTGGAGGACTGAGGATACTCCAAATGGGACTGGGGTGGAAACAAAGCAAAGCACAGAGCAAAGACCTTGAAAAGTCTGAGCACCTGCCACCTTCTGTCCTCACAAAGAGTCTTTTATTTTATTTTGTCATTGCATTGTATGCCACCCCATAGCCCAAGGGCTCTCTGGGCAGCTCACAAGAAACAACAACAGATAAAGGAAACAATACAAGCCAAAACCCACATGAAATCCAACTAATATCAACATTTATATTTATAAAGTTGACAGGATAGCAGCTCCACCCCTGCTGTGTGGGACTCAGCCTAAGACTTGCACCTCCATCTCAGGGCCTTTGGCCAGAGACTAGCCTGATCGACTCTGAATAAATATTTGCTGTTGCCTCTGTCCGTTGTTGCACTCTGCACCTTTCTTTTTTGTTGCTTAAGGACTCAAACACAACTGTACATTTATTGTATTTATTTAGTGTATTTGTATGTCATCTTTAGGAAACCAATTAAAGTAGCATACAAAAATGTCAGAAACGGAATTGCACCATCCCGTTAGAATCCCTGAGTTATTCCTCTGACTTCCTCTCCTCCCAGCTCCATAAACCCAAGCCCTCAGACTGTTTCTCTCTTTCCAGACCCACAGATTCTCTTAAATTGCATGCTCTTTTCCCCACAGCTCCCTTCAGACATGGTGTCCAACACAAGCTTCCAGAGCACAGAGTTTTTTATAAGTAGTGGGTCATGTACACAGTTTCCAGACAGAGATGAGATTCTGAATGGGTGAAAAGGCAAGGGCCATGGTGAATAATACAGAAACATTGAGAAATCATTACAGGCATCAGGAAAAACATCATGAGGCTTGAGTAAAGATAACAAACAAAACAATCAGGAGTTACAGGGGTCTAACAAGTTTAAAATGTTGTGGGTTTTGCAATCAGAGATACAGAATTCCTTAAGACAAAGGTGAACCGCCTAGGTATTTTTACATTGCAAAGGAAGTGCAGCTTCCCCAGTGGCTTTTCTGGTTCTGCAAGGGAATGCATGAATAATGGGGCCCAGGGACTAACTGCTTTTCTCAGGTCTGTGGAGCTGGGCAAAAAGTTCTACTCCCTTTGCATGAGAGGAGCACCAGATTTTATATTAAAGGATGTGCAAAAGCATAATTTTTTATTTAAGGATTTATTTGGACTTTCCCAACAGTTGGAGAAGGTAACTTGTCCTCCAGTGCCAGTTGTTTTGCTCATCATAATGCTAGCAGATTCCAGCTAGGAGTGGTTCTCCACTTTTCCAGAAAGCAGCCCACTACTTCCTCTCCTGTGCTACAAGCTGGTCTCCCAAAAAGCATGGAGCTTCCCAGGAAGTAACTACACACATATGGCAAATCTGCAAACTTCTGCTTAGTTAAAGGATCCAAAATAAGGCAGAAAGTGTTTGCCTTTCTCACCCCACCAATTTTTCTAGTCACTAAGTGAAGCGCTTCAAATTGTGCTTCTCTGTGTGGCAAGGCACTCTGGGTTGCAGCACCTACCCTGGTTCGTTTTCCTTGGAAGCAGGTCAGAGGAGGTATATTGGTGTTTTGAAGTACTTGTACTGAACTATATTTATCAAGATGTGCTCCAAGAGAAGGAATTCCATTTTTAAGAAACTCCAGCATGATGGTGCCTCATACATGGGAATGTCCTCAGGATATATCCGATCCTGGCCTGTTGGTCTATGGTTCAGAAGATTCTCCCTGTCCAACACACATTTCTTATTGACACTTGCCAAGTTGTAACTGAAGCACACCCTGGGCGTACATGCTCAGATAATGTGAGAATTCACTGGGCATGGCATGGATACCAGCCTTGGGCAACATATTATCATAGTAATGATGAGGAATGGGCTGGTCATCTAGGTCATGCGCAAAAGGCCAGAAGCCATAGAGGGTGATGCGCTCACAGAACTCCAAAGCGACATTGACGAACATGAAACCAGAGGAAAGGCGCTGTGGATGAAAGCCTTTTTCCTTCCAGTGGTTACTTAGGGTGGCCAGGTAGTGTGGGTTGAGGAAGAACATCTGCTGAGGCCAGCCAAAGTCCTCCATGGTGTACAAAGCACGGTAGCTGAGAGTGCTGTGGCCCACAAAAGAGAAAGCTGGAATGAGGAAGAGGGCATCTCTGTAGGGGCGGAGTGCATCTGCAAAAGGTTTCCTCCGGGCCTGCAAGTTCTTGAATCTGCAGGAAGAGCAAAAGGAGAGGACAACCAAGCTTAGTACATTTACCAAAGTTGAGGAACCTTTGGGCCTGAGGAATTTTTTACTAGAACATGGAGGTTCACCATGCAGAGGAGGGTAAAGGCTCTGCCAGCTTCAGTACCTGGAAACTATGATCTGCATCTGTGGTTCTCTTCCAACGTTTACCTCCAAGCAAGGCCTGGAAAGAGGCAACAAGGAGGAAGGCCTTCTCAGTGGTGGCCCTCCAATTATGGAATAGCATCCCCAATGGTGACTGCCTGGTACCAATACTGTCACCTTATTGGTATCAGGTTAAAACTACCCTCTACTCCCAGGCATTTAATAGCATATGATAGGATATGTTCACTTTTTTTTAACAAATCTAGTTCTAATTTAAATTTTATATATTGGAATTTTACATAGTGTTTTGTTATATTTGTACTGTATCTATTTTTATTATTGTATTTATGATGAATTGTTGCAAACCACCTACAACAGACCTTTGACTTACTAAACTGTCCTTACTTAAAATGTATCCTGTGTGCACCCACACTTTTCCTTGGTTTTTCAGACCAAAATCCAGATTGGGAACATGGAATGAATGGGACCAGCCAGGAGCTCTATGGCACCTTAAACATTCCCCAGCTAATTGAATATGGCAAGGTAAACAAACACTTCCAAGTAGGAACAATTGTTTTTAGTTTATAAATTAAACATGCTAACTAAAACAAGGCAACTGGATGAGACAAGGTATGCAAATTTCTGTATTTCCTGTACCACATTCCTTACCTCAACTGAAGGATGCTGGGGTTGATTGTAATCAGGCTTGTCTTGGTTCCCACATCTTCAGAGAAATTCATGGGAGCCATATTGAACCTGGGTTTGGAAAAGGGTAGAAAATAGATGTTGTTAACGGCTTCCTTCTTGCCACTTTCTTTGAATGTGAATCTTCATCTGTGTTAAATTGCTTTTGGTTCAGTTTTGTTCCCAGAAGCATCTACATGGTGAGACAACATTAGTGTTTATCCTGCATTTCTTTTTGCAGTCAACTGCCTATTAACCAAGATCATAAATTGGCAATCATTCTTGCTACAAATAAGAAACCTGCAATCAAAACCCCTGCCCTGATGAAGAACAGAAACCGAGTGATTCTAGGCTTATTCTGGAATGCCAAGACTACAGATTAGCAGGAACAGATTACATGAGCAGAAATCCTGAAGATATTCTCCAATAAAGAAACAAAGAGGAAATGACTAATTAAAAGACTTAATTCCCCAGATAAAGGGGGAAAGATGACGTTTGTAGAACATTTTATGAGTTCAGCAATGAGCCAGCCAGTCAGGCAAGACTCTGATATGTTTCTTCAGATCTAAGCTCCCTTTTTGCAAAGCTGCTTTGTGGAAGTACTGTGGATTCTGCTTCCAAGTGGTGCCTGAGTAGTTCTAAATGGCTCAAGTTGTCAGCTGGGTCAATGACTGTATGAAAAACTGTAGAGGAATCTTACATAAACTGCTCTGAGCTTCCCAAAGGAATCTAAAACAATATGCAGCCAATAAAATTTCCCCAACATCAGCTTTAGAAAAGCCACGTAAGCCAGTGGCCGAATACCTGTGAAAGACCCCAGCTTTAATCCCTTGCATATCCAGTTAAATGACTGTAGACAGCAAAGCTGGGAATTACTTCTCTCTGCACAAGGAGTAGACAATATTGAGCAAAATGTATGCTTGAAAAGGCCTTCTTGAATGCCTTGGACAGCTGCTGCCAGACACTGTTGACAATAGAGGACTTTTAAGGACAGATGGCCTGATTCAGTATAAGCCAGCAGGCTATGTTCCATCTTAAGGGCACTTCCACATTGATGGACCCAAAATTACCTAAGATCCACCCCTCCTACCTAAAGTGCCTGCAATCACACTCAAAGAAAGAAAATTACCTGACTACTAGATCCGCTTGGTCGATCTCATGCCCACAGTGACTGTTTCGTAGGATTCCTCCATTGCCCACCACTGCACAATGCCCATAATGAGTGTCTGAGAAGGGTAGTCTCTAGATGTGGGGAGAGAGGGAACAGTCTGAAGTACATTTATTTAAAAAAAATCTTTATACGTGAATATGTATGCAGGAAGCTCTCTTCTACAGACAGATTTATTTAGCCAAGTAGATTGCAACAGGGTCTCCGACAGGGGTCTTTCCCTCCGGCTACCCATCATCCTTTATTTTCCAGTGGCAAGGACTAAACCTGAGGCCTTCCACGTATCAGGCATGAGTAAGGTGACCTACTTTACAAAAGGCAATACTCTATTTGAAGGGGTGCCGAAGGACGTTCTCTGTTTGACGTCTGGTTTAAAACTAGAGAATCCCTAGGAAGAAGAGCCCAGGCCTTCAAGTTGCCCATCAGTAGGTAATACTTCGAGAGCAGACTACACAGGCAAAATCTTGGTCAGCCTTCCCCAGTATGGTGAGATCTATCGCATGACAATTTAAATTATAGCAATTATTTCCAAATTTGAATCTATAGATTGTGTGCATTTTTTCCACAGACCTGCATCTTCTTTTGTCATCTTCTTCAGTGATGCAGTTTCTTTTTTGGGGCCTTCTCTAAATGGCCAACCTAGCACGTGCCATACCACCGAGCCAAGGCCCTTGCTCTCTCGGTTGCAGCTCCTTTCCTGCCCATTTGCCCACCACCACCAAACAAAAATAAATACATTTCCCCACCTTTGGCAGCAGGTCAAACAGAACAGCATCCACGGACAACTTCCTGTTTTTGTTCCCATCAAAGATGATGCTTGATCCCAGAGGTGCATTTTCCTTAGTTAACACTAATGAAGAGGAAGCATTACAACATCGCCTTAGTTCTGCCCTGCATAAGGAAGGGAATGGGGTTAGAATTTCTCTGGGAAAGATAGTTTTTTCTTCCAAAAGCTACAACAAAAGCCAAGAATCTTCCAAATATGACCTCTGGAAATCCTGGAAAGACACAATGTTCCTTCTTCTCCCTTGAAAGCTATAATTGCCACAGATTACATTCCAGGGTGGCCAATTCACTCAACAGAAGAGCCACATATGGTAAATGTCAGATATGTCAAAGCCGCAAGTGGGTACTTGCAGATGGCGACAGTGGGTGGCAAGAAAGGAGCAACAAACAGTGAAGCGCAAAATTAACTCAAAGCGTCACATGCAAGTCCCAAGCCTCGGTTTGGCCACCCATGATATAAACACTCGAGGTTTTCTGCAGTTCACATCACTGAAGCAGAAGCTGTCCCTGTGATTGCAATCCATCTTCACAGGTGTCTGTCCAGGCAGGTGAGTGAATGGCATTACCTGTATTGGGCCACTGCGGTAACATCTGGTTCCCAAGGACATTCCTGCAGGAGTAGCAGATGCTCCAGGATCCTCTTATCCTCTGTTTGGATATTCCCCTTTTTGGCCATAAGATCCTGTTTCTCATTGCTGATTGTCTTGTGAAGCTGGACACTGCTCGCAACAGGAGAAGGAAAGAGAGATGGCAAAAGGCCATTTAGCTTTTTAAAATGAGAGAGTTCTCCTCTAGCTATATGTGTAACTATATAATATAGTTAAATATACAGATGGCCCTCCAATATGTATATGCACACACACCCCTACACTTAACAGTGCAGCTGCTCAGGCCAGAGCTATTCAGTCACTTTGACCAACTTTAATCCATGAAACCTTTTCTTGTTGCAATCACAGAATCACAGGTTTGGAAGAATGTAAGAAGTTGCCCCAATGGGAAACCCAGAAGAGCCTTCCCGCTCACGTTTCCCAGTGACTGGTGTTCACCGGCATATTGGCTCTCATACCAGGGGCAGCATATAGTCTTGAGGTCTGGGAAGCTGAAGACAGTCTTCCAAATCCAGCCCAAACCTATCACTAAACACCTGGGTAGGGCCAAAATGGTAAAAGAGTGTCTGAATTTCATATACTGAGTCTAGAAGGTCACCAAACCTTTGCACTCGAGATCTCCAGCATGTATTTCTAGGAGACAGCCCCACCTTCACCAAACACCTTCACCAAACATCATTACTTACCTTCCTGAGAAGGTCTTCATTTTCAGTAACTGTCTCGGTTCCCAGCATTTTGCTCGTAATCTAGCCTGCTTTCTGTAAAAGTCACACACAGGACTGTGATTAATTAAAGAGATCTTTTTCATTGATATGCAACTCTTCAGGTTCTGGCGACAGTGCAACCCATTAATTCTTCATTTCCCTGGTATAACCTGTTCCAACCAGCTGCATCTGACGTTTTTAAAGATCTGTGCATGGTCCACAGTTCTTCCTGAGCAGAGAAAATGCATATTTTCTGTGGAATATGTTTCTGTTGGATTGTTTCCTGGCCCTTGAGTTTCACTTTATTAGATATGTTTACCATCAGACCAGCACTCAAACTTTCCCTAATAAATCATGGTCTTTCAAGGGGCGGGGGGTGCACTCCTATCCAGAACAGGATGAGTAAGCAGCTTCCAAACAAAAAGAAAACTATCCATCGAAAATATCTCAGTCTTCTCTGGGCTGAGCTTCAGTTTGTTAGCCTTCATCCAGTTCAGAGGTGCAGTCAAGCACCAGTTCAACATACTCACAGCCTCAGCTGCTGGAGATGAAAAGGAGAAATGGAGCTGTCATCACTTTTCTGAGGACAATGCACTCCAAAACTCCATTCAGTGGTTTTGTGTAAGTAGCCTGGGGGACAAGACCAACCCCTTGAGCAAACCTAGGGCTGGAATGAAATCTAATGGAATCCAACCCTCTAGCATTTGCAGATTTCTTCTTGTGCTTGGAAAGCGAAGGATACCAGGATCAGTGGTATCCAAAGCTGTTGGTAGATCCAGGAGTATGAACAGAATTGCACACACACCTCACTACCAACAGTCTCCGTACAGGATGATGTTTCTGTACCAAAACCAGGCCCGGACCTCAACCAAAATGGATCTAGATAATCAGTCTCATCCAAGATTGCCTAGAACTAGTTGGCCACCATCCATTCAAAGACTTTGTCTAGGAAGGGAACACTCACCATCAACTTAAATTTGCTTGGATTTTCTGTGTTTGTTCAGGAGTGGCCTCACCCTCGCCTCTTTAAGGCAGCATGGGCCACCTTCTCTTATGAAGAGGCACTGAGCCCTTCCCTGGTCCTCCAGGTTCTTCCCCCAATGTTAGCTTGTATAATCCAAAAGGTCCACATATGCACATAGTTGAACGAACTTGTCCAAGCATTTTGTCAATATCTTTGAGCTATACCAACTGAAAATCATCTCTTGTAAGCCATCCCAAGACATCAGAGGTGGATGGGTTAGAAAAGCTTTAAATAAACAAATAAATTGTTCAAGGAAACTTGACCAGGCTGTGCCCTGGGTACCTTGGCTGATTTGAACTGCCATAAGATTGGAGTCTAAAGTTCCAGCAGGTGCACCAAAAGCCCAAGCAACCAACCAGTCCCGGTCTTACTTTCTCTGTTATGGCTTGGGCTAAGTGGTCTGTGATGTGATGGCTGCAGACAAGAGCCATCTCTTTAGCAAAGACCTTCAGGAAAAAGCAGTAACTCTGAAAGGGCTGTGACAAAATGTGACCAAACTGTTGGGTGGGGGCAGAAACAAAACACCAGGTGGGGGTGGAACTCTTGACAGTATTCTGCACTGGACCATTTAGTTGCCTGCCCCATGTTTTCCTGAAAATACAAGAATTCCGGGAGAATTCTGAGTGCCAGGAAAGCAAAGGGACCTCCTGCTACCTTTTCTGATTTTTTCTAGAAAACACATTCTCCCTGAAAAAAAAGAGAAAAGTCATACTGGAGATGTTTAGCTTTTCTCCTCAGAAATGTAAAATTACTAATTTAAAAATGGGAGCAGTGTTTTGTTTTCAGTGTCTATATTTTACATCCCCTACCATGCAATTTTCCATAACAGTTCAAACTTTGGATCATTTTGAAAAAACATATTACCGTGTTCCAAGGAGTAAAATCCTGCCCAGATTTCAAATGCAGGGAAACTATAGGTTACTAATACAGTGGAACAAACAACAAAATAGACCCATGCATCACCTTAAAATAATAAAATAAGCTTTATCAGGCATAGAAAATTACTTCCTGAACTGGATTGCTTGCAAAGAGCAAGGTTTGCTTTAGCAACATATAAAACTGTCACACTGACTCCAAGTCTTGGGGTGATTCCAGATGAGATTTTATCAACACATAGCCCTGCCACATTCCCAGAATCTTATTTGGGAACAGGGTGCAGACTCTATTATAATCTTGGGTGCAGGTCACTCTATTATAATCCTCCCATGTGTGTCTATCAAGCCGGATGAAATTTTATTGGCTGAGGGAAAAACTCAGGACAGAGCGCTTGATCAGCATGTAGAAAACACAGTAATTGTAAGTTATCTTGGAGACCCTCTTCGGACTGACTCATAACTTTTTAAATAAATGCACTTTATAAATAAAGGGAAAGCACCCAAGTTCAATTCTGGACAGAGCTCTGCCCTCAGCCAATTAGATTTCCTCTTCAGGCTTGATTTGGTGTAAGGCAGCTTTATGGTCCTGAGATGTGCCCAGACATAGGGCTCCTCATACTGCAATGTTGAAGATACCCTGCAGAAATTCTGTCTGTCTTCTAGTGAAAGGATTTTTCACAGCAAGAAACAAGATGCAATGGTGGGGAAGCATGGGAGGATTATAACAGAGTGATAATGTCTGCATCCTGGCCCCAAATAGGATTCTGGGAATGTGGGTGGGCCATCGGGTGATAAAATCTCAACTGGAACCACCCCAAGACTTGGAGTCAGTAGGACAGCTTTGTATGTTACTAAAGCAAACCTTGCTCTCTGCAAACAATCCACTTTAAGAAGTAAAGTATTTTCTATGTCTGATAAAGCCTGTTTTATTATTTTAATGTGTAGGAGTTCACACTTTGGACCTTTTTGAAGAACACATTTCTGTGTGCCAAGGAGTAGAATCCTGCCCAAATTTCAAATGCAGGGAAGCTATAGGTTATCAATACATCAGAACATACAACGGAATAGACCCTCTCTGCTGGAAAGCACTACATGGGCTGCATGATCTGACTCCCTACAAAGCAGATTCATGCGTTCATATTCAGGGTAGGACTCTGCATCAGCCAACTCATTCCAGTGGCTGAAAGGCTGATGTCGGAACATAGACTCTCAGTCATCCACTTCGGCTCAAGCCTCCTACATTTGCAATAAAGTCAAGGTGATAATGATGATGTAGCTTTCAGGATCATGTAAGGGTTATTATGAGATAAAGCAAAATCACTCTATACATTTGAAAGTAGGATGAAGGAGAATTTGATCATTTTGCAAGCTAACATGAACATACTGAATTTTCTACTTTTGAACTAATACACAAACCAAAATTCAGTTATCTTTCAAAATTCTCACTCCTCAGGATTTTGCAAAGAAGTCTCCAATTTGAAAAATGTAGGCAAAAATAATTTTATTAGGGGAAAGTCCATAGAATGCACAGATCAAAATGAAGTTAAAATTCATTAGATTAGGCAAGAAAGTGTATATTCAGCAGAGTTGTGTGTGTGTGTGTGTGTATGCATGCATGCATGCATGCATGCATGCATGCATATGTGTGTGTGGGGGGGGGAAATGCTCACAAAAATGCAAACTTGGGAACAACCCCCCCCCCATACACACACACAAAGTTCAGGACAATCCAAGCTTAGAGACTGGAAAACAATAGATTCATTCATCCTTAAGCCTTTGCAGAGATACAAAATAAGAATACCAACAAATATCTCCTAGTTTAGCAGTCCCCTTCATCCAAAATGAAACAATATCATTCACCTGTCTGCTCTCTGTAACAGTGATAGAGTGAGGCTGACAATGAAGATCACACAGAAGGCCAGCACTAAATTCCATTTTCCAAACCGCAATTTGAAGGACGCAGCATAGCTGAACCTCATTATAACCCAGCTCTTCTTGTGGCCTCCTTCTTTTGAGGTTTCTTCAGGTGTGAACTATGTCATTACCATAGACACTGCCACTAAAATGCATCAATCATTCTTGAGATGGGTTGAAAAGCTTCCTGA
The DNA here is from genome assembly GCF_004798865.1 of Varanus komodoensis. Lineage (NCBI taxonomy): Eukaryota > Metazoa > Chordata > Lepidosauria > Squamata > Varanidae > Varanus > Varanus komodoensis. The sequence continues at coordinate 797,772 of NW_025335344.1, read as the reverse complement.
ACATGCAGCCACTCCCATTTTGCTATGTAAGGTCATAAAGTCACTAGGTCTTCCTCTCCATAAAGGTACACAGGTGTTTTTCTTTCCTACATCTGCAAATTCAGAAGCCCTCAGCTCAAGAGGAGAGTTGTTGGTTTCATCACCAAAGGAATATGCTTGGCTCCATTCCCGTTAGCCTTCTTGTTAGATCTGACCATCCATTCAACCTGTCCAGTATTTTGTCTCCAATGGTGAATGGCTAGATTTCCCATAGAAAAGCTTGCCGAAGACAGCCATTCCTTGGGATTACTTTTCCCTGGGATTTGCCAACCCAAAATATGCTAGCCACACAGAGAACAATACGTGTTGCATTTAAGAATAACTGACAGCCAGAGTCTTAGATTTCATTCCATGATATTAGGTTTCCTCTACCAATGGGGTACAATAAATATGAAAGTGATGAAGTCAAGCTTCATTCCAGGGGTTCTAAAAAGGAACTGTGCTGTCTGTGGCTGCATAAAATAAACTGGGCCAGTCCTCTCTTGAGGCTGTAGACTGGACGAGCAGCAAATTATACGCTGCTTTTCCCTCCAAAGGGGACCCCAGGGCATTACTCCCAGAAGTCCCACTGGCTGCTCTCTCATGGCCACAGGAAGAGTGTGGAGCTGGCAAGACCCTGGATCTTTAGCCCATCCAGGGGCACAAAGCAAGCGGAGAGCCCCCAACCCTATCTGTGAGAAATGCTACAGCGGGAGAGCCACTGCCATGGATGTCTGGAGCAGGAATCCACCCTGTGATTTACTCAGGGTGTTTCAGTGGGAGGTGGACTCTCTGAAGAGCATTTTCCTGGGACACCTCTCCACAATGCCTGGCCCTCAAGAAGGGCTTCCTCAGACCTGGGAATCTGGGCCTGGCCAACTCTCTGAAACAGGTCTCACCCCTTTCCCTTACCCTTCTCCAGAAGACTTAGGCAAAACCTTACAAATGCAGTCCTTTATTAGAACTTTACAGTTGACAAAGCATGCATCAAAGGAATGTTCTCTTTGGGATGTGGGAGAAACCTCTGCCCATGGCAAGTCCCAAACCAAAGTTCTCTCTCAGTGTTCAGCTTATCCTGCCAGCCACTGATATAAGCAACAAACAGCAAAGCTCAGATGCTTCATGAGGTAATACAGGACCATTGAATATCATTCATAATCTCAGAAGTCAATTTTCTTCTTGCAAAATGTGAACTTGTTCTTGAACTCTTGTTTGACTCTGAATGTTACCGGTTGTGATGTAATCATGATACCGAAACAATACTGAATGGGGGGAAAACATACTGAAGCTGAACATAAATATTAATCAGAGCAGGAGGAAAAGAAAAATGCAAGAATCCCAGACAACTATGGTGCTGTGGAACAACAACTATGGAACAATTCAAAGACTCAAAGAATACAATATGCAAGAGAGCAATAAAGTAACATGAGCATGGAGTGTGGGAAGCCACAGCTCTGCCCGGGCTCCCTTCACCATGACAACCATGTCCACAGTTAAGCTTACCAGCTGAAGTATGGCTGCTCAGCAGGAATGTCTATGTTGATGGGGGCATACTTCATCTGAAGGATTCTTGGTTGCAGACTGCAGACGCCTCTCAAATCGCCCAAAGCAGTTAGTCTCAAGTCAACACTCAGAAGGCAAAAGAAAGCTTTTAAAATGAATGTTATCCAGCATATCTTTCAGGATGCTAAAACCATGAACTATTCCTGCACCAGAACCGAATGTCCTTGCCTTTCCTGCTTTCCATTCATCCCAGTCTTCCCTGCCATAGGCATGTCTGCAAATTCAGCTAGTCTCTCAGTCTGTCTTTCTCATGCATACACATACTAATGTATACACACAGTTGACCCAGGAAAACCAACCATGTAAAAGGAAAAGCATTTGGAGGTTTTCCTTGGGACAGGAGGAAAGAAGGGGGAAAAAGAGGGAGTTCACACTCAGGGGATGGACTGGGGAGTGATTTTTAACAGGTTCATTATTTTATTTATTTTTATTTTATTTTATTATTTTATACTGCCCAATAGCTGAAGTTCTCTGGGCAGTGAATAACAGTTAATAAATATGAGAAGCAGCCATCTAAAAAGCAGAATAAAACATCATGAAATTACATTAACTGTTCAAACTCCCATTTTAACAATTGCACAACTAAAACCAATCCTGCTATAAACAGCTTGGTAGCCATTGGACCTGTTCAACTACAACTCCCAGCCAGCCATGTTGCAGTCTAACCTATCTGGCAGATGTCAGATTGGGAAAGCCTGCACTAGGGGTAAGATGTTTCCTCAGAAACCCTTCTGGTGCCAGAGGAGGGAGGGGTCACCACTGAGAGCAAATTGGTGGCAATTCACCACGTTTTCAAAAGTTGAAAAGGAAGAAAATCCGTCTCTGAAGTTTTATAGGTATTTACCTGGCATGGACAAATATCAAAGAAGGGTGGGGTGCAAATACTAACCAATGAAGCTGTCAAAATCTGTTTGCCTTACTGTGTTGATAGCACAGTAAGTTTGTTTTGGCCTGCCTGTGATGCAACATAGAGTGCTGCAGCTAATCAGAAGTCTGGGAAACGCTGTTCTACGGGTGATCGCACAAGGAAAGCATCACAGCTCCAGCTCTTCTTGCCTGGTGCCCAACCTGATGTGCCAAGGAGGGCTGAAATGCCAGGAGTCCTCGTGCACAGGGCTGGGACCCATTTTCAGCCCAAGATCCAAGTACTAATCTGGTCAAGGTCTTGGGAAGCACATTCTATCTGTGGGTACGGCAAGAGGCAGATTGAGCAGACCCAAACAGATGATAATTCTCATCCTTCTTAAACCTCAGAAGTAAGCAAGGCAGGCCCCTGCATGTCTATTCAGAAGTAAGCAGAGCAAGCCAGTAGGCAGGACTGACGCAGCGGTTTTCTCCACAGGGTGATGGAGACAAGAGCTTTTCCCAGCTGAAGTATTGAGAAAGGGAGACTTTTTCAGTGCTCGGCAGGCAAAAACTCATGGATCAGCTGCTGAATGGAGATAAATCCTTAGCCTTGCCAGGAGAGGGGCAGGACCTGGGGAAGAAGCCTGGGTGATGACCCCTGTGGGTTGGAGCTTAGAAACATAGAAAGAAAGCGAGTCAGATGGCCTCCCAGGCCATCTAGTCTGACCCCTGGCTCCGGCCAGCTTTGCTTATGCAATCCCCAACATGTGGTTGTCCAGTCTTTCCTTGATGGGGCCTCAACCACCTCCCTTCTTCATTAGGAAGAAAAAGAAAACATCCAGGAAAACCTGAATGGCTAATGCCTGGCCATAACTTGTTTTGGATGTCACCAGCTCTGAGCTAAGCTGGAGTAAGAACCATCTTGACTGAATCTTAGAACCCAAACCCTTGGATACTGGCCCTTCAAGGAAGCCCTGATATTTAGCCATGACCAGTCTAAACCTAATTCACTCTTCATTCAGTTTAAACTAGAAAATATTAAGAGCTTCAGTTTTGGCTGAAACAATTAGGAAGTCCCCCAGTATAATTGTTGTCTCTGCCATGAAGCTACTGAGTGACCTCAGCTGAGCTTTGGTTGGTTGTCGCAGCTTCTTCCATCTCTCTAAATCTTTAAAATTTATCACAGAATCATTAAGTGTCACTGTGGTCCTGTTGGGTTCCAGGCCCCTGATAGGTGACCAAGCCAAGTCCAAGCCTTCAAACATCATCAAAGACTAAAAAGTAAATTGAAATTAAAATAAGTAAATTAATTTCTTTGTTGCCTAGAAAATTACTAGGCAACAAAGAAAGCAAAAGAAAATTAACATCATGGCTACATGAGAATAACTTGGGAACTTCTTTGAGATTACATTATTAATAGTGGAGGAAATGTAATGTAAATTTAAAAGGAGATAAAAGGATTTCAGATGACATTGAATACACTAGTGAGCTGCTAGTGTTGTTGTCTGGATCTCAGAACTGTCCCGGAATACACTCCTGTACTCGATTTGCATTCTGAAACTAAGCCAAAACTTGCTTTAAAAAAACTTTCCTCTTGATTTTCATTTGCACACTGCTTGAATGTAAAAGGCTAAGTTAATGCATCACTAACTTTCTGTAGGTATGTGAAGAATTATACTTGACACCTAGGAACAACAACAAGAAGTACATCTAAAAATTAAAAGTAATGGGTCTAAATTTATTTTAAGTTTTTGGAATTGGTAGGATAATTCTGAGAACTGTTGCACCAAGGATTAGATCTTACTTATACATTTTGCATCCAGTTCCAGAATATCACTGAGGAGGTTAAGAATATCATCCTGTGAACTACATCCTCACTGCTCGAAACCCCTTGAAAGTGGAGGCCTCCAAGAGTCCAATGTCCTTCCAGTCTGAAGTTGACAGGTGGAGAGGACCAGCAATAGCATTCTTTGCCTTCCCATCCCCTGAACATTGACAGACAGACAGACGGACAGACAGACAGACAGGAAAGCATTCTGGAAGGATCTCTGGTCTCCTCCCCTCCCATCAGAACTACCAGATTCCCCTTCTAAAGCTGGTGAGCATGTGCTCTCAACGTTGGCAAGGGGTACAATCCCAGGAGTATTTAGGGAGGAAAACACCCTACAACTACCAGCACCCTGCAGCCTCAGAGATGCGGTTGGTCAAGGTTGCAACTCTGATTGCAGAGCCCCATCTCCAAGGTCAGCGCTGGAACTCCTTCCAACCTTGGAGCTGGAACTCCGGAAAGATCCTTGGCTCTCCAGGCACTGTCTGGAGTTTGCAGGACTTCTCTTTGAGAGGCTGCTAATGCTGTTTCCAAGCCAGAGGGATCTTCAGACATGTCACCCAGGTTCCCCAAGGACCCTCTCTTCCCCAGCTGCACATTCTCGAGTCCACCAGCTGAGTGCTCCCCCTTCCTTCCTCCAAAGCACGGTCCCAGACGGAAGAACTACTTGTGAGAAGGTGTTGTGCATCCAATTCGTCCTTTTCCTCTTCAACATATTTCTCTGATAAGTGAAGGGAAAACCCAAGAGGACTACAAACTGAGGACAGTGTTCTCTGTCTGCAGAACAGAAATTACATCATGACCACAGAAATTCACCCACTAGCGTGGTTGTGGATAAGGCCTCCAGGGTAACAGCCAGCATAAAAGCCAAAGAACGGAAGGCACTCATTCTCTTTAAGCAAGACAGCCACGCACTCGTTCTCTTGAGAGGGCACAAGACTTTCTGCTTGAACTTTTCACCTGTCACAGCTAAGGCACCTGCTATCACACCCTCCCAAGAAATACCGTATTTTTCGCTCTATAAGACGCACTTTTTCCCCCTCAAAAGTAAGGGGAAATGTCTGTGCGTCTTATAGAGCGAATGTGTGTGTGCCCGACGCCCGGGATGCTGCCAGCCCGCCTGCACCACGTGGCACCACCTGGCCGGCACGCACTCGGCACGCGCTGCTCCACCCCCCCCCCGGTGCAGGTGAGAGCTGTGCCGCTCAGGGGGAGGCGTGCGGAGGAGGAGGAGCCGCGGCCTTTAACCCGCTGGCCGCATGGAGAGATGGACTGCTCACCCCCAGCGCCTGGGAAGACCTGCCGCCACCGCCATGCCGCCTGGAAGACCACCGCCGGCACACTGCCGGCCCCACGTGGCACCACCTGACCGGCACGTGCTCGGCGCGCCCCCTCCTCCGGTGCAGGTGAGAGCTGTTAATCACAGGTGGGTGGGTGTTTTCAAATGGGAACCTGTCTTTTAAAGAAGCCCATGGGGAAGTGAGGGGGAATGTGCCTGTGATTATCAGGAAGCTTTCCATGGATCAGTTATCTGTTAGTTGATCAGACACATTTTTTTTTGGATCAGTGGATATTTGAACAGCATTACCTTCGTGTATGAAGTTTATTCTTCAAAGGCTACTTAGTCCGCTGTGTGTTTGATTTACCATACAATATCTCATTTTTTGTCAGAAGTTTTTTTCTATTATTTACTAGTAGGGCAGCGTGGGCATTACTGGCTTTTTTAGATTTGTTACTGAATTGTCTGCAGCAGCTCTTGTATAACTGGTGTAGATTGTGGATTCCTTCAGTAATTCCACTACTAAGAAAGTGATGTCAGTGATTGTGAGCAACAGAGCTTCATAAATTCTGACTCTAGTGATGATGAGTTCTATGGGTTCTATGAAAACTAGAAGAGCACTCGAACTTTAAAGTCTCTTTTGTTAATGACAGTGATGATGGTTCTTAATGCTACTGTTGACTGCTGTTCACTTGACAAGGTTGAAATACGGTATTACTGTATTCTGTTATAGTTTATTAAATAGTTTAGTAAACCATTCGATTCAGAATATTTTTTTTCTTGTTTTCTTCCTCTAAAAACTAGGTGCGTCTTATGGTCAGGTGCATCTTATAGAGCGAATAATATGTTAATCTTGGCTGTAGAGCTTTTGACTCACCTGTCCGCCCAGATAGCAGCTTAGTAACAGATGCATTACTGTTCCAAGCTGACAAGCACTGCGACAAAAATATGTTAAGGGAGTGGTTTGTGGTTTTGTCTGGTTCAACTGCGACCGTTCTGGGATACACCTGCTGTAGCATTCCTTTGATCCATCCTGGAGAAAGCTTTTGTATGGTGTAATCCTTGAAAATCCATCCTGTGCTGCTTCCAGGACAGTAGTAATCCCAGCCCTCCAGGGACTTCTAAAAGGCAATGCCCCGTTCCCCTGCGACTGCAGCTTTTCCCCAACCACAAAACAGTCTGTTTCCCAGCTTTTGTGCCTTCTAAAAGGCTGAGATTCCTCCCTTAAGGTTTTGTTAGTGCCAATATTTAAATACGCTGCATTTTTGTTTCTTTGACTCTATCTCTTCCACCTTCAGTCCTGGGCACCATTGGAACCCCAAGAGCTTCCCAACATGGACATCCCACACTGGAGAGCCATGTGGCATAGTGGTTAGTGTGTGGGACTGGGACTTGAAAACCCAGATTTTAGTCTCTACTCAGCACTGAAAGTTCACTGGGTAACATTGGGCCAGTCACAGACTCTCAAACTAAGCTATCTCACAAGGTGGTTGTTATGATAAAACAGAGAGGAGAAGAACCTTATAAGATGTCTTGAGTTTGATACAAAAGGAAGAAGGCAGGGTATAAATGTAACAATGCGGTACCTATTTATTTCTTGTTTTCTGCTACATGCCAGCAGTTTTTATTGCCTTTTTCAGCTGTTGGGACAGAGTCCAGTTAAAAGAAAACAGTGTCACCTCCTAGACAAATGTAAACTGGGAAGAGTCAGTAATTCCATCAAAATATGTCCTGTACAGAGAAGACTTTGGCATAAGCATGTAAGAACAGCCATGTTAGATTTGGCCCATCCATGGTCCATCCAGCCCAGCATTCTGTACACACAGTGGCAAACCAGCTGCCCACAGGATCCCTCAAGCAGGACGGATGCAAAACTTCCACCTGCCCAAGCAGGCTTTCTCTTCTTTTAAAGGGCCTCTTTCCTGCCAAGGCTTCAGTATGCGGGATTTATGATTTCTCATCAATGCACTCCAAGTATACCAAGACGAAGGGACTGTGCAGGTTTCATGCAGTCTAAGCGCGAAAAATGGGCATGATAGCAGTTTAGTTGTAGCCCCCCCCCCCCCGGCAAAAGACATCCCAACCCAAGGGCTGCTGGTTGCAGAATAGTGGGGTTTTCTTTTGTCCCCTGGGGTCAAACTGGGCATGATACAAAACACTTCTTCAGCAACCACCCTTCTGTTTTAATTAATAGCAGGTGAAGGGAAGCAAATTATCACTGGGATTTCAGTGTGTGGAGAGAGGAAATTTCACCCTTCCTACCCCACTCTGGTAGCTGCTGTTCTCCCAGGAAGGCACCATTGGGTGCTCTCCTTCCAACAGCAGGCCTGCAAGGGAGTGATTTTTATGATCAGAGGCTTGCCTGTGAATTAAACCTCCCTGTCGATCCACACCAGTCCCAATGAGACCACCCAACAATTGCTCATGTTATTTAGTATCACTACTATTAATTAAAAGCCTGACATAATTGGTAAACACACATTCCATACCACAGCTAGTTTGGATTACTGAAGGAAAAGAACTCTTTATACATTTATATATAGTTTAGATGTTCAAAGATGTTTTTTTCTGGATATATTGCCCAATGTAAAATGAATAGTTTAAAAATTCAGATTGCTGCTAAGCACAGGAGTTTCAACTAAAGGTAAAAAAAACCCCTTTGAAGCCACAGTGTTTGCTATCCTGGAAAAACTACTTTTTCTTCCCGCAAAATGCAAAGGTTTCTGCTGAGATGTTTGCAAATTGCTCAGCAGAGTCTGGGGCAAGAGTGAGCTTTCCCATCTGGTCAAGTTGATAGAAGAAAGAGCTTTGAAAAGTTAGAGGAAGGGTGAAATAGAAGGTTGGAAGGAAAGAAGACTCAAACAGAGAAAACTGCTTGCTGAATCCTAGGGTGAAATGGGATGCAGAGGTCCCGAAAGCGAGCTGAACATGAAAACTCCGAGTAGAATATTGCTGGGAAGGGCTTGGAAAATAGAGACACAGCCTAGTTAGGAATGACTGGACGGAGAAACATAGAGTGAGTCAGAAGGGGGCTCCTGGGCTATCTAGTCTGACCCCTGGCTCCAGCCGGCCCCGCTCACGACATGCCACCATGTATCTGTAGCCCGTATGATCATGGTCTTGTTTGTGTGTGAACGCTGTGACCATCCAACTGTTAAAACCTTTTCCCCAAAATTAACACTTCTCCAGTCAGCTTTGAAACTTGTATCCTTTAAACTTTGTGAGTATTTTCCTCATTGGATTACTCACCCACCTGTAAAAGGCAGACCCCATATTACCTAAAGACACTTATAAGAGATTTTAAAAACTGTCTGGTGGATGCAGCCAGGGCAAATAATGCTTTCTACTTGTTGGCAGCAGAAAAGTACTGGAAAGCAACAGGCTCGTCAGCCTGATCTCCCTTCCACATGCAGCTGATCCTGGGATCCTGTAGCTGATCCTCCAGGTAACACAGCACCCCAGTCTGCAAGTGGCAGCCCGTCAGCTCCAGAAGAAGCGGCTCCCAGAGACTCACAGACGTGACTGAAGTCACTTATCACAGCAGCAGCAACACAACGTTTTAATTGTCAGATTCCGGTGACAGTCAGGTGCAGGCAAGCGAGCTCCCCCAGCTCTGCAAACCCATAATTCAGCCCCAGGGGAGCCAGAGCCCAGCCGGACCCATCCCAAGGCACCAGGCAGGCCTCACGTTCCGTCCACATGCGACCCAGGCACTGCAGTTCTTCTGGGCGCCTTTCAAACGGTCCACTTCAGGCACCTGTTTGCAAGAGAGAGCAGGGAGTTCAGAAGAAATCATGAGAAGGCAAACCGTAAGCGCTTCGTAACAGCCACGCCACATGCACCAAAGAAAATTCAAGGAAAAACCCGCTCACGGCCTCCTCCAGTGTGATGCTTTCTCAGTGTGTCTGATTGTAATTCATGCCTTGGCATGATGGGAGTTGTAGGCCAGCACATTGGGGGGTTGCCAGGCTGGAGGAGGCTGCCTTTGCATAGGATCATGCTGGTTAAGTGGTCTCAGGTGCTGTATTCGCATCACAGACTCCCTGGAGGGGTGGATACGAAGCCCTGTGATCCCACTTACATTCCTATATCTGGAAAAAGGGGAAAAAAGCACAACTAGGGATGATCAGGGATTCTGGACCCCCTTGAAGGCAAGGGAAGGCTAAAGAATTGGCATATTTTTAACTGAGATAGAAATCTAACCATGAGGCTGTGGGGAGGTGTGCCAAGAGATTTATAAAGCTGTCCCTTCGTGCAGAGACAGTGGACAGGGGCAATTTTTTCTCCATTTCTCATAATGCTGGAACTCAAACATCCACTGGAATTGACGGGCAACAGACGGGCACAAGAGATTCACAACAGGAAAAAGAAGAGGCAGCCCCTCAGATAATCATTACTTGATTTTTGGAATCCGCGCCCACTGACCGACCACAGTCTTACAAGGTTTTAAGAGGAATTTGATCTTCTGTTCTGCATTTTCCTCCAATCACATGGAGGAAATGCTAGCAGTGCATTTCTGAGCCTCTCTGTCCAGGCTTGCCTGTGTCAATCTTCATTGCCTCCCTGCACCCTCCAAAAGAATTCTGACATTCTGTTCTTCCTTCTCTATTCGCCTGGGGCGATTCCTAATCCTCCCAGGCGACCAGGAGAGCTGCCATTTGCAAGAGTGCTTTACCGAGTTTCCTGGTGTGTCCCCAGACATTTGACGCAGCAGTAGCGAGCCCCACAGGACACACATGTGTAGTTCGACGGGAAGCCACAGACGGTGCAGAAGTGGCGCTGGGGCAGGTTGGAAGGGGGAGCACACGCAGTCAGGTAGTTTGGCCCGTCGCTCACATTCAGGTTCTGCTGGGAAGCAAAAGTGGGAGGCCAAAAATGAATTCAAATTGTGCCTTCTTTGGGGTGGGAGCTGTCAGGCCACTCCAAGCTGCCGCCTCCTGACGCCACCTCTGTGCTTTCTTCTCTGTGCCTGGATCTGCCATTCGGTTTCTGGGCAACGCGATGAAATGTGACCAGACTCCGCCTACCGTGTTTCCCCAAAAATAAGACCGGGTCTTATATTAATTTTTGCTCCAAAAGTCGCATTAGGGTTAGGGTTACAACAACTATCTACATTTATTCAAGTACAAAAATCTGCATTTATTCAAATACAGCCACATCATCTTCTTCTGGAACATCGTCATAACTCTCCAAACCACGAATTGTGTTGCAACAGATGTACTAAATGCGTCCATCTGGCTGACAGTCTTAACCGGGGCTTATTTTGGGGGTAGGGCTTACATTACGAGCATCCTGAAAAATCATGCTAGGGCTTATTTTCCAGTTAGGTCTTATTTTCGGGGAAACAGGGTATGTAACCCAACTTTGCCTGCCTTGATCAGAATCCTTGCTCTGACAAGTCCCTCTTGGATGATAGCTGCCACCCCGGAGAGCCTCCAGTAGCCACAGAATGGGACACAGTTGTCAAGATCAGCGAATGGGAGCAAAGGGTCAACACAGGAAGTTGCTCACATTGAGGAAGACCACCAGTCCATCTAGCTCAGTGCTGCCTTCAACACCAATTAGCAGTGGCTTCCCAGGGTCTTGGGCAAGCTGAGGATGGCACGTTTTGAACCCGGGGTCTCCTACACACAAAGCATGTGCCCCACCATTGACCTCCAAAGCACTGGGATGAATCCTTTTGGAATCCATCCCTCTAGCATCCTCAGAGGCCCTGCAAAGCGAGCTGAACAAAGAGGAAGTCCAGGAACACTCACAGACCCGCAATTGTGCATCTGGCAACCTTCCCCATTGGGGCAGCTGCCCAAATAGCAGCAGCATTGGGGGCAGAAGAGGGGCAGGGCTTGTGCAACATCCTTGATTCCTGCAAGTACCCCCTGAATGTGGGATGTGCTCACCAGAAATTTGGACCCAGGGCCACTTCAAAGCTCAGAGTCCAAGGAGCTGAGCTCAGGGAACCAATGAATCCTACCCCCAGATGAATTCCACACCCCCCCCCCCCCAGAGCAATGGCTTGTTCCTTGAATGTGCTTGTCAGAAATGGGAGCTTGGCCTGACTGCTGAGACAGTCGGACGGTTGCAATGAGGCTGCATCTCCTGGAGCCGTGCCGCTTGGGAGCAGCAGCAGGACCTGAAGGAAGGCTGCTGGTACTTATGGGGAGTTTAACCAAAAAGGGACTCCAGAATCCAAAAAATGGAGACAGAGGAGGTGCAAAGGTTGACTTCCACTCCCCTTTGTAACTGAGGACACGGGGAAAGAGGGGCCGAGCCCCACACGGAACCTCAACCCACCTGGTAAATGCCGACGCACACAGAACCCTATTCTGCAAGCTGTATACTCCTCTGCCTCAAAAGGATGTCTTCATTAATTGATTTATTGATTATCCCACCTTTCTCCCCTTCTGGCGCTCATCTGGTTCCCAGGTGGTCTCCCCTCCATGCTCAGGCCAGCCCCAGTTCTGCTTAGCTTCGCATGCGGGCCACCTTATGTGCCTTCAGGGCACACGCCGGGCACACATCCCCCAAGTCTCCATGCAAAACCAAAAGCACCATTTGCGTCTGGCAGTGTCCCTTTCAGCGTCAGTTTGGACGATTCTGTGTCGAACGGCTGCATTGTTTCAGGGGGCAGCAAAAGGAGAAAGCTGTGAGGCGGAACAGCAAAGGCCGTGGAGGACGGCCAGTTCTCAGCCACCTCCTAAAGAGGTACCTGTTCCTCCAGCAAAGCCTGGAAATTCTTGCGGAAACGCAGCTTGAAATGGTCACCACGTGTTTTCTTCTTCTTCTTTCCTGTAGACACAGCAAGCAGAGAGACAGACGGGGTGAGGAAGAGACGACGGTCAATTTCAGCTACGCTTCTTTAGCCTGAGCAGAACTGGGCACACCGGTCGGTGAATCACGGGGCAGGAGCAACACCTCCAGAAGGAAAGGGTACAAGGCTCAGGGCTGTTTAGCTAAGACCAAAGGCAAGTAAGAGGCCGGGCACTCGACAGGTGTGCACAAGACAAGTGTGTGTGTGCTTGTGAGTGTAAGCTCTGGAGTTTTAGCCTCAGTTTCACTTGGCACACAGTTAGGGGATTTGTGTGTGTGTGAATCCACGTCCAAAGGGAAGGGCAGTTTAAAAGGGTTACAGTAATCATTTCTGTTATTAAAGCATGCTGTTCCCCAGCGTTGCAGTCCTTCCTTCTGACAAGATATTCCCAGCTGGGAATTTTGCATCGTCCTGCTTCTGAGAAAGCTGCTCTGGTGAACGCACCAGATTTTCAGAACTTGTTCCTGGGTTGCAAAGTCTGCTTTTCTTTGTAGCTGTAAGAATGTTCTGTCTTATTTTAATTATCATCATTATTATTGATATTATGGCTGTGTGCAGTCTCCAATCCCACTTATCTTCTTGAGTTTCTGTGGTGTAGGACTGGGAGCAACAGTGCTTCTGTGTCCCTGGGTGACTTCCCCCGACGTCTTTGCATGCCCAGGGCTCAGTTTTCTCTTTCTGAGCAATGGCTCACTGACCGCTGGGGATTCAAAGACTGCTTGGCCTCCCGCAACCCCATTGCCCCACTGGCCACCAGCCTCCCCTGATGCCTCCCTATGCAAGTGGTCAGGATCCGTCTTCCGGCAGTGAGAAGCTTTGCTCTAGGACTACCCTGACTCCATCTCTTTTGATGCTGACAATACCTGAAGTATAAAACTGCCATCAGCTTAGCATAACTAGGGATCTGGAATTTATCTGTATTATGCTTTATATTATTATTCTTATTTATTTATGTAAGCCGTCCTGAGGCTTTCGCAAAAGGACGGCATATAAATATTCTAAATAAATAAAAAAACTATGTGTAAAAGGGAATCTGGGGTTTTTTAAATAAAAATGCTTGTTCTTACTTTGCTCTGTTCATTTACAATTCTTTCAAAATAATAATAATAATAGGAGGAGAATAGCAACTGCAGCTTGACACAGGTGTTCCTGGACAACAAATGGCAATGCTATGATTCTTCTAAATGTCTAGAAATCTGACCTCCGTTTTTCTGCTGTTGCTTCACAACAGCATCAACAAACTGTTTCATCCAATGAGCAGACCTCAGCCAAACCTGCGGGTGATTAAAGTCTCTTTCTTCTGTTCCAGTGACGTTAATGCTTTCAAATATATTTAAGTGTGATCTTATCTGCTCAGCTGATGCTCAAGTGTAAGCTGAGCTAGTTGAACTAGCAAGACATGTCAGGACTGCAGGAAAATGTGGATGGTTCTGCCTCATCCAACGAATCTGACAGCCCATCGGCTGATGGACCTTCTGGACAGGACTGTCCTTCACCTCCCAGCTTTTCCCCTTTTCACTGCTTGCTCCTCAAATATTTTACCCCACACACACACATCATACCATTTAAACCATAAACCTGAGAGCAGAAAATGTGATTTTTAAGCTGCTGGAGAAGCAGTTTCAGCTAGAAAGCAAGATGGATGCAGAGGCTTTAAATAAACTGCTGCCATTCTCCAGTACAAAAACCAGTGTGGTATAGTCACTGCAGAGCTTGGCTGGGGCAGGAGTAATCCCTGCTTGGCCATGGAGCTCACTGGGTGACTTTGGGCCAGTCGGTGACTCCCAACCTAACCTACCTCACAGGGTTGCTATGTGGATAAAATGAAGAGGAGGTTCATGTATGCTGCTTTGGAGGAAGGAGGCTGGGATGCAAATATCATATATAAGGCCTCCGAGGCAGGGCAAACCCCAAGAGAACGAGAAAGGCAGACATCCTCCTATATTCTTTATTTACTTATGTTATACTGTTAATTTTAATTTTATATTATTATGTTTGTATCTCAGTGTAATTTTTTGTATTTAGTGGTAATTTATTATGTTCTATTGTATTTCAATGTATTTTATTGTGTTGTAAGCCGCCCCGAGGCTTCGGCAAGGGGCGGCATAGAAATGTTATAATAACAACAACAACAACAACATCAACACGCAGTTTCCGTTGCGGGGACAGAAATGCACCTGTTTCGGCATCGTCGTCAAACTGAGGCAAGCGCTTCACCAGCTGGGGCATGTTGGCGTGAGGATCGTCCTGGAAGTTGTCGTTCTCCAGCGCCTCCAGCTGGCGGTTGAGGCGCCGCTGTCGGGTCGCCCGGTCTAAGATGCGCCTCTGGCCGGGGTCCTGAGACCGTGCTGTGCAGCGAAGGAGCGAAGAGGGGGTCAAGCAACGCGAGAGCGGTCCAACAGGCAGCCCTAGGAGCAGCGGCGGGGGCCCTCCACAACGTCCTTGCTGTTGCCTCATCCCCTAAAGCAAGGGTGCAGAACCCCTACTTGGCCCAGGGGCTAAACTGCATTTCAGAGAAGCTCCGGGGGCCACATTCTCGTGTGGGATAGGACAGACAGTCACAGCAGAACAGCCAACAAACAGACAGGCAAACAAACGTGCCACCATATTTGAGCTTAAAGTTCTTCCTACTAAGAACTCAGGAGAGGAATTCCATCCCTTTTGGAAAAACAGCACAAATGGTGGGTGGCTGCGGGAAAAGGGCAAAAGACAGCGGAGTGGCCTTCTATGGAGTCCCAGTGGGCTTGCCTTGGTCCCTCAGAGCTGGTTCCTCACCCCACCCTGAGGCCCTCACTTCCCACACTCAAGCAGGAATAGCTCTTTGCCCCTCACAGGGGACCTCTGTGTCTTATTTTAACACAGTTCTCGCCACGCCACGCCATTAACATGTGCATGTGTGGTCTGCAAGCACCATCATGTGGCGAGAACTGGCACTTGCTGCTCCAGAGCATTCTTTCTTGTCCAGCAATTTACCCAGACATGGTCAATATCCACTTTAAGGGACCATATACGGATATTTATCCAATTCAGAGAGTGGTTTGAATTTTTTGTCTGCTCATTGAGGATGAAAGACTGGTGCATCTGATGAATCGTGTTCTAGCCCATGAATATTTATTGTACCATAATAAAACTGGTAGTCTTGAAAGCGGGGATGCTAAACAGGGTTACTGCCTTTAAGCTCTAGAATCATTTCTCAACCTGGTGCCTTCCACAGGTTTTGTACTACAGTTCCCAGCATTCCTGGGCATTGGTCATGCTGACAAGGCTGATGGGAATCAAAGTCCCAAACATTTGGAGGTCACCGGAAATGCTTGGGCACAGTTGTTCACCATGTGAACTGGGGCAGCTTTCAATGTATTACACCAACTGCCTGAAACAAAAAGGTTTGTTTTGCTTTGTTTAAAATCGCCCCGGGTGCAAAATACTCTTACTTGAAAGCACCTTCTTCTCATATCCAGATTATTGAGACATGCCCAGTTTATTGATTGCCCTGAAAGGCACTCTGCACAGGCTCAGAGACATTCCTAGCATTACATGAGTAAGTCCAAATATGCAAGTCTAAGCACTGGATTCATTTAGGACTTAGTTGTGACTCTTCTACTGCAGACTGTCCTCTATTTATCTTTAAATCCTCTGTCAGGTCTAATAGAGGAATGGCTCATTCTGTTTGGTGTCCTTTATTTGAAAAGTTGTCCTGTTCTGTTCCAGTTTAAAGATAAAGAATTTTAAGACATGTTGCCCATCAAGTTTCTTGTGTATTTCTTTTTAAATTATTTTAACATTTAATTTTTAAAATTTCTATTTATATTCTTTTAAAATGTATTGGCACACGCAAATGTTATGCAAATTAAATGTAAAAAGTATGTAAAAATTACATACCAAATGTTATGCAAATTACATAACATTTGGTATGTAATTTTTTTTGTTAATGCGTTTCCATTTTCGGGGCGATTTGGGGGCGATTTATAAGGGGTCATCCATTCCACGTTAATAACATTTGACACCATTTTCCTGGGATGGAACGTGTTCAGCTCAAATTCATAATTAAGCCAGGTTTTTCTTAAACCGAAACTGCTGAGGAATCTGCCTTGGGAATTAGTTTTGCGTGCCCCCTTTTTTTGGAAAGAGCTCCTCCGAATTCCAGATTGTTCCAGTGCAAAATGAACAATCTGGACATGTGTGTCCTTTTGCAATTCGAGCCATTCCGAAACTGAAAAACACCCCATCACCCTTCATATCCACCCATCCTCAATTCTCTCCCCGCGTCCCAATCGGAAATACCTGATACTTTCTTTTCCACCATGATGCACGAAGGCAAACAAAAGGCTACAGCTCCTTACGCAGTCCTGACATAAACTTCCGGTTCGAAAGGGGACAGGCTTTTCCACTCTGTTTTCTATCAAAGTGCCATAGAGTTGATATAGAGCGGCACCATTCTGCATTCAGCGCAAAGCCTGTTCCCATTCGTACCGGAAGCGTATATTGCGTTTTGCAGACTCCATTTTTTATCTCTGTGCAGTAAGTGCCAGTCGCAACCCCCCGCCCTATTACTAGAGGCAAATGCATTTCCGCCTGCCCCGTTGGACTATATCACGATGACGTTTTGGCTGAGACAAGGAATGTTTTCCTGGGTCCAAAACTCCGTCGTGTTTCCTCCAAATCCTTCGTAATTGCTTTATTTCTGCGAAGGCGGGGTGCAAATGAGTTTCATTTGAAAGCGAGACGAGGCTCACAAGCAGCTCCCGGGTCCGGAAAATGTTCCCAGTTCCAGTCTTCGGGCTATGATGACAGTGATATCATGGTAAAATCGTTCTTCTGACCATGTGAAGAGCGCCGGCAATATAATCACGGCCAGATACGAAGGGCGCCGACATAGGATGAGGTGGGGAAGAAAAGGGTGGCGAAAGGATCATAAGCACAAAGGACGGCCCTGAGTACCTCTTTCTAGCCAGTCCGATCCTCAGCGGGGTTTGTATTTTATTCATTTTGAAAGCGGCTCTCTGCATAGGATCGGCGGCGCAAAGCAGCCTGCGAGTCACTCGGACCTGATATGGCTCTATTTGTGCTTAGGCAAGAATAACTCAGTGATTTTGGAAATCAATTGTCAACTCACATACCAATAACAGTTAAATTTTGTCTTGAATCGGGTGGGAGGGATGGTCCGCTCTTCTTGGACCTCCTACAGGCGGCAAATCGAACCATGTTCTTGAGAATGCTTCCTCGGAAGAAACCCTCGTGGCGACCCATTGGGTTTACTCGCAGGTAAGTGAGCTGAGAATCAATCACTACAGCTCATTCTTTAGAGATGACAGATAGCTAGGAGGCGGGACTTTTGCTCGAACACTGTTTCTGGAGATAATATATGGCCACCATATAGGTAGCCCTTGACTGCAGCAGGGTGCAATCCTAGGTATGTTTAGCCTGGCTGGGGAATGCAGGGAGTTGCGGGACTTTTTTCCTGTCTGAACGTGCCTAGGATCGCGCGCTTATTTGCCATAACTTTTCCAATCGCGCTTTTCCAGCTCTCGAAAAGCACAGCTCTGATCGGGGCGAAGCGCACTCGGCAACGTGGCGCGCTCCTCGGAAAGCACAGTCTTTCTCGCCACCCTGCCTCTTCCATCTCTCCCAGTGCTTCCTCCCCCACCTCCGCCGTCCCACTTTGCTGTCACCCTCCAGAATTTTCCAGACTCCCAATTGGCCTGGAGGGAAGAGTAAGGGAGGAGGGGAGCCCCGCGCCTCGATTGGCTCACCCCTGGCGTGGGCTGCGCCCTGATTGGACAGTGGAGAAGACCAACTTTCCCAAAGCTTGCCATTGAGAAAAACGGAAAGCGGGCGCTCCCGGGGGAAGAGTCAATTCGCCCCTTCTGGCTCGGCGGCGATCGCCGGGACGGGAAAGGGGGGTGCGCCCCGCGCCCGGCTGGGGAGGGAGGTAGGACGGCGGCCGCGGATCTCCCGCTCCGAGGATCCTCGCTGGCTTCCACCGGCCCGTGTTCCGCAAGTTCCCGCAGGAGGGCGGCGGGGAGGAGCCTGGCTGACCCAGCCCCGCCGATCGCGAGAACAAACATAAAATCCCCGGGCGGGCCCCGCAGGCTCCTTGCTCGGTGCGCGCTTCGCCTGCGCTATGGGGCGGCGGAGGACCCTCTTCCCGAGCGCCGCGCTTGTCGCCGCGACGCTGGCCGTGCTGCTGAGGGGCGAAGTGGCCGGCGGCGCGAAGCAGGAGGCTGTGGATCCCGGTACGGTCGCGGGGACGAAGAGTGGGGCTGGGAAGGGGGAGGCTCAGTGGGTCGTGGGGCGATCCTGCCAGCGAGTAGGATCCGGGCGGGCTGGAGACGGTTCGCCCGCGCAGGGAAGGGGGCGCGTTGTTGGACGGGGCGCGCTGCGACCGAGGATCTGCCTTCAGGCGCCGCGCGCGCCTCCTCTTGCGCCCCTCCGTAGATGCCCGTGCTGCGCCTCCCACGGCCTCCCCTCGCCTCCTGGGTCCTTCGGGTGTTTGGAGCTCCAGGCCCCATCCTCCCCAGCCAACGTGGCTGCAGCGGGGGAAGATGGGACGTTTGCAGCCCAACTTATCTGGATGCAAGGTCCGGCCCAGCAAGTTGGGCGCCCCACATGCTCCCTTTTGGGGAAGGGGAGGGAGAGGGCAAAGCCTTGCAGCAAAACCTCACTGGCGTCTCCAAGTTCGGCCGCCTCCCCGGGGCAGGGGGTTAGCGGTGGGGGACGAGAGGCGCCAGGCTGGGCGAGGCGGCGTTCACAAGTCCCTGGGGAGAACCCGTGAAGGGCCTTGCGTCTTCTGAGTGGCGAGTCGCAGTCCGTACAGCCTGGCACGCCGTTGCCCAGGCAGCCTGGTCTGCGGGAGCGGGATGGGGCAAGCTGGCAGTCCCCGGGGAGGTAGGAGCTCCCCAGAGCGGCCAGCATCGTTTTTGCTGAGCTTACCCAAACTGGGCATCTCGGGGAAGGCTGCGTGCCCGGGAAGGCAGATCTCAGCAGTGCCGGTGGGAATCCTGGGCCATTCCTGCTTGCCGCTTTCGTCCCCTGAACATCGAGATCCACATGAGTGTGGGAACTGACCGTGGTGGCTGAGCTGGAGGAACAGGGCATTCTGCGCGTGTCCAAAGTGCTCTCTTCTTACAAGGCTGTCCGAGTCTAGGTTGGTGAAGGGCAAGCTAGCTGAACGGATTCCCTCCTTCAGTGAACCTCCCTTCTCAGGGCCGGCATCACCTGCCGCCCTTGCGCCACAGACTCTTTCCCATCATTGCCCCCCCCCCCCCGTGCTTTTTGATGGACGGAGAGCCAGCAAGCAAGGAGATGCACCGTTTCCAGCATCTCCTTCTCTCTGTTGCTCCGGTTTGGGCCAGAGCAGAGACGCAGGGGAAGAAGCAGGGCGCCATGGGGCAAAAGACGAACAGCCCCATGCTGGCTGTGAGCTCTCACCTGGTGCCCATCCCTGCCATCCGTGACGCCAGGGCCAGTCCTTCTTATTATAGCAGAGCCCAGCCAAACCTAAGCCCAGGCTATCTTGAAATGCAACCCCACGTTTCATGGGAAACAATGGTGCAAGTTGGAGAATTGAGGGCACCCAGGAAAGGAGGATAGAATTTGTTGTTTTAATTCTTTCTAAAGCGTATCTATGCACATCATATTGATGCGAAAAGAGTTTATGCCTGGAATAGCAACCATGTAATATTTTAGTCTCCCTTGGAAAACTCCTTCATTGTATTCCTCCACATGCAATATATAATTCATAGGGTTCCTATAAGTCGGAGATGATTTGAGGGCACACAACCACAAAAATCAAGGAAGATCTCTTACGTGTAAGTTTATGAGCAGAGGTTGTCTGTTTTTCCAGAAGCTTTTGTAATGAGCCACATTTAGCATCCGGCAAAGTTTGTCAGACCTCTTGAAGTAAATCAAGGCAGACTTACAGGAGAAGGCAAGTGCTATTGAGCTAGTCCTGCTTGCAGTTAGCCCCTGGATCTGGTTAGTCCCTGTGGGAACTGAATGCCAGACTAGATAGACCTTTAGGCTAATCTAGGAAGACCCTTCTTAAGTTCTTGAGGAAGGCTTCTGGTGAGAGTTTAGCAATTGTCGAAGTGGCAGAACGTGGCCCTTCTTGATTCATTGGGCTTTGAAAAGTTTATTTTTGAGATGTCATCCGGGCATGGTTTGTAACTCCCCCAGAATTGCTTCAGTGAGCAGAAATTCACTGCAAAAGCTGACATGGTCTTTGCCCCATTGCGTCACTCTGTAAATTCTCTTGGGTCATGAACATTTCCTCACTGGGTCCTGAGAAAGTTTGAGGAAGTACGTTTTCCTGTCCTTGCTTCTGCTTGGGATGTCAAAATCGCTGAGGCAGCATCATGCAGAATTTTCAACAGTACACCTCAGGCTGCAATCCTCTGCAGCTTTAGACAGAAAAAAATCTATACTGCAAGCTGTAGGATTTATTCCTGGCTAGGCCTGTGTCGGATTGTGCTCTTGACTGCTTCCAGAACCCTGCAATGGTTCTTCATGATGGTGGAGGTGGAGGAATTGGTCAGGGGGTAAGATCTGCTGGGTTGGATCACTCCAAGGATTCCAACAGCAGCTGGCCAGATGTGCAAGAAGGAAGCTATGGAGATGATGGCCCTCCATTGCTGCCTGTCCCTGGATTGGGTCAATCTGGGAATTTCGGCAGTGGATGGGTTTACCCTTGAGATACCTCCCTTAGCGTTCCTTCCAATGGTGCATCCATCATTTAGGATCCATTTATTTCCTGGAAATGGAGACTGCTCATTTTCGGAGCAGTGCCTTTAGAGCCCAATTCACACATGACCCATTTTTAAGCATGCACCAAATTGGTTTCAAGTAGGGCATTGAAGCCGGTGGTAGATGGGACCGAGAACGGAGTGTCTCTTCCTGACACCCCGTCCTAGGAATGTGGGAAGGCCCCTTACACTGAATCGGACTTTGGAGCCATCCAGTACGGTCAGCACTGAGCGGCAGCGGCGGTGGGTCTCCATGGTTCAGGGTTCCTTCCCAGCCTTACCTGGAGGTGCAAGAGACGGACCGTTTCACATCCAGCTGTGCTCGTACTGAGCTTGGCTCTCTTGGCTCCACTTCTCCCCGCCCAGGGACGGGGCAGCTCACCCTGATGGAGGTCTGAACTGGTTGCTGGCCAAAAGCTACTTGAAATTCACGCAGCCTTTGGCCCGTGCAAGGCCCACCCCGGCCTTCAAGGAAAGCTTTCTCTGCTGTGGAGGGACGCGTATTCCTCATGGTCGGAATATCATGGGCAAAATGAGAAAGAGTTGCAACATGAACAATTGACATGCAGGGCAGTCCATCTATGCTTGCTTAGAGGTCTCTCCTATTGTGTTCAGTGCATCAAATTGAGAGAGTAGCTCCCTCAATTCTCACTCAATGCTTGACACCATTTTCCTCGCCTTATATGTGTGAGAGAGAGCATTTTTCCCTTATCCAGGGACCTGATTTGAGGGGATTGGAATGTACAGAACTTGGGAAACACTTGCTGTTAGGGACTGAGGCGGAGCAAAACAGCTTGCAATTTTGCCAGGATTCTGTCCTTGTTAGGCCTTTCTCTATCACTCAACGCAATCTCCCCCAGCCTGGCAGCCTTCCAGATCTGTCAGACTACAACCCCCATCGCCCCCAGCACAGCGGCCACGAGCACTGAGCACAGAAAAGGCAGACTTAGCTCTCCAATAAACATTCCAGGGAGACGGATCTCCTCCCCGTTCCTCTCCTGCCTCCGCCTATAATTATTTCTACAGAAATCGCTGGATCGCATTTCAGGGGGCTGGCGGCTTCGGCCATTGTGAAATGTTGACCTTGCCGCTAGAAGATATTTACTGCTGGTGTTGTGGAGACAGCCGTCCAGATTTGGAGACGAGCCGCTAGATCTCTGTGAATAGACTGCTGGCAGACGGGGTACTGAGGGGTAATGCTAGCTGGAAGGGACCGAGGGGCCCTTGGCTGGTTAGGGATGTTTAAGGAATCATGTGAACTCCCACATGATGCGAGAGGAGAAAATCCCGTTGCTAGCAATTCTTTTCCTTTCCCCCAAAATTCATTCCTTTTAAAAATGTGCGACTTGTGAGTTATGAATGCTGAATTCCATGTTGGGGACCCTCTTCTGTGTGTGTGTGTGTGGGGGGGGACTCTTTGCACTGGTGGGTGCAGCTGAGAGCAAGACCCAAATACCCCCAATTCCTGGCCATCTAGGGGGCTCCGTGGGGCTGGTTTTGGCCCATGGGACTCTGGTTCCGCACCCCACAACTTGGTAGCCGCTGAGATGCTGCAGGGGAACGTGCTTTGTCCACATACCACGTTCCTGGCTTGGAGGATGTATAATTTTGCTTGTGTGCGGTGGGGAGGCAGGTCGAAGCTCAAGCAGGTAGCCAAAGGGGGCTCCTGCTGGCCACAAGACCACTAGAGTTGTGAATGCTGAGCATTTCCCTTCTCCTGCTTCTGCCACTTTGCCATATGTAAATAAGATATGGGCGCAGGACAGCTTAGCCTGCTCATTCCTACTTGTGGGCCCTGGCATAGCTCTCTTGCTGATCGCCACTTGCCTCCAACTTGGTTTGAGCACAGGAAGAAGGCATCTCAGGGGGTCTCACCGCCAGGCCCTCGGCTGCTGTGAATAAACTGAGAAAGGGGTTTAAAGAGCCGTTCAGCCACATGTACAGAGGCGGATTGAGGGAACCTTGGCTTTGGGGGATCCGATGGGAAGCCAGCAAGGGGGCCAGATCGTTTACGCCGTTGCCTGGCCCTAATTCAAAGCTGCCTCCCCGTTGCAAGCAGGTGAAATCAAACAGCTGAAATGTAATGTGCAGCGTGCAAAACGAGTTTCTCTGCAGAACTTTCTGATCTGCTCGAAGCGATTTGTTTTCTCAGCCCTGCTAGAATTAATATGCTGTCGTTCCAAGGCCTCCGTTGCTGTTCACAGTGAAAGAAAGGGGGAGCGAGCTGCTGCGTACCCCTAAGTGACATCATTCAGATCCTGAACTTGGGAAACTGAATTTGGAGCCCTAGTCCTCTTTGCACAGACTCCCCCCGCTCGGCTGCCTCGTCTCACCCTGACATTTTGCTCGGATTCTTTGCCTCGTCTGCTGCCAGGTCCTTCCCTCGTTTTGCCTCCCACCTGGGCTGACCGGTTCTTCTTTACTTTCTGTGGTCAACGAATTCTCTCTCTCTGCCCAGGATGGAGAATTCGAGATGTTTCTGGCAGGTTCTGGAATTCTCTGGTGACCAGCTGCGACACCGACACCGGAGAGACTTGAGCCAGACTTTCCGATGTTTGCGGAGGGGAAAATAGTAGCTTGAGAAAAGCTTTGCCAGACGGATTTGATCATGGCTTGGCAGCTTTGCCTGCAACATTGGCAGCCAGGGGAAGAAAACCCTCTTTAAGAGGTGTCTCCTTTGGAGGGGGCAGGCAGGGAGTGGGAAACCTTGTGCTTCTGTCCTGAAGGCCCTGGACTACAAACCCCATCATCCATGACCTTTGGCCACTGCTACCTGAGACTGATAGGTGTTGGAGCCCAACAAGCAACCGAAAAGCTGCATTTCTCCACCGCTGTGTTAAATACCATTTGTGTGGGGGAGGATTCTTCACCCATCTGGAAAAGATTCCCAAGGCTGCATACAACAGTAAAACCTTTACAGCATTGAAAGTGCCCAAAACACAACCAAACAGGAAGAACACAACAAAAACCACAATTAACCCAACCACAGTGATCGTCTCTAGGGAAGGCCAGAACAGAACAATGGTTTCAGGGCCTCCTGAAAAGCCTGTGATGATGATTCTATGTTGTAAGCCGCCCCGAGGCTTCGGCGAATGGGGCGGCATAAAAATGTTTTAATAAATAAATAAATAAATAAATAAATAAATAAATAAATAAATAGACTCTCAATAGAAACTTATTCCAGGAATGGGGGGCCACTGGAGAGAAGGCCCTCTTCCATGTGGTCATCCACCTAACAGCCCTGACAGGTGGGGCAGACGAGGAGGGCTTCTCTTGCTCACCTTAAAGCATGGGCAGCCTGATGCAGGTAAAGGCAGCCTTTCAAGTTATTCGGTCCCCAAATGTTCAAGGTCAAAACCAGGAGTTTAAATTGGACTTGGAAATGCAGCAGTAACCAGTTCAGAAGGCGCAAGATGGGCGGCACTCCGGGGTCTGCATTCTGCAGCAGCTGATGTTTCTGGGCGATCTTCAAAAGTCGTCCCATATGCAGCCCATTGCTCGTATGTGGATAACTGAGGTGAAGTTCACCCTCTCCAGGTAGGGCTATAGCAGAGCTAGCAAAATGCACTCTGGGATACTAGGATTCCCCAGTTAGCACAGAGTATCTGACAAATCCAACCTGCAGCAGGTCACAGCCAGCTTGGATTTAAGGCAGAAACTGACACCCAACCTAGCGTGCCAAATCTTGAGATGGCCTCCTAGTTGGGAGACTTTCAGCAGACTGGCTTCAGGTTTATGGGCCTCTTTCAGGCAATCCTTCTGCAGCCCTGCCTTTCTCAACCTGGCGGCCTCCAGATGGTTGGACTTCAGTTCCCATCATTCCCGATCCAGGGTACCCCAAAAGTCAGGATTGCTAGGAGCTGCGGTTCAAAGCATCTGGGAAATCGGGGAAAGCTGCTTTTCCAGCCCCATCAAGTCTGCACTGCTGGGAGGGACACATCTGACTCTTCTGGGTGGACGTGACATAATGTGCTTTTTAGTTCCCTAGGGATCTTAGCATACCGCATTTTTAAAAAAACCAAGCAAAAAATGTGCTTCTAGTCCTCATGGTCTGAAGATGTAGCGGTGCATAATAGTGGCTAGGGGCAATCTTATGGTGCTCATCCTGTTGCACTAACCACTGGTTGACCAGGGCAGGGGGGAAAAGCCGAAATCCTCCTAGCATTACCAAAGGTGCCCCAGCCTGCTCTCAGCTTCTCTGCTTCCACCTTCCTGTGCCAGAGCGGCAGCCTTGGCCGTCCCCCAAAACCACATTCCTGGTCAACTGAAGGGCTCATTGAAGAAGCGGAGGCCCCGCCGCTGCCGCCACGAGAGCCAAAAAAGGATGAGCAAAACGTTTAAATAGACAAAGCAGAGGGCCTCCTGTCCAACGGCACCCTGCCGCCGAGAGGGACCCGCTTAGCTGGGCTGGCTGTTCAGAGGAGGTGTAACGAAAGAGTGGCAAGGAGTCTGAGGAATGTGGGATGGCCAGCCGTGTGTCCAGGACTCCAAGCCGTCCCGACAGGATACCTTTCACCCCGGATTCCCTTTCCTTGAATTCCTGACATCCAGAGACTGAGCGCAGCTGCTCAGCTCTGGGACTCTCATCGGAAAAACCGCCTCTGCAGACTTCTGCCCATGCTCTGGGGTTAAGCTCTGCTGGATGGTTGGACTAGGAGCGAGGGATGGTTGGCTCTGAGACAGATCAGCTGATAAGATGGAAGAACCGAGTGTATCATTTCAGCCTGGAGGTGCTTTTGAGGGTGGAGGGTGGAGTGCTTTCTTTAAATTTTCAGAAGCAGCAAAGTAGCACAGCAGAAAGGGCAAACGTCTCTTGGCTCGATTTTTGTCTCCTGGGAGCTTTTTATGTAGACATTCGAAAAAGGTTCCCCTCCAAGTGGCATCACTATCTGTTCAGGATTCGCCATCTCATTCTGGGCTCTTTGCACCCATGCATCAGCCCTTGAAATTTACCAGAATCTGCGTTTTTTCCAGCTAGGTCCTATAGAGTTTTGGGATACAGCCCTCGCTGGACATAATTTGTGCCAATGTCTATTTGTGATGTTTGGGAGGCAGGAGGCAATGTTGCAGTACATGGAGAGGGTAGAGTTAACCCTTCCATCCCCAGCCGTGATTTCCCCTGGCCATTGTCCCCTGCGTGGCAGTTAAGAACAAACCTTCTCTTGGCACCCGGGGCTCTGGGAACCAGATTCAGGCCTAGCATCCAGGCTTGGCCACACCACTGTATGAGCAAAGGCTAGAACTGAATTTCTCCCCAGAGAGATCATGGGTACAAAGCAAGGGGGTGGCTTGGTGGCCATTTTGCCTGGGTGAGCCGAGAGTGCAAGCGTGGTGTGACTCAGAGGCTGCCCCCTAAAACCCAGCCCATGGGCTTATGAATAACATCCTTTTCACGGCTAGTGTTGGCTGCTCGCACGATGAGAATGGAAGAGCGAGCGCTCCCAGCAGAATTAGGGATGTTCAGCCAAGCCCGCAGCTGCATGGACCTCCCCCTTCCCTGCCGGAGAATCTGTCCACCCCCATGCACATGAGAAGAAACAGTCTGTATTCCCCAGAAATCCAGGGCATTCACACACATCTCCTCGTGGAGGCTGGAGACCGTTGGGATGCTGGTCAACTCATTGGCCCAAGGCCATTATCTTGACTGCAGTCCAGCCACCATCTTTGTGGCCGTACACTGCACCATAGGGCAACTGGGAGGGAGGACAGATTTCAGGGAAAGCCATGTGAGCTGAGACTGAGGGAGCTGGGTCTTTTCAGCCTGGAGAAGAGGAGACTCCGAGGAGAACTGTTAGTGACATACAGGTACATGAGGGGGTGTCACGCAGAGGTGGGTTGTGACCTGTTTCCTCCTGCGGTGGAGGGCAGGATGCGTTCCCATGGAGCAAAGCTCAGGGAACCAAGGTTCCGTTTGGATGTCAGGAAGTACTTCCTGATGGTTAGGACCCCGAGGGTGTGGAATGGGCTTCCATGGGAGGTGGTTGAAGCCCCATCAGTGAGGGTGTTCAAGGATAGGCTGGACATGTACATGGTGGGCACGTCATGAGCAGAGCCGGCTGGAGCCCGGGGGTCAGACTAGATAGCCCAGGAGGCCCCTTCTGACTCACTCTGTTTCTGTGTTTCTAAATACTGTTAGAAATTGACACCAAGGATACCACTGCGGTTGGCAGGATACGATGAGGGCACTGGGAATTGGGGGAACTAAAGGACTGGGTTGCTTGCTGGCTGACCCTCCATCCATGAGGGCTGAAATGAATTTGGGCTGCGATCTTTCGTCAAATTTCCTGGGAGCACTTTTGAGCACTCATGCATGGGATTCCACTCTTGATGCAGAACTGGGGGAAAAAACCCAGGCAGACACTGCCTTTTAATTAGCCTAACTTACCTGTTTTTCCCCACTGTTGCTATTATTTTGTTCTTTTCCTGCTTCAGATATAATCTTTATCATTATCCTTATTGGAAAGGCGGGCAGATCCAGTGGAAACACGGCATCTAAATAGCCAAGCAGCGGATGGTTATATTTTCAAGTATTCCTGTGATTGTCCTTCTGATAAAGTTAATGGTTTATAATAGCCTTCCCTGACTTGGAGCCCTTCAGATGGGTTTGACTGCAAATCCCAGAATCTCCCAAATGCTGGGTGGGGGATGCTGGGATTTGTAGTCCAACAAGTCTGGAAGCACTCCAAATTGAGGAAAGCTGTTCTACAGAGACCTGCTCATTCTTTGGCCATCCAAAAACTTTGGCACAAGCAGATGGTCCAGCCCTAAGCCAAACAGTGCGTGAATGAGTGAGAACGAACATCTCACATCTCACGTCTGTTGCTCTTAATGATGTGGGTGTTGTTTTTGGATCCCTTCCTTGCCTGCACAACGTTCTTGCACTGGGTACCTAGGAGAACGTGCAGTTCCAGGCTCAGGTGCGGAATAATCCAGATCCAAGTAAAACACTCTGCAAAGCGTTTTCCTGCGTCAACAGAGGCCCAGGTAGTCCAGGCTTACCTCCTCCATTCTCCCCCTGCTCTCCTCTGGGCCCCCTTTGCCTTCCTAGGCCCCCTCCCCCAATACAGAATAGAGGGCTTTCCTTTTAAACCCCTGCAGCGGCTGGTTGCTCCGGGGACAAAGGAACATCTCTCAATCGGCTAATCGCTAGGAATGTGACAGCCCCCACTGCAAAGCACGATACGGGATCGCATGAAAGTTGGAAGGAGGTGTTTGGGTGAAGGCTTTTGTCATCTTGTACACAGAATGCAACTGGAGCAAAACCTGGACCTGAGTATTCTGGGGAGTAAGCTGGATAATTAAGTGCCAAACTTCATGCTACAGGAAAGATATTTGCTTTACGCATGTTCAAAACTAATGAAGAAAATGCCACACTCTGTGCCCCCAAACCTGGCCAGGGTTTTCTGCTGAGAATCTCTCCTTTTTCCCCACCACCAGATCAAAGGGGGTACAGATCAAAGCTCCATGGTTTCTTTTACTCTAAAATAAGTGACCAGTTTAAGTACATTTTCCCCAAACATCTTTATCAAATGTGTAACTTGGTCCTTAGCCCAGGAACTCCGAAGACCATTTCTAATGCTCCATATGTTTGCTACAGGTTGTGGACAGATGTTTGGCAGAGGCTAGTCCATGCGGGTTGAGGTTGATGGGAACTGTAGTCCAGCACATCCAGAAGCACATGGTCAGGAAAGGCTGGAGTGCAAAATTGGACTTAGATCCAGGTTCAGATTCTACTTGGTCACAAAACTCTGTGGGTTGCCTCAGCCATCCCTTATCCTAGCCTACCTCGCAGGGTTATTGCAAAGATAAAAGGGAGTTATACAAACCTGGGAGAAGGATTGAACAGTAAGAAACTCCTGCACATTTTCCTGCATAAAAGAGCCCTTGTGAAATTGTCCTTGGCAGGACACATCCCGAAACCTTAAATCCTGAGTGTCGGAAAAATAAAAACGGCAAATGATTTGGTGCCATCATCTGCTTTCTAGGCACCAGCTTCTGGAACAGTTGGAAAATGCTCGGCATTCTTCAGCAGCTGCCAAAAAATTTTAAGAAGCTTGGTGCCCAGGAGCAGTAGGTTTTT
The DNA here is from genome assembly GCF_004798865.1 of Varanus komodoensis. NCBI lineage: Eukaryota > Metazoa > Chordata > Lepidosauria > Squamata > Varanidae > Varanus > Varanus komodoensis. Next base: position 768,609 of record NW_025335344.1, on the reverse strand, counting down.
GTAGTCCTGTGTGCCTGGAAACAGGGCCATGTAGATCTTCCCCTGACGAAGTTTTAGCTTCCTTTCTTTGACCTGTTCGGGCTTGTGTGTGTATGTTTCCTCTTCAGGCAAACTCTTGGTCCTGACGGCAGCCACGGAGGAGACGGAGGGGTATCAGCGCTTCATGCGGACTGCCAAATACTTCAATTACACCGTGAAGGTGAGACAGTTTCTCATCTTCAAGAAAATCTGAGCTCCCCTCACCCCAGTCTCTGCCCGCCCAATTGCTGCCTGCATCAGGGGAGACCGCCCTGGTTCAGCCTGGAATACCGGGGAGCCACTCCGCAATAGCTGAGAACAGGGCTTCTTGCATCACGGCGCCCACTCCCTACCACTGCAAATCCGTGGGGCCCTTTTCCGGTTTTTGGGTACCTCCCAAAGCCACATAGGTCTGACAAGCTTTCCCTAAGCGGCAATCTTGTCCTGCATGTTTCCTCTGCCAAGTTTTACACGGTATTCCATGATGGCTCAATACTATTTTGTTGGGATGTCTCTTAGAAATGTCTTTAAAAATATATCTAAAATTGTTTGTAGACAGTCTTCAAGGGTGGACCCCTCTGCAGGTGGCACATGAGATTAAAAAATGGATATGATAGAATCAGCAATGCAGTCTCAGGATATTATTCATCTGGGAAGGGCAGAGAAGGCTGTTGGGACCAACCCCCTGCTAAATGCAGGACTTTAGCTCAAGTTAAATCGTCCGTGTTAAGAGCAGCGGGGTTGAGTCACCACAGCAGGCAGATTGCTCTTTGGGCCTTCCTTTGGTGGCTGGCACACCACGGATTCCTCCTTCCTGCTTTCTAGAAGACGGTTGGACCCAGATGGGGCCCAGTAGGAACCCATCTGAATCATGCTGGGTGGGGAAAGGGTTTTGCTTCTAAAAGGGAAATGATGCATTTCTAGCTTTGTCTTACTTGCCGACTGTGGTATTTCCCAAGACTCTTGGCCTGGGTGAAGACTGGAAGGGAGGAGATGTTGCCCGGACGGTGGGTGGAGGTCAGAAGGTCCGTTGGCTGAAGGCCGAAATGAAGAAATTTGCGAACCAGGAGGACATGATCATCATGTTTGTGGACAGGTGGGCTCAGGAACATTAGCCTGGAACCGTAGCGGGGAAAAGCAATGCCGGGAGACTGATAAGGCCGCATTTGGGGTCACTGGAAATGCCGCGCTTCCTGGAGTTTGGCTGCTTCCACAAAGCTGGAAGGCTGGTCGCAATATCAAGCCCAGGGCGTATATTACCAGCATCCTGACTTGACTTTCTTATGGGCCAGTTTCTCTGTGCCTCCCTCAGTAACATGACAGTAGACTGGGTATGATGGTAACCCTTGCAGGGTTGTTGTGATGATTAGATTTAAATGTTTTTTTCTTTTTTATCTGCCTGGTGTGTAACATTCTGAACAGGTGGGATGTGGAAATAATATTTTGAACGGTGCAGGCTGCAAGTGAATGTTCTGAGGTTGGCACTGCTCTATTTCAAATCAGTGCATGATTGGGAGGCCAAGATCTTTCCTTCTGGGTGTCGGGGTGCAGGACAGGAAGTGCAAGGCACAAGGGAAGTGGCTGACAGACTGATGCTTGTCTTGATAAATACTGTTCTCAATGCAGAGGTGATGCAGGTCAGGCATTTTTTCACCCTTCCAGCTGTTTCTACCTAGTGTGGCCTGGGAAGATCCCCAGCCACTTGTTATATTAAGCAGTATATAAATATTGGTATAAATCAATAGGTCTGTATTAAGATTTCTGCACTCAGCAACCTATTCTCGAAAATCAATGGGCAGCCTCTTGAGCCTGACAAAAGAGCATGATTTTATGCACAGCTGTCCCCCTCTGGCGCCCCTTGGAGAAATCACAGGGACGTGGAAAGGCGTGATGAAACAGAAATCTGACTGCTGAATATATAAGGACGCCCTTCCTTCCAGAGTCCTAGAGAACAGTTCTCCACACCTAGATCTGCTGCTGAAATTCAGCATCAGGGATCAAGGACCGCAGAAAAGGATGGCAGAGATGGACTGAAGCCAGGCTGGATGTAGTTTGTCCAGTCGGAATGGAATGTTGTTTTGTGCACGTGCCCAGAACTTGTCTTCTTCCATTCTCAGCTACGACGTGATCCTGGCAGGAAGTCCCATCGAGCTTCTCTGGAAGTTCCTGCGGTTCAAGAGCAAACTGGTTTTCTCAGCAGAAAGCTTCTGCTGGCCGGAGTGGTCACTGGCTGAGAAGTACCCGCCGGTGTCCGTGGGCAAGCGTTTTCTGAATTCTGGAGGTAAGCAGCTCGTTGCATCGAGGGCTGGAAAGAAATTCTGAGGACATTTCAGAGTAGCTAAAAGCATTTCTCCTCCTATCTGTGTCTGCTTGGACATCTTCAGGAGTCCTTTTATAGGTACCTCCTCCAAAGGAAGCCAAAAGGAAGAGGGCTTTCTTGGTGCCAGCATCCCATTCATGGAATAAACTCTTTGACGTTTGTGTGGTGTGTACATTGTTGTCTTTCTGTGTCAGGCAAAAACTTTTCTATTCCCCCAGGCATTTTGGAGATCTAGTTCAAAGTTACAGTGACTGCTTATTGACCCCCTATTTTTATTATATTGCATTGTTATTCTTTTAAATATTTGTATTTTATATTTCTAACTGTGAGCCAGTGTGGTATGGTGGTTTGAGTGTTGGGCTGAGACTCAGGAGTTTGGAGTTTAGTCCTGACTCACCATGAAACTCCCTGGCTGACTTTGGGTCAATCTCTGACCTTCAGCCTAGACTACCTTGCAGGGTTGTTTTGAGGATAAATAGGAAGGAGGGGGATCATATAAGCCACCTTTGTTTCCTTGGAAGAAAAAAAGGTGGGATATAAATGCAATAATAAATCAAACCAGTGAATGGTGTTTTAAAATGGCTTTTTACTTCCAAACTGGTTGTAACCTGCCCAGATAACGACATGTATTGTGCTGATTTGAATTATGCATAATCTGCCCCAGAAAAACTCAGATTCTGCTGTGGGAGTTCATGATCTGAATGTGTGCTCGGGTTTTGCGTACTTTTTATGGCACACGACAGGTTTCAAAACAGCATGGAAGCTATTTTGGAAGTGACGGTGGGGGTGCAAAGAATAACGGAGTGTTGGGCCTAGACCCAATGGCTGTTGGGGTGGAGGAAGGAGCATCCTAGGGGCATGGAAGAAAAGACCCCCACTTTGTGCATGAGGGGTACTGTTGGTGCTCCTTTCTGGCTAGTTTCCATCTCTTTACTGTTCATACCTGTCAAGTGTGTAGTAGCAACCATATGGACTAGAAGCTTGTGGGGTAAAGCATAGGAACCAGTATTCTCCAGGTACCAGATTTGATGCTGGTACCTGGAGAGCCAGTGTGGTGTAGTGGTTAAGAGCATGGGACTGGGACTCGGGCGATCTGGGTTCTAGTCCCCGCTCAGCCATGGAGCCAACTGGGTGACCTTGGGCCAGTCACAGACTCTCAGCCCAACCTACCTCACAGGGTTGTTGTTGTGGGGATAAGATGGATGAAGACATGTAAGCTGCCTTGAGCCCTTTGTAGGAAAAAGGCAGGATATAAATAAAAAATAAATAAAATGCTAGCTGCCAGGTTATGGGTCTGCATAGCAAGCCAGCAGGTGTGAAGAATACAGAGAGCCCTGGAACCTAGTGATCGGGTGAATGGGGTCGTGGCCTCCTCTTCAGCCACTCTGGACTCTTCTAAAGTTCTTCTAGATGTGCAGCGTTCAGGGCAGCATTAAAAAGTCCCTCCCCCATTAGTAATAACCCAGCGAGTCTACTGGGCCAGTGTATTTTTGAGCAAGCTGTGCCAATCTTTTTGAAGGCTGCCCCATTCCATCAGCAGATTTGGTGTCCAGTGAGCACAGAATCCCAATGAATTCCTGCTTTCATTAACTGAGCAACAGAAAAGTTTCTAGTCCTCAAGACAGTAAGAGGTGGCCGGAATACTCCATTTCCCCAGAGTCCCCCAATGGTCGGTCTCTCTGTCTTGCAGGATTCATTGGTTATGCCCCCACCATCCATCAGATTGTGCAGTTGTGGAAGTACAAGGATGACGACGACGACCAGCTCTTCTACACACGCATCTACTTGGACTCTGCCTTGCGGGTGAGTACAGTGAGAGAGGAGCAGCACGGATCCTTATTCCCCCCATTCTCTGCAATTCCCGCTGCCTGGGCCTTCTTCACAGCACCCTGATTCTCAACACGTAGACCAATGAAACTTGACACATGTGTAATCCAGCCGATTCTTGCAGAAGTCTGGAAATGGCACACCTGCCTCTCTCCAGCGCAAACCTTGCAGTGGGGAGCCTATTTTATTGTCACATTCAATACTAAGCAAACAAAACAGAAAGGACCTCTGGACCACAAGAGTGATGCTTTTCGGTCTTGGGGAAGATTTGCCACGGCAGCCAAGCATGGACTCTTGGCTTGCGAAATGCGAGCTGGTTCATTGATGGAGAAGATAATGTAACACTGCTTTTCTGCTCAACGGAATTATAATTGTGCACTGGGGATGCTGGTGGAAGGACCTGTTGCGTAAAGTAATTTTCTCCTCTGGGCTCTTCCTTGCTGTCTCCCTAGGAGAAACACGGGATCACCCTCGATCACAAGTCAAAAATCTTCCAGAACCTCAATGGTGCCATCGGTGAGTGATCGGTGCTCTCGTCACTTCCGGTGGCGTGCAAGCAAACGCACCCATACTGGGGGAAGCAGAGCCAGACAGCTGAGCTTTAGGAACTGTCCTTTGCATGGAACTTAGTCGCCAAAATTCAGCACCTCCCACCTAGAGAAACAGCAGGGCTTTCTCGGTGCAGAGGACTATTGTAAAAGCAGCCAAGTTTCTTTTATTTTTACTAAAAGTATTTCTGTGCCCCCTTTGAGTCAGAAGCTCTCTAGGCCACGAGCAAGCAGGTTTCCCTAATGTTTTTGAAGATCCCAGCTCAAAAGAGAGGCAAGCTGCAGATTACGAGGGCCACCATGCAGTGGATGTCTCCTTAGTAGAATCATAAACTTGCAAGGGGGTAGGAAACGAAAGGGTTCCGTTCCCCCACAGCTGTGATTCCTAGGTCAGAAGGAATGAGGTCAGGATGATGCATTGGATCCATGCTTTTCTTCTATCCTGACTGCTCCTCGTTTAACAGACGAGGTCGTTCTGAAATTCGAGAAGACCCGAGTGCGTGCCCGGAACGTTGCTTACGACACCATGCCAGTTGTCATCCATGGGAACGGACCTACCAAGGTAAACTCTTCCCGTCCCACTGCAATCGGGCATTTATATCTGGGAAACGTGGGACATCAGTGCTGGATAGAATTTGTCTTGGGACTTAGTAGTAAAACCGGGTGACCGTCTTTTCCAATAACCTGGCAAATTCGCTCCGCTCCAAGGGCTTCTAGCTCAGTTCAGTTTTTAGAAAGTGATGGTTGCCATTTGGCTGGTGGTGACAAAAGCCGTGAGAAAAATCCCCCGTTGGGGATACCCTGGGGCAAGCAAGCTCCTTTTCGCCTTCGCCACCTGCATTTCTTCTTCTGTCTCTGCAGTTGCAGCTGAACTACCTGGGAAACTACATCCCCAACGCGTGGACGTACGAGGGGGGCTGTGAGGTGTGTGATGAAGGCCTTCTGGATCTGACAGACGTGCCGGTGAGTCAGTGGCCGAATAAGGATGGGAGAAGCTGGAGATGGGGGCAAGTTCTTTGAGCAGAGGCACAGAAGCTCAGATCTGAGGATGGAATCTCCCAGAGTCCCTTGGGGTTTCCCAGAAGGCCCTGCTCCTGTTTCGCCGTTGTAGTGGCTTTTCCATCATTGTCTGCCATGCCAAACGGTTGAAATACTCCTCCAAAGACTGACTTACTGGCTGTGAGAACTTGAAGCTACAGTACCCTGGCATTTTGGGGGTTTTTGCCTCTGGTTCCTCCACCACCTTGGAACGTCCCCAAAATGGAGTTTGATCCCTGAGCCAAAAGAAGTTAGATGTCCTGGTACTGAAGGAGATGGGTGGGTGGGGATCTTGCACTTTGGGTGGGGGGATATGCAAACGGTTTAGGGAAGCGTGCTCAGGTTTCCTCTGTCCCCACCTCTTTGCAGGAGTCAAGCTACCCACGAGTCCTGCTGGGTGTCTTCATTGAGCAACCGACCCCCTTTTTCCCCGAGTTTCTCCGCCGCCTCGTGACCTTGGATTACCCTTACTCACAGATCAGCCTCTTCATCCACAACCACGTGAGTTGTGCCCCTAAATCAGGCTGGATCTGACTACAGTGGCCATCATTCCCTGCCAGCATGTTCCCATTTGTCTGGGGGTGGTAGGCACTGTGATCGAACCCATTCGGGGAGGCACCAAGATGCCAGAAACTGCCTCTAAAGCACAGGCACTTTAAACTGATGACCCCAGTTGCGTTTGGGAATACAGAATTTTGGTGTAGAGCCTGCTAAGAGGTCAAGAGTACGTAGGCACCAGTTTTTCCCCGTGTTGTTTCTAGGAAATACTAAATACAGAGACATATTCAGACAACGTAGATAGTTGCCCTAAAAGGGCCTCCAGCATTTAAATCTGTGACTCCCATTTCATGTAAAAAGCACAAAATAGTTCTGTTTGCAGACGTGCACAAGGGCAAAGTGAAAGAATACAATGACTGGACGACAAATAATTTAAAACAGGGAGATCTTAATTTAAAAACATTAAGATTAAAGCAACTTGGATTTAAGATTTGGAAGTGGATTTTTACTCCTCTAAAAGCTACATGCAGAGTACTTAAAAGCCATGGAAAGGAATTATATGGTGTAAGAAAATGCTGAATCGTGGGCAGGCCAGAGGGCAGGGAGGGTCCCCTTGCATTTGCTCTCTTGACCACTGCTTTTACAAAGGGCACCACCGGGGGGGGGGTGATTTGGCTGGGGACTCCAATACTTAACCCCTCTCCAAACCCATTTCACAGTGAGCGCACGCGGGAGGCCTTCCCGCAGACACCACTTTCAAGGGAGGTTTGGTTGGGGGCGACAAGGAGAAGGGCCTGCTTTGTGGCAGCCCCCCAGTTATGGGACAGTCTCTCCAGTGAGGCCCTCCTGGTGCCAACCCTATGAATTCCCTCTCAGCCATTTGCCCAGTACAGAAATAAAAAAAAGTATTGAGGGAAATCAGGAGTGGAGCTTCATCCATTCCTACTCGCCTCCCCAATAATTTGAGCATTGCCTGTTTATCGTATTTATTACTGTAATTATTGCCTGTCATGTCCCCTCTTGGTGGGGATTCTCCTCTGCATTTTTACCCTCCCAACAACCCTGTGATTCATCTGGGAGTTGGTGAGTGGCCCAGAGACACTCCGTGAGCTTCAGAGTTGAGCAGGGACTGGAAACTGGATCTCCCAAGTCCTGGTCTAACCCCATGGCCGCTACACCGCACACACGAGAGAGAAGCTGAATCCAGCTCTTGCGGGGCTTTGTCTCTCCGGCACTTTGCAGCCCCTTGCTAAGCGTCCAGAGATGCTGCCCCATGTCGGGGTCTGGCTTCTCCGCGGCTTCTCGGGAGGGTGATGCATCTCGCTCTTTCCCCAGGAGGTCTATCACGAGCTGCACATCCAAGCAGAGTGGGAGAATCTGCGCGAGGCCTTCAGCAGCATCAAGCTCGTGGGCCCCGAGGAGGAGCTGAGCGAGGGGGAGGCGAGAGATATGGGCATGTAAGTAAATGCGGAAAGGTTGGATGAGGCGGGCGGAAGAGGCGAAGCGGCGCCCGAAGGTGCCGGTGGACCCGTGGAGGAAAACGAGGCCCCGTTGGCCAAAGTGCCAACTTTGTGCTCTCCCCACAGCCCCTCTGGCAAAGGCCTCCCATTCCTAACAGGTGTGTGATGGGCAGAAACGCAACAGGTGCAGCTTTCATTGCCTCTGCGGAGAACCACCCCGGCAGTTACAAAAATGAACTGTTCCCCAGAAATGTCCCTGTTCAAATCCGATCTCTACTGTCACTGATACAGCTAAAAGGTTATTTAAAAGCAAATTAAACTTGAAGTACCTGCAAAAGGATCCAGCTGTCTGGAAAAGAAATAAGTTGTGTATTTTGCAGGCAGGAGACCTGTTTGCTTGTGAGTAGACATGCAAGGACCTGCTATTTGAAAGTCCTGCTGAGTGATATTGATCTCTGTACCCCTGAGCTGGTTTTGTTGTTGTTGTTAGTTGTGACCCCATGGACAACATTCCTCCAGGCCTTCCTGTCCTCCACCATCCCCTGGAGTCCACCTAGGCTCACACCCACTGCTTCAGTGACTCCATCCAGCCACCTCATCTTCTGCCGTCCCCTTCTCCTTTTGCCCTCAATTGTTTCCAGCATCAGGCTCTTCTCCGGGGAGTCCTTCCTTCTCATTAGGTGGCCAAAGTATTTGAGTTTCATCTTCAGTATCTGGCCTTCTAAAGAGCAGTCAGGGTTGATCTCCTCTAGGACTGACCGGTTTGATCACCTTGCGGTCCAAGGGACTCACAGGAGTCTCCTCCAGCACCACAATTCAAAGGCCTCAATCCTTTGGCGCTCAGCCTTCCTTATGGTCCAGCTTTCACAGCCATACATTGCAACTGGGAAAACCATAGCCCTGACTATACGTACTTTTGTCGGCAGGGTCATGAGCTGGCTTAAGGTGGTCATGATTACACAGGGACCTCTCCTTTCCTTGCCTTGGGTTCTATCTGCATCATGGCTAGGGGATGCTGGAAGCTGTAGTCCAACATGTCCAGAGGTGCCAAGCTGTGGAAAGGTGATGCAAAACGCGATGGGTTCTGCCTTGGGTGGAAGAGAGGGAAACCTCTTACCCCGGCCTCTGAAGTGTGGAAGAAATCAAGGCTTGTAGGAAGATCGGGTACTTTTGTGAAGTCGTGTCCCCATGCCCATCCGCAGCCAGCCACGTCCCTGATGCTTCCGCCGACCTTCTCGCCGCTCCCTGTCTCTGCCCCTTGCGAAGCCAAGTCACTGTAGGCAGAAATGGGAACGGAAGCTGATGTAGGAAGAAAGGAAAGGGACTCCCGGGTATTAGGATGCACCGCATGGATCTCTGAACACCCATTTTCCCCTGCCACAGGGATCTGTGTCGGCAGGACCCAGCCTGTGACTACTACTTCAGCCTGGATGCCGATGTGGTGGTGACCAACCCGGAGATCCTCCAGATTCTCATCCAGGAGAACAAGTGAGACCTTCTTCTTCGCTTCCTCCACCTCCCTAGCACAGCAGATCAGTTGCAAGAATGTCTCCTTCCTGATCCCCCTTTTCATCGATGCGTATTTATATTCCACCTTTCAAGGAACCTAAGGCAGCTTTCATGACCCCCCTTCCTCTCAATTTTATCTTCACAACGAACCTGTGAAGTACAAAATCACCCCGTGAACTTCATGGCTGAGTAGGGACCCAGAGCTCCAGTCTGACACGCTGACCACTGCCCTGGCCTGGCCGTCTTTGCTCCTTTCAATTCTGGTGTTTCTCTTCTCCCCCGCAATTCAGGAATGTGATCGCTCCCATGATGTCCCGCCATGGCAAACTTTGGTCCAACTTTTGGGGAGCCCTGAGCCCCGATGACTATTATGCTCGCTCGGAGGATTATGTGGAGCTGGTGCAAGGCAAGAGAATGTAAGCTGCCGTGGTGGGGCATGAGTGGGGAGGACGGTTTGCTCTAGACTCCCCTCCTTTCGGCCCTAAAAATTCTCCCATCTCCTTTCTCCGCGGCAGCGGGGTGTGGAATGTCCCGTACATCTCGCAGGCCTACCTGCTGCGAGGGGAGACGTTACGCCGTGAGCTGTCCCAGCGCAGCGTTTTCACCTTGGACAGTACTGACCCGGATATGGCCTTCTGCAAGAGCGTGCGGGAGAAGGTGAGAAATCTTTCCTTTCCTCCCAGACCTGTAGGAACACAAGGTGTGTTCTGAAACATCCACCGAGCCCTTTCCCTACTTCAGGAGTTTCATCCGCTGATTAAATTCCTCAAGACAGAGTTTCAAGTCTGTCACCCTCATCTTAAGGGTAGAATATTTCCTTTTTAAAAACCCTCAAATTATTATTATTATTATTATTATTATTATTATTATTATTATTATTATTATTACATTTCTATGCCGCCCCTTGCCGAAGCCTCAGGGCGGCTTACAACACAATAAACTATATTGAAATACAATAGAACATAATAAATTACCACTAAATACAAAAAATACACTGAGGTAGAATTCCCCAGATCACAAAATTCTCTGCTCTGGCAGAGTGAATATAGCAATGTCTCAATGCACGGGAGACTTTGCTTTTTAGTGCTTCCGGGTTCCCCCCGCATGTAGGGGTTTGGGGATGCAGGCCTTATGAGCTGCTTCTTCCTCTTCCAACCCAAATTTGGGCGTCTCTTTCAAGGGCATCTTTCTTCACATCAGTAACCGGGATGAATTTGGACGTCTGCTCTCCACTGCCAGGTACAATGCATCCCGTCTACATCCGGATCTCTGGCAGATTTCGGAGAACCCCCTGGTGAGTGGCTGTCCAATGCTATACCTGTGGCACTTCCAGGATGCACAGGGTGTGACCTCACCGCACACACCTGCCCCAGGTGGGCCCTCCTGGTGCTGAAGGCTCACCTGGTAATGGCAACAGCAGCCATGACACTGTGAGGAAACCGCCATGAAAATTTCCCAGAATGCCTTGACACCGCATGACAATGTCCCACAACCAGGGCATTGTGGGAATTCAGTCTCTTCTGAGAAGGCTTCTTTTACATTTCTGATAGCATCCTAGAGTGATATTATATAGGCATATTAAGGGAAATTAAAACAGACATTCCCTTACACAGGTACCCAGCACTAATTGGGCCAGAGAGCCAGTGACAAATTGGGGGGAAGCTGACCAAGAATGCCATGTGCCTGGGCAAGAAAGACTCTTGAGTGTTGCTTTGGCTTTCTGTTTACCTTGACAATTGCATTCTCTTTCGTGCAACACGTGTTCAGAATCTGCTGTAAAGCTGGCAGAAGTTGGCCTTTCCAAGTGCTACAGTTCTTCAAAGAGGCAAAAATTGGGCAGGACAATTCCTGAGGTCCCCCTCTTGGACCTCTAAAGTTTAGAAATCAGTTGACTGTTACATGATATTCTTTCCTGACATTGTCAAAGCACTTCTCTGCAGACACAAAGTCCAGGAACTTGCTCCTTGCCATGAAAGCCAAAACAAATTCTCTGGGGACCATTAATGTCTCTGTGCTCGTTCCCCCTCTTCAATTAGGACTGGCAAGACAAGTACATCCACGAGAACTACTCGCAAGTGCTGGAGGGGGAACAGTTCGAGCAGGTAACTGCCCCTCTCTTGCAATCCGTCACGGTGCAGAATTCTTTCCTCCGGCTTGGTCTTTCCTCTCATGTGATCCCTTCTCCCTATCGGCAGCCCTGTCCCGACGTTTACTGGTTCCCGGTGTTCAGTGACCAGATGTGTGACGAACTGGTTGAGCAAGTGGAACACTTTGGCCAGTGGTCCGGGGGCAAGCACGAGGTAAGAGCGCCACATGGGCACGTTCTCCCGTCCTTCGGCACGCGTGTGACCAACGTGGGACCTGCTGACTCGTAAGGCGGTTGTCCGTCATGGTTTCTGTCCTCCTGGGTGGAGAGTGTCATCTCTCTCACCCAGAATCTCTAGGACCAGCCTGCCACATCTCCCAGAACCAGCATGAGGGACCCTCGCTTCGCAAGAACGTGAAACTTGAGAAGAAGGGGGGAAAAGTTACCCTGAATAGATCACCTCCTTTCCTCTTTCCTGGCTTCTCCTGCTGGTTTTGCAGGGTCCTGCTAGCGGTGGCACCATTTTTCCTCTTTTGCACAACTGTCATGTGGGGGAATTGGATTCAGGACAGGGTGGGGGAACCGGTGGTCAGCTGGGTCACCTCAGCCAGTTGGGGGGTTTTGCCTCCCCTCTCCCTGAGCCGTGATAAGGCTGGAAAAATCCTTTTGTTGGCACCAGTGGAAAATATTTTTAAGCCTAATTGCAGAGTAGGGGAGCAACTTAGGGAGGGGGCTGTAAGCGGGGACTTCTTCCCCTTGCACTGGGCGCATTTGGAAGTCTTCCATCGCTGCAAAACCCTGATTCTTCCCGGAGAAGAGGAGACATGCGCATGGAAAGGTGGCCCTGCTCAGGTTTGTTTTGACCCTCCCCATTTTAAGTGTGGGGGAGGCAACCCCATTGGGGTGCAGTCCCAGGAAGGCTAGATGCCAGGGAAAATGGCTTCCAAAGCCAGAAAGAATTCCAAGCCTGTTTTGTGGTCTTCGCCCGACTGATCTGTACGGCATGCTGCAGGACTGCAGTGTGCCTTGACCAAAGGCCAGCTGCGCCCAGACTTCTGGCCGTGTGGATGTGCCACTTTTGAACATCGGAATGCCACACGGAAATCCCTTCCTCTCTCTGAGAGAGGAGTCGATTTATTTCCAAGTCACCTCCAGATGTTCTGCTTTTTCCTTTACTTGGGGTGCCCTGTGGCCTGGACCTTCTTGGTGGATCGGTGGAAGCAGGGTGGGGGCTGGACTGGATGGTCTCATGGTGTCCCCTCCCTCTGCATCTGCCTGCGCTAGGATTCCCGACTGGCTGGCGGCTACGAGAATGTCCCTACTGTTGATATCCACATGAACCAGATCGATTTCGAGAAGGAATGGCTGCAGTTCTTGCGGGAATATATCGCGCCTGTCACAGAGAAGCTGTATCCTGGCTATTACACCAAGGTACCAGTTGCTGAGACGTGGGGAAACAGCAGCGGCAGCTCGTCTCCTGAAGCATCACAACAGAGGGATCAGAGAAGTTGGTCGCAGGCAGGAGGAGCCAGAATTAAGTATCTATTCCTAACGAAGGGGGGACTGCATTCTCCTCTTCCCACCACCCTGAAAAGTTTTGTTAAGTGACTAGTTCTCATGATTTAGCGTGAAAAGCAGCTAGCCTACAAAATTTCTTTCCGGCCCATCTGCCCATGTATGTGTCTGTCCTTCATGGCACATCAGTAGTCTGGAAGGCCGCATCCATAGGGTGCTGGAGTTATCATTGATGGAGGGGAAGTTCTGTAAAGTGCCTTGGACACTGCCCATTGGAAGGTCATGATAAGAAAGCAAGCGCAGAGGAGGGCAGAGGCAAAAAAGAGCTCTAGTTTACAAAAACTATTTGCATAGAGGAAAATCTTAACTCAGAATCTTAAAATAGTGGAGTTGGAAGGGGCCATGAAGGACATGGAGTCCAACCCCCTGCTCTTGCAGGACACCAATTTACACCATCCCACTAATCTGCACCTACCAGATGGCCCTTTACAATAGGTTCACTACAGCTGTCCAATTAACTCCAACAGTGTTCTGGAGCAACAGTGCTGGTGCATTGTGGGATGCTTGAAGGTTGTCCCAGCTGCCAGCTGAGCATCAGGGTGTCCCCTGGTATTGCCAAGGCCCAAGAGGAGACAGAAATGTCAGAGGAATCAGACACGGATTCTGTGAATTTAGATTCTCAGAAACCCAGTCTGTCGATTCTGCAACAACCTGTTTTTTTTTCCCATTGTCATGGATTTTATAGACCGGGTTTTTACTGGGGTGGGGGAGAGGTTGGTGCAAGAACACCAGAAGATCCTCTTGGATCTACCAGGGCAGTGGTGGCGAACCTGTGGCACGCATGCCATAGCGGGCATGCAGAGCCAAGTCGCCCCAGCATCGCCCCAGCAGCCGAGCATCGGATAACGGCGCACACAGGGGCCATGCGCATGCTCGGAAAGGAGTAGCGGTGCCAGGCGATGACATCATGAGCCGCGACTCGTCCGAGCTTTCGCATGGCCAGTCAGTGCGCTGCGAAGGACCGGCTGTGAGTTGTTTTTTCTAAACTAAAACCTCAGTTTGCAGGTTTTGTTGCCATGTTGGCACTTTGCAATGAATAGGAGGGTTCTGGGCACTCGGTCTCTCAGAGCTTCGCCATCGCTGCACGAGGGAACGCACAGGCCCGCGGGGCAAGCCAGGATGGGCAAGAGGCAGTCAGTGGTGGCGCTTTCAGGCGCCCTTTGCCACACTCGCCCGCATTTCCACGGAGCGGTGCTGACACGCTTCCGTTTCTCAGGCTCGCGCCATCATGAACTTCATGGTCCGGTACCGTCCGGATGAGCAGCCCGCCCTCCGGCCGCATCACGATTCCTCCACGTTCACCATCAACATCGCGCTCAACCACAAAGGGATCGACTACGATGTGAGCTCCCTGCGGGGCGGGAAGGGAGCCATCTGGGGGCTGAGGGGATGGGGGAGGGCAGGGTGGTGTGATGGGGACGGGGCTGAGCGGGGGATCCGTGAGATCCAGGACTGAGTCCCCACTCAGCCATGAAACTCATGGGGCGAACTTAGACCAGTCACCGACTCTCGGCACAGCCTACCTCCCAGGGTTGTTGTTACAAGGGCAGGACAGAGAAAAAGAGAATTCTATAAGCTGCCTTGAATTCCTTGAAAGGCAAAATGGTGGGCTGTAAATACAACCAATCAAACAAACCCTAACAGAAATGGTAAGAGCGCATCCAGAACCACCGCATTTAATTGGGTAGATTAACGGAATAAAAGAAAACACTGTTGGTGCCCCAGTTTAACAGGACAGTAAGCTTTTGATGAATATCTCTACTTTTAATACAAATACTTGGATACAATTCCAAGTATTTGGAAGGACTTGTTTGTTTTGGCTCCTAAAAGCTAGCCTAGACCTTACGAAGAACTTCTTGATAACACAGAAAGTTTTAGACAGTGGGGCAAGAGACCCCCTGGGAAGATGGCGGACTGCCTTTTGTTAGCAGGGCAAAATTGCGCCCAGCCCTCCGTCACAGTCAATTTCCCGTCCTGGAGAGGGATAGATGCGGATGACCCTCGAAGACCCTTCCAGCTGCTTGATCCTGTATGCCAGGGACGGGGAACCCATGGCTCTCCCAGTGCTTTGGCACTCCAGACACCCATCAGTCCCAGCCAGCATAACCAGGGGCTAGGATTGATGGGTGTCGTAATCAAACAGCAACAGACGGCAAGCACCGTTGCCTTGCTGCTCCCCACAAAAGGAGGATGCCTCTTTGGACACAGGCGCAGGGTCTGAAAACAAAGACCGTTTTCCCTTGCTTCAGAAGCTGTGGCTTGACACAAATCGCTGCAGCATGTGACGGTCAGGGATTCCTCAAGGAGAAGTCTTGTACTGGCACAGCATGTCCCCAGAGGATTTATTTTATTTTATTTTATTTTATTTTATTTTATTATTATTTTACCTTAGTATTTATATACTGCCCCATTCCCACAGACTTTGGGCACTTGCAGAGCATGTCCCCAGAGGATTTATTTTATTTTATTTTATTTTTATTATCATTTTATTATTTTATCTTAGTATTTATATACTGCCCCATTCCCACAGACTTTGGGCACTGGCAGAGCATGTCCCCAGAGGATTTATTTTATTTTATTTATTTTTTATTATCATTTTATTATTTTATCTTAGTATTTATATACTGCCCCATTCCCACAGACTTTGGGCAGTTGGAGAGTGGTCTAGCAGCCCCCTCAAATGTTTTTGGGC
This sequence comes from Varanus komodoensis, assembly GCF_004798865.1. NCBI lineage: Eukaryota > Metazoa > Chordata > Lepidosauria > Squamata > Varanidae > Varanus > Varanus komodoensis. The sequence continues at coordinate 753,038 of NW_025335344.1, read as the reverse complement.
CGCTCTGAGTGTCCGTGCCAAGTGGGCAGCGTGGCCCAGCGGAGGCTTTCCTCTTGGCCTTGTTGCCTTTGACCCGGAGATGACGCGAGGACTTCGGACCTGCAAAACATGCCCGCCAGCCCGAGAAGTCACCCACTTCCTGAAGGGGGACAGTGAGAATGGACTGGGGGAAGTTTGGGCCTGGCCTCAGATTTGTCCCAGAATCCTCTGATGCTCAGAAAGGTTGCCATGACAGAAGTACAAGGACGTTTCCTAGCCAGGAAGTTGATGGATGGAAGGATTTCCTGGAAGGCAAAAGCGTTTAATTTTCAAGAAAAATCTGCAATATTAAACATGCAGCTTTTGTACTGCAAGCCCACTCACCCTTTCAAGTAAATAATTCCCATTATTTTATCTTACTGAATGAAAACTCTAGTTTCTTACCCTTTCAAGTAAATAATTCCCATTATTTTATCTTCCTTATCGAATGAAATCTCTAGTTTTATTTTTCAGTGTCTATGTTCAGAGTGAGAGCCAGATTTAGTCAGATTTAAAGAGGATAGCCATTAAAATCACTGGGGCTGCGGAGTCCACGATCCGCTTAAACCCCACTGATTTCAATGGGTCTACTCTTAAGTATGGCTAAATCTGGATCCGGCCTCCTCATAGCTTGCCAGGGGATGCTAGAGGTTGTTGTCCAACATACCAGCTTGAGGAAGAACCACTGCATGGCCTTCGCTTTAAAATTACCCATTCCCCCTGCTGAGGATGCTGACGAACCAGGAGCCGTTAATTTATTCTGCTTCTCTCTCTCCCACTTCGCCAGGGAGGCGGCTGCCGCTTCCTCCGCTACAACTGCCAAGTGGAGTCGCCCCGTAAGGGCTGGACCTTGCTGCACCCTGGACGCCTCACGCACTATCACGAAGGCTTGCCCACCACCAGCGGCACCCGCTACATCATGGTCTCCTTTGTGGACCCCTAACGCCAGCGCCACCCCCCACGCCTCGGCCCCGGGGTGCGGAGAGGCCGCCGAACGCAGGAGACATGCGGAAAGCAGGCCGAGGCGTGGGGGGCGGCCTCCTCTTCACCGTCCTCGGTGCCTTCCACGCGGGACAGAAACGGACGGCCTCCTGCCAGGTGCGGCAGGCACGGCCCTTTGCCCGGCACCGAACGTCGGTCACCGCCAGTGCCTGGAGAAGCCGCCGCCGCCTTGCAGCGCTCCGCCTGGGTGCCCTCCTCGCCTTGGGGTGCCGCCTCCGGGTTTCTCCCGGGCTCCGGGACAAGCCGCCCTCCACGGGTCCTCTCCTCCCAGTCTGTCCTTGCAGCCCCATTGCTGCAGCTGCCTCTCTCTCCTCGTGGCTTCCAGGTGGGCCAGGATCACACAGCCGGTGGCATCCGTCACTTCTCCTCACTAAATCCGGAGCTGAGCTGGTGAAAGAGGAGGAGGAGGAGAGCCAGAGGCCTCTTGTCTGGAGTTGCCAGCTTTCACCCGGTGCCCAACCACACCTGCCCTTGGGAGACACCGCTGGCTGTTTGTGCCCTTTTCTCTGCAAGAAGGGCTTAGTTGAGATCTATCCTAACGCCCACAGGCCTCCATCAGGTTAGCAGAAGCACATCAGACCCCGAAACCATTTCCTCAAGGAAAAGCAGCACGCAGGAGGGGCAAGGGGCAGCTCCCAGTGCCTTCACCCTTCACCTCAGGTCTTCTTCCTATCCCCTTCCTCGGTTTGTTCACCTTGATCGACTTTATTTGAGCCAAGTTCAAACTCTTCTTTTGTAGAAGAAATTTTTGAGCTAGGCCAGGACCCAAGCCTGGCCTCTGTGAAGCAGCAGGTGCTTCTGAGTCACAGCATCCCTTCCACCAACTGCTGCCCCTCTTGCATGGGAGAAGCAGCAAGAGGAAGATGTAGGTTCAGGCATGAGTCTTGGCCTTCCTCCGCTTCCGAGAACAAAGCTGCAGAGATTACAGCTACCCAGAAAACATGGGGAGACAGTAGCCAGGAAGGACGCAAATTTTAACTCTCAGCATTGTCACCCTTCTCCATCTGGACGTGTATTTGGGGCTGCAGACGGGGACAGACAAGTTTTGGAGGTTTATTGCAAACAGAAGAAAGTCTCAAACTTTCAGCTCCCCAGCAGCGGCTGACACTCTGTTTCTTAAACAGTTGAAGACGGATGCAAACACCCCGTTTCAGTTTGCGGCTGAAGATTATCCTCAGGTGCCACTGGAGGGGTGCTTAGCGCCCTTCCAGGAGTAGGAGGGGGAGGTCAGACTGTGGGGCATTGCTCTGTACTCGCCAGCGTGTCGAGGCAGGAACTCCGGGGCTGGAGAGCTCAGGTACAACACAGAGCCCTGCGTAACCCCCCATAATCCTGTGGGCTTTCTGGCGCTCAGCTTGACCTGGCCGGTGGGGTGGCTAGTGGCTTCCTACACAGAGCGTGCATTAAGTTATTGGCACTGCTGTTTCCCGGCGCGACAAATACATTTATGTTTTTAACCGGACTCCTCTTTCTGTCAGCAGCGTTCCACAATGTTTGTGTGGGGGAAGATAGGCTGGGAGAGCCTTGTCCCATTGGGCCTGGGGCAGCAGCCCCTTGCCCCCCCCCCCCCAAAGTGGGCAAGCAGGGCCACTCCATGGTCAACACTGGCCTCAGACCCCATTCACTCGCCCACCTTCTGGGTTCACACGACTTGGCAAGCTACCCTGCTTGGTTACCACAGTTGGTGGCTTTTTTCAATCCTGATCCACCCAAAAGGCAATCAAGAGGTTCCTACATTACCAGACTTCCCATGCTCCCCAGTCAGTCCTGCTGTTGGCCTCAATCCCAGGGTGCATCTGTGGTAGTCACACACCAGCACCACGCACACCATGATCCTGGGTTCAGACAACATAACAAGCCATGGTGGCACAGACAAGCATAGAACAAACCATGGTTTCCTTTGTGGTTTCTAAAGACTAATCTTACCGTGGTGAAATACCATGACTGGGTTCAGACAGCAAGAGAAACCAACAGGGTCTAAAGATCACCATGGCTTGTTACGTTGTCTGAACCCAGCCTCTCTCCTACCCACATCTCTTCTAGACTGCACTCTGGCATTACAAACCCTCTTGAAAATGCCCCCCCAAATAATTAGGCTTGTGAAAGCCCCCGTCTCCCCCCACCACGAAGGCTGTTTTAATAAGCAATCTGTGTCACATGGCAATCTCTAACCCCCAAAGGCAGGGACTGCATGGGGCAAACTTTCCATCTCCCCCTCCTCAACCCCTGCAATAGTTCACTTTTGTGAGGATGCATGAGACACACTCCTTACATGACTTTGCAAGGAGACGAGACCAGCACCGAGACACTCAGTTGCCCACCTCCCTCCAGAAGCGGTCAAACCGGTTGCGTTTCTGGTGTTGAACAATCCCAGCAAAATGGTCCACCTCTCAGTGTGGACACGCAGCCAGGCTTCCTTCCAGAGCAGCCAATCCTGCATAGAGGAGGCTGCCCGTTATCTCTCTGAATGAGTTCTTGGGCCAGGAGGAGGGCCTTAAATGCAATACTTGGCATAGGCAAGCATTATGCGAGAGCGCTCAGTTTTGCAGCTTACAAACCTGGGAGACAGCGATGGCTCAGGACACGTTGTTAAGCTAGCGTTCAGCTCCCGCCTCCACTTCATGCGACCGCTGCTTGGGAAGCAGCAGAAAGTGGTAAGCAGAGACTTTTCTACAAGCGTCCGCAAAAGTGGGAACCCTCCAGAGGCAGAAAAACCAGCACTGGCACACAATCATTTCTCTCATTCTCTTCATCATCATCATCATCGCTTAAAAAGACAACAACAACAACAGGCAACGGTGATAGGGAAAAAGCTGCACAAAATAAAGACGACAATCCAGGCAAATATGGGACAGAATAATTTAACCATCTTTTCCTCCACACCTCCTGGTGCTACCAGAGCTCTAAGGAATCCACAGCCAAGGGTGTGGGGACGTTGTAATAAATACAAGCTGGTCCACGGCCGCATTTCCGGGGTGGGGAACACGACTCCCTAGTCGCAGAAACCTCTGAGCACACTTAGGGAGAAAGCAGGCCAGGGAAGGGAGTGGATCAGACGCCAGCGCCAGAAAAGAGGAAATGGGTGCGCCTAGGCCCATGAGCTGCACCAGGGCAGCTCGCTAAAACCCGGAGAAGAGAGGGAGCTCGTTGTATGCATTGAGGTAGAGGGCCTGAGGTCGGAACAGGGAAACTGGGAAGGTTTGTGGAAAAACTGGCAGAGGTGGTAGGATGCTCGGACTTCGGAAAAGCCCCATTTGCAAAATTCATTTGGGGAGGGGGTTGGCTTTTGGCTGTTCCATTCCTGTGCCAAGTTCTAGCCTGGGTCACACATTTAGCCTGCCAACGGGGGCTTCTCTGTGAAATGGAAAAGGTTCCGGTTCTACCTGGTACCTCTAGTAGCACGAGCAAGGTGCTCTCTTCAGACACCTGGGGCAGGCGATTCAGGAAAAGAAAAGTATCGCTTGAAAACCCGGCCTTTGGATGGAACATCTACTGCCCGTGTTCCTTGGGGAACTTGAGCAACGGAAGGCCCTGTTCCCCATCTCTCCCTCTCGCTCAAAGATCGTGGCTTGCCACTTATGTCAGTAGACCCACAGCCGTACGGGAGGAGGAGGTGAGAAGGTACTTCCTCGGTCCTGAAGCTGGTCAGAATAGTGGGCCATAACAGTTCAGGCCCTGACTCCGCTAACCTTTCTGCTTGGAATATGGCACTGGTGTTACAGCTTGGGATCATCAGCCTTCCTCAAGCAGGAGTGGGGGAAAGAGCCTCTCCCCACCACGCTCTCTCCACTGAGGAATTTAGCTGTAACCTGTGAGTCCCAACACAGCAGGGCCGTCTCTGTGGAATTCGGACCAATTCTTGGGCGGTCGGTCGACAGAACCGGAAGCAGCCAGTTCTGTGCGCCATGCAAGGGAGTTGATGATACCGACGGCCTGTTGCCGCTCCAGGTGGGTGGAGGAGGCGGGTTTCGAGGCGTCCCACTGCTGCCCCCTCCAGGCCGCGAGACGCGTGTGCAGAGTGCACAGGCTGGTCCCTGGCTCTCCTCTTGGCTGCTCGGCACCCGCGGGTCTCAGGCCGAACCGAACTTGCTCTTCCCCTGGCTGGAGCGCATCAGCTGCAGCTGGCGAGCCACCTGCAGGACGCGGTAGCGCTCACGGAGGTTGCGCCGGCGCACGTGCTCGTTGGTGATCTCCTGCACGTAGCGCGAGGGGAACCAGCCCTTCCTGCCGTCAGCCAGGCGGACACCTTCATACCAACCTGCGGGCAGAAAACAGGACCCGTTTGCAGTGCGCTCCAGAGGCGGGCAGCAGTCGCGAGGCCCGTCGGCCCTCTTTTGCTCTGCAGCTGCAGCGGGTGAGCCACGGACCTCCCGATCTGCATGGACCACAACTCCCATCATGCCTCTCCACGGACCACGCTTGTGGGAGCTGCCCCGCAACAGCACCAGGAAGGCCAAACGGGGTATAAAAAGGCGAGAACGGCCCTGCTGCTTTAGACCGAAGGCCGAACCAGCTCAGTGGCGGTGAGGATCAGTCCCAACTCTTGGGTCCCAGCTGACATGAACCAGCCACATGGCCCGACACCTCCGAAAACTGAGGTTCCATTTGCAGCTGCCACGGTTAATAAAAGCAGACTGCCTTCCACACCAGGAATATCTATAGCTGAGCATTCAATCAACCATCCATAAGGTTTTGGTCTAATATCAATAAGACAGGTGCTCTCGAAGAGCACACAAGCACAACAAAATGTTGCAACATGTTATCCAGGTGTCTACCTGCTCCATTTGGTTTCATAAAAACACAGAAACAGAGCAAGTCAGATGGGGCCTCCCGGGCCATCTAGTCTGACCCCCGGCTCCAGCCGGCTCCGCTCACAACATGCCCACCATGTGCATGTCCAGTCTATCTTTGAACTCCTCACTGATGGGGCCTCAACCACCTCCCGGGGAAGCCCATTCCAGACCCTCGGGGTCCCTCTTCCCGTCACTAACGATCACCATCCTGCAGCCGGTAAGCACATTCAGCCCCCACTGGGCTGTTTTGGGGTCACCCAACTTAGGTTTCCCCTAAATACCTTGTATATCTTCACTACTAACATGTCTCTACCACTCGTGAGGCTCCCCTGAGTCTATCAACGACTTTTATTTTGGGCTACACAAGCAAATGCACTCAGCCGGGATGGCACAAATAGAGGAAATGGTAATTCGTAAATGAGATCACTCTTTCCTCTGGTCCAGTTTCTTGTTTCCCAGAGGCTGTTGAGAATCGCCTCAGCAAGCCCTTCCTCACCCTTTGGTATTTAGAGTATGCTCTCTAATCATGATGAGCTAAACAGAGGCACTGTTTAGCTACTGGTGGCCGCAGAATGAGCCATGCCTGTATCAGAGGATACCATGGAGGGAAAACGCTTCCAACCAGCTACTCCCAGAGACACGAAGAACAACACTTTTGTTGGGATTAAGTGTTCACAGTGTGGCGTGCAGACTTCTAGGTTACACAGAACTCTTCCTCATGGTGGGGGCTTAAATATAATAATATCACCATGGCAGTCAAGAGACTTGGATAAAAGCATGAGGTCACAACGCCTTGCCATGAATTTCCATGCTGGATGGTATGAAAAATGATGCAGAGTAAAACTTGCTGCTACAAGATGTTGGCTAAAACTGTTAGGAGGGGCCTGTTTTTAAACAAACGAGCACAATGTTCTAATTAAGCTCTTCATGTGTTGCAAAAGGCACACTGGTCTGAGTGTCGACTGAAATTAAAAATGTAAGCACTGAAGGAAAATGGAATGCCAAAAAATATTAGTCTAAGATGTTATTTAAAATCAGCAGGACACCATTAGCGCGCGCGCGCGCGCGCGCGCGCGCGCGCGCACACACACACACACACACACACACACACACACACACAGAGAGAGCTCAAAATCCCCTGAAGATGAAAATGAACAAAGTCACTCAGCAAGTTTTGATAAAAAACAGGTTTTAAGCCTGGCGGCCAAAAGCCAGAGAGAAGGGCAGATCCAGGAGGTGCCTGCAGAAGGTACCACCGTGAAGAGAACATGACGTCCAGCTCTTGCAGCTTCCGCAAGAGACGTCTTGGGCTGGAAGTGCCCCCATCTCCCTCTGCCTGGAATGCGGCTACAGGATGCAAAGGAGGGAGATCCTGAATCTGATCAGTGCCATGGCACTGGGAGAAGGGGGAGGTATTCCTTTCCCCTCCGACTCTTTTCCCGATCGAGACGACCCCTGCAGCACTCAAACAGGAATGTCACCTAGGGTGGACTTTGTCCCAAAGAAGGGAGAAGGTGACCTAGGTTCAAATCCCGACACTGCCATGAAGCAAGAGGAGCAAGCTTGGCCCAGGCGTTCTCTGTCAGCCTGATCGACCTCGCAGGGTTGTCGTGAGGATATAAAGGGCAGGATAGGAATGTCCTACATAAGGAAGGCACGGTGTGCCGTGATTGTGTGGGGCTTGAAGGATAATTGCAGTGGCTCCGTTGCTAACCACTACATGGAATCGGGATCCTATTAAGAGATCCTAATCCTAACCCTGCCCTGAAAAATCAAAACGGGCTGCCAGGTGCCTTCCAGGCGCAGCTGAACTTAAAACCCCCTAGAATGGGTGAGCAGCTGGTTATCTTGGCCGGCACCTTTCCTGTAATGAACCTGCCTGATCTGCAGGAGAGGCTTTTCGAGGGAAGTATGGCCCACGGAGAGGCAGAGATAAAAAGGCTGTCCCAGTGTAGTGGTTTCAAGCACGGGGCTGGGGCTCAGGCGACCCGGGTCCTAGTCCGCACTCCGCCATGGAGCCACCTGGGTGACTCTGGGCCAGCCACAGACTCTCAGCCCAACCTACCTCGCAGGGTTGTTGTGGTGGGGATTATTCTTTGGCCAGGGCGACTTAATATATATTGTTAATTTATATTATTCTATCTTGAAGTTTATTTATGGTTGTGAGCCACCCCGAGGCTTCGGCGAATGGGGCGGCATAGAAGTCTCCTAAATAAATAAATAAGATGGAGAAGATGGGTGGAGGAGAATGAGGGCACCTGCTCTGAGTTCTTTGCAAGAAAAAAGGTGGGATATAAATCAAATAAATAAAAAGTTTAATTTGTTCCCCACGCAAGCTAGAACAGGGCCTGCACTCTCTTCGCCTTTGGAAAGGGTATCACGATGCATCTCTATGTAGGCAACTTTTTGAATAATGTAGCTTAGAAACATAGAAAACAGAGCGAGTCAGAAGGGGTCTCCCGGGCCATCTAGTCTGACCTCCGGCACCAGCCGGCTCCGCTCACGACATGCCCACCATGTGGACGTCCAGCCTAGCTTTTCTGATGGTATGATGTTATTCTGTTTCTAATGGTCTAATTTTTATTGTGCTACACTTTTACTGTTTTAAATTGCTGTGCACCACCTTGACGGTTTTTTTAGTAAATGAGGCCATAAATATAAATATAAATAATATAAAATTATCCTTCTATCTCAGGCTTTGAATCCCTGAGGCTGGAACAGTCCCTTTTACTCTAACAGCATCTGGAGGCACCGGCCTACAAACCCCATCATCCCCAGCCAGCCTAATAGGGACCAGAGTCCAACACCCGCAGGGACTCTGTCCACCAGGATGTGGTGGAGAGGAAACCGGGAGGAGATTTCGATGGGCTCCCTCAGCTGCGATTATTCGGCAACTGCACCCCCTTTGCCCTCGCTCACCTTCGTTGGTTTTGCGCAGCACGTTGATGATATCAGTCTGCTCGAGGCTCAGCTCATCGGCCTGGGCAGCTGTGTAGGCCTCCGTGCACTGCACCTGGGGACAGTCTGCGGAGAGAAAGCCGGGGTGGAATGAGAGATGGACCGGCTTCAGATGACGCACAGAAGGGCTGGGCAGGGGCTGCCGCTGAACCTGAGTTTCTGAGCCATCTGGAGCCAGTGTGCCAACAACTTGTCGACTCAAAATCCCCTGAAGAGAACCCCTGGTTTGTTGCTGGCTTGTGAACTGCGAATGGTTCACCACGCTGCTATTAATCCGGCTGGGTTCTGACAACACGATCACCCGTGTTTCAATGACAACCCATTCTCAACCCTTGACTGAGAATGCTGTCTGAACCCAGCCCTGGTTTGTATGCGGAATAATCTTAACCAGGCATACAGAAACAGGTGAAGCAGGGGAAAAGATAGATAAATATTGTCTTCTGCATGACGTAAACCCTTACAGACAAACCCGCCTCAAGGGAGCTCTTTTGGTACCCATCTTCTGCAATGCTTTAGCTAAATTTCAACTGCTGAGAAGAAAAAGCATACCATGAAGTTTTCAAACAGGTGCTGTGAAAGAAGTGAACTTCTAGCCAATGGGAGAAAGTCTCATGGGGGCAGAAGGACAAAACAGGACCCCCCCCCACCCCATCTTCCCTTGGCAAGAGGGAGAAGCAAGAAACTCAAAATGCCAGTAAGGCTGGGAGAATTTCACATACTGTTGTTGTTTCACATACTGTTGTCAAAACCAGCCTCATTCCTGTAATCTGTATTTAAAAGATTAGGATATAAACTTTCAAAACTTGTTTTCTTAAAAGAAATGAAGCACAGAAAGGAAGAAAAATGTAAAAGAAAAATAAGAATGCCAAGGGATCTTACATGAATATAACATATACAGTCATAATCAGCACGTTACTAAAAAGGACTAGAATATAACCTTTGAACGTGTAGATTAATATGCATGAGGAGAGGATGTTGCAGGCCACGTACAAGAAAGCTATATGTGAGTGAATGTCCTATCCTTATACATATTTAAAACATACAGCTATCTATTTATCTATCTCTGTGGTAGAGCTGGGATGATTCAGAGGAAGGCGTCTCCCCAGTACAGATCACACACGTGTACACAAATTGCAGTTTGCCCACGTAGCAAAAACCTAGCGGTCCCATCGGAAAGGCACGGCTTGCAAGCAGGGCGATGCCCAGAATGCTTCTCAAGAGACACCAAAGCAAAGCCAGGAGAATCCAGCTCAATCCAATTTTGCTGGAAGGACGCACTTTGTAAGAAGCCGTGTCGACGGCCGCGAGGGAAGAGAAGGGGAGAGGAAGGAAGCACCCGGGCCTTACCCCAGTCCTCGTAGATCGTTTCCTGCTTGCCGTTGCACTGGGATTCGTGGCAGGGGAAGGCACCCATCCAGCGATGCATATCAGAACTGAAAGCCAGAGACAGGTCCGTGACGAGAGGGACGGGCACCATTCCTCACCGAGGCTCCCAAGGCGGGCCACTCACTGCGTCGGGGCACGGCAGAGGCGCTCGCTGCTCCGCCCCTGGTGGTTCTCCATCAGGGTTAGGTAGAAGCAGTTCTCGGCGTGGTGGCTCGTGGAGGATTCCCCGCAGTCCTGGGCCTGCACCAGCGAGCGATGGGCGTAATCCAGCACCACGAAGCGTTCGGAGCTGCAGAGAACAGGGGAACGCAGCAGGTGAGGCCCGGGAGAAATCCGGGCGGCTGGAAGGCCGGGAGGGGTTCGCACAAACCCTCTCGCAAGCCAACTGTCCAGGCTGGGCCATCAGGCATCTTGTTCCAAAAACACCAGGCTCTTTTAGCTTGAAATTAGGGCATGGCCAGTGACTGAGTCTTAAGAGAGGCATTTTAACCTCCCCAGGCAGGCAAAAGGTTTGCACAAAACCATCAGGAAGCCACCAAATTATGAGTGGCCAGGGAAAGGCGGATGAGGCTACCTGGGAACCAGATCTGCTCCTAGGCCTACCAGCTGTGTCAAACAAACTCCGTGTGCGGTGTGGGCGGTGTATTCTCACAACTGCACTAAGCAAGGACACAATTGTGCACTGGGTGACATTTGGATAATCTGTGGTTTCATTTTTTAAAAAGAGACAAGTTTCTAGCCCTTAAGATTAAAGTGAGAGGAACTGTGCAGCTGACTCAGTCTCAAAATGTATCCTGCAGAATAGTTTACAGGTTGTTGGCCAGCATGTTTCTTAGCCCCATAAGTGAGGTGTCTGGGGGAATGTTTTGCCACTTCATTTTGGCTCCCAGCCCACACACACACACACACACACACAAGCACACGGTCCACCTCCCAGCTCACCTCTTGCGCTGGGTGACTAGCAGCAGGTCGTTGAAGAGGAACAGATAGATGGGCACCAGTTTGGGCTTGGTGCCGAAGATGGTGCCCCGATGCACCACCTCCAGCAGCTCGCCCTGCTTCAGCAGCTGCCGGCTCTGCGAGATGATGGGCACCGCCTGGAGCAGAGAGAAATCCGGGGGGATGGCAAGGTCTCTGAAGGCTGCCTAGCCACGGGCCAAGAGACCCACAAAATGTCAGCAGAGGCCATTCAAGAGGCAACGGCTGCTTTGCAGTGGCCCGAGCCCGAGTTCCTGGCGAGCGCATCCAGCATTCACGGGGCTCTTGCCAGGAATCAAACTCTGCACCGCGGAAGCAGCGTCGTTCTTCTGCATTCGGAAAGGGCTCACCCCAAGCCCCCAGCGGGCACCGTTCTCAAGGAGACCAAGGGGAGAAAAGCACTGCTCGACTCTGGAGTGCCCACAGCTGGAGTCCTGCGCCCAGTTCTGGGCTCCAGTTATAGGAGAGGCATAGCTGGGTTAGAATCGGTTCAGTGCAGGGTCACAAGAAGGGTAGCCGGGTTGGGAGGGAGGCCAAATGAGGAGAGATTGAGGGAACTGGGTCTTTTCAGCCTGGAGAAGAGGAGACTCCGAGGGGATTTTTTTAATGTATGTGAGGGGGTGCCACACAGAGGTGGTCATGACCTTTTCCCCCCTGCAGTGGAGGGCAGGATGTGTTCCAGTGGGGCAAAGCTCAAGGAACCAGGCTTCAGGTTGGATGTCAGGAAGTACTTCCTGCTGGTTAAGACCCCCAGGATATGGAATGGGCTTCCAAGGGAGGTGGTGGAGGCCCCATCAGTGAGGGTGTTCAAGGAAAGATTGGACAACCACATGTTGGGGATTACATGAACGGAGCCGGCTGGAGCCGGGGGTCAGACTAGATGGCCCCAGAGACCCCTTCTGACTCACTCCGTTTCTATTATGAAAGAGAATGAGAAATTGCGATTCCAAGCCAAACTCCAGAACAAACAACAACAACAGGCATACCATGGCAGGTGAATGGCAGCATTTTAATTGGCTGTGAGCCGCCCTTGGCTACGGAGCGAAGGGGCAGGTTGCCACGTCCTACCTTGAGCTTGTCGAACTCAATCTTGCTGGTCAGGTGGATCAGCTCCTCCATGTGGCGCATGCGGCCCACCTCCGAGTTGCATTCTTCTATGATCTTAAGGAAGAGATTTGAGGAAGAGGAAAGTTCAGAGGACTTGGAGAGTCAGTTCAGAGGACCTGCTTTCTCTAAAGGAAATGGACCACTTATGAACCACACGGTCTTCGGATGCATACAAGTGGGAACTGCAACCAAACGCTGCGAGTGCAAAGTGATCCAGTGCAAAGTGGCAGCCGGCCATGCCCTTTTTCAGGATATGCCATTCTGTTCCCCGTGCTTTTCCTCTCACCCCCCCACCCCAACTGGAGCTTAGCATTTTGGGGCCACTCAACATGCTTTGGTCTGAATGTTGGTGTGGAGAAGATCCTGGGAAGGGGGATGTAGGTCTACAAATCCCAGGGTTGGTTGGTTGGTTAATTAATTAATTAATTAATTTCACATCCCACCTTTTTCCTTTCCAAGGAACTCAAGGCAGCTTACCTAATTCTCCTCCTCTCACTCTCACCCTAACAACCACCTCCCTTTGAGGCAGGTTGGGCTAAGAATCTGTGACCGGCCCAAAGTCACACAATGGCTGGTCGAGCAGGGACTAGAACCCGGATCTCCTGAGCCCCAGCCCCACGCTCTCGGCCACCGCACCACCCTGGCTTCCCCTGGACCCGTCGGCTCCGGGAGACGTCGCTTTCATTCCTCCAGGACCTGCCTCGGCTCCCGGGCTGCCACCAAGCCACATCTGGGTGAGGTGAAGCAGCGTTCTCGTCCCCATTCCCCTATATGATAAAGGCCCAAACTCCATAGAAGGTTCTGCCCCTGGGAAAGCCCGGTGCAAGGATATCACACTAGAGTCCTGGGAAAACCGCACGGAGAGCGCCTGCCACTGGCCTCAGTCCATCTGTGGTAGCCACATGGGCTCCTGTTAGCCGTGCGCCTCCTCACCTTGGAAACGGACGCGAGGGCCTTCATGGCGTTCTGCTCTCTCTGGGACCCTTCTTCCGTCCGCCGCAGGATGTTCTACAGATACAGGGATAAATAAACTCAGAGGCGGAAGGAGGGAAGAGGGCAAGAGGCCATCACTCATCCTCATCAACTAGGACAGTCTTCCAGATGTGCTGACTACCGTGTCCATCATCCCCAGCCAGAAGAAAGTGCTGATGGGCTCCCCCAGGAAATGTAGCCCAAGACGTAGAGGGGTTAGCGCAAGCTGCATGGATTTTCACAGCTATTTTGCTCTAGGGGAGTGAAGTTGCTCTCCATGTTGGCTTGATGGCTGTGGGGCACCTGGGAGTTGCAGCGGATTCTGGGAAGGCACTTTTCATGCACGTGGAGCGGGATCCTGGGCCTCCCACTTGGGCAGCCTAGGAAGCAGTTGGCACTTCCCCAGCATTTCTGCGCTTTTGGGGAAGAAGGGTGGTGGAGAATTTCTCTGCCAAGGTTAATCTGCTCATCCGTGGAGCTCTAGAGACACATTCCTCAGGGGCCCCCAAATACAGACTCAGTTCGCTGGACTCCTGGATCCAGTGGATAAAACTCAGAAACTACCTGTCCTGACATGCCAAGGATCCTGGGAGTTGTGCTCCAGAATAGCTGTAGGGGCCCGTGCTACGGAAGAAGGCTGGTTCCCAACCACATCATGCCGAGATGCAAAGGACACGGAGCAGCCCCACCAAATGTCAGACGGCAGAGAAACAGAACCCAGTCGCCGTTCAGCAACGGTGGGCAACCTGCAGCCCTCAGCCTGAATGTCAGACGCCCTGTGCAAGTGGCCAGTTCAAGCCCCTGGGCAAGACCAGCCTGTTTTCCCTCCACTGGCCGCTGAGCTGGGAGGAATCGGGGAATAGAGAAATATGGCCTTGCACACTATTATCACACCCCTCCCCTGGGAGATATCTCTCTCTCTCTCTCTCTCTCTCCCTCTCCCTCTCCCTCTCTCTCTCTCTCTCTCTCTCTCTCTCTCTCTCTCTCTCTCACACACACACACACACACACACACACACACACACACACACCCCTGCCACAGGGCATGCAGCCCTGGGCGAGGGAACGCAATCGGACTCCCCAGCCTGCCTTACAGCGCCAAAGCTATCAGGACGAGGACTGCTCCCACCTCTATGAGCATCTTGATGCGGGTGATCCTCTGGAAAGGAAGCAGCAGGAAGGACATAAAGGGCAGCCGCTGGCACTGGGGAAGCTCCTGGAGCCGGGTGACCACTACGGCAAACTGCGGGTTCTTTTCCCTGAGAAGCAAAAAGAGGCAGCACCTGGGTCAGAAAAGTCTTCCATATTGCAGCGCAGATGGCTGCTGTTCAGGATACGCCAATTCATTTCCATTCCTGCTATCAGCCAGTCAACCCTTCATTTCCCGTCCTGCTATCAGCCAGTCAATTCTGGCTGTTTCTGCTCCCAGACCCACCTCCATCCCCCCTTCCCACCCTGGTTACAATCCATGAGGCTGGCAAGCTTGATGGAGTTCGAAAATGATGCGCCAGAGAACAGTGCCACCCTGAGGATACCCGATTCTATCTGCTTCCGCACAATTTGTACACAACGATCCAAATGCAAAATTGCAAGACCAATAGTACCAGGAGTTCCTCCGGTTTATTTCACCCAGCCACCAATGTGGTCTTTTCAGCACCAGAAGATAAACATATTTTGCTAGATGCTTTCGGTACGGGTCACAGCTCAACAGTTGCAAAAATGTATTTACTAACTTCAGATTCTGTTTTGCGGTGCTTGCTTTTATTTGTATTGTGCGCATGATGCTTTAAACGGATTTGGGGTGTTTTTTCTGTCAACTTACTTATCAGTTTCTTATCCACCTCTAGAAGACTCTTTGAGATGGCCTTTTGCAGTGGGAAGTACCCCATAAACCACCATCCCAGAAAACCCACCGCTACACACACCACACACTCACATGAGGGTGCTGTAGGTCTTTTCCTGGTACAGCTGGTTGCGTACATAGTCGATGTACACGGAAAAGTTCTGCTGGGCATGTTCCTCCACAATATCGCAGACATCCGAAATCTGCAAGCTGTCAGCCAGGCGTCCCTCCAGATCCAGCAGGAATCTGCCCAGAAGAAAAACAGGCACTAGGAAAAGCCATGCATGCGATAGTCACAGCTATGCAGGCAGTGAGAGCGGGCTTAGCTGTCTGCAAGCAGGGATGAGCATTCAGGAATAGGATTTTAACATCCGATACCCCCCGAAATGATGCAGTTTACTGCTGGTCACTAAGAGGTGATCTCCGGAAAAGTCACAGAGCGCAGTCCCTGCAGGAGCCATGAAACTTCTTCTGGATACAGGGCTGAGCTTTCAGCGACTGTGACCAGCAGGCCGGCAATTTCCCCAGCATAGATGGGTCTCCTCTGTTCTCCAGGATGAAGCCCGAGTGATGGGGGCAAAGGGGCCAAGAGGGAAGGGGAGGAGGCAAAGCTAACCTTTCGCTGACCTCCTTGACTTTGCGGATGTTGGAGAAGAGGATACGGTGCTCCCGCAGGAGGATGGTGGCCGCCAGGTCCCGCGACTCCATGAAGTGCTCGATCAGAAGGCTCAGGGAGCGCAGGTAGGATGCCTCCGACGTCACCACCTCAAAAAGGCTCTGCACACGAGGAGCACCATCCGCCAAAAGGGACATCGGTGGGAGGAGAAAACCGACAGAGGAGGAGAGAGAGTGAGAACTGTTAATAGCGCTTACAGAATTCATTTCCCTGCACCGGGATCTTAGGAGTCGTACTGAAGTGCGGCTTAAGGTGTCGGGGAATATCCGAGTTCCTGCAACAGGGTGTTTCAGAACCCAACGCACAGATCGTGGGAGCACAGCTTCCAGCCCAGAGCCGTTATTGCCAGACTGAGATAACAGATTGGACGGGGCTGCTGCTGGGAAGAACCAGGCACGGTGCAAAGTCAGAGCAGTGCTGGGAAGACGGCGTCTCCTCCTCTGTGTGGGAGGCATGGAAGGCCATGCCCTTCCCAACACGGAGAGAGGCTGGCACGGACCTGGCCCTGCCTAATGGCACTTCTAACCCACCCCACCTGGTGGTTAGGGGGCACTCCAGCCCATCCTCCCCATATCGTTCTGCACTGCCAACATATACCATTTGGATCGTTTTCTTTTGCAGCGTAAAATCAATTCATGCTTTCTGGGACACTTTGATTGACAAAACACGCTGTGTTGCCATCCTTCCGCCCACATGCTGAGAACGAGTCATTGCCATTAATGAAAACAAGCACCCAGCTAAAACACGGTCCGCAAGGAATGCCCTGGCCACACGCTTGCCCAGCCCACAACCCTCTGAGCCGCAAACCTCTGTGTTCAAAGAGCTTGCCGTGAGTTTACCGACTGTTCCGCTTCCTCTGTGCTTACTGTTAGCTTGCCCATGCATTTACTTATGATGTTTGCTTACGCCGCTTTACGACCACAAATATGCTCAGGGCACTGTGTGGCCAAAGAGCTTTGCATTCACGCTTTTATTTAGCCTGAGGTTCAGAGAGCACCAGGTCTGCCTACGCACGGCCCCCCCACTCTGCTTTCTGATACCAGCTGCCAGGTGGCAAAAAGGCCAAGTCTTCTCCGCCTGAGCCTCCGCAGTCTCACCTCTTGCATCTTCCTCTCCTCGGGACCCATGTTCCCCAGGAGGCCGCTCTCCCGCACGGCAGGCAGCTCCTGCCAAAGGGTGCTATGTGGGAGGGTCCCACGGGGCCCGGCTGGCCCTTCACCAGGGGAAGGGGCCCCGTAGTCCGAACTGCTGAAACTGCTATTGCGGGGCACCGTCTGTCGCTTGATCTCCTTGGAGATGACAGCCTGGCGGTAGGTTTGATACAGTGGCTCTGCAGGGGCGAAAGAGAAGGATGTAAATACGGGTGTTTCAGTGGGAGAGGGAGAGATGGCCTTGCTTTATGGAATTACTAGCCAAAGGGCCCAGCTTTGCACAGGTGAGGATGGTCCTTAGATTCATGCAGCAAAGCCTTCGCGCAAGCTAAACGGCAGCCGGAGTTGGATAACTGGTCCACAATCATTTCTGAGCACCCTAACACAGCCCCTCTTATGGTGGACCCCTATAATTCTCTGACGGAGGCTTCTCTCTACCCCACTACCCTACGAGGGATGGTCCTAGAGCAAGGCGGAGGGGGCAGTTGCACAATCTACCTCACAGGGTTGTTGGGAGGGCATAACAGAGAGGTGGAGGAAGATTATGTAAGCTGCCTTAAGTTCCTTGCAGGGAAATGGTAGGATATAAATATAATAAATACAGAAATAACTTTGTCCAACGGTTTATCCTTTCCTCCAGCTTCAGACTGTATGGACTACAATGCGCTACACAGGTTACAGAATCACAGAATAGCAGAGTTGGAAGGGGCCATGAAGGCCACCGAGTCCAACCCTCTGCTGTTGCAGGACACCGCGTTACACCACCCCACCCAGATGGCTGTCCAGCTCCTGTTTGAATGTCTCTAGTGTGGGAGAGCCCACCACCTCTCCAGGCAGCTGGTTCCACTGCCTTATTGCTCTGATGGTGAGGAAACTTTTCCCAATATCTAGCCTGAATCTGGGTTGTCACAGCTTGACTTGATTACTCCGTGTCCTACACTCTGGCATCAGCAAGAAGAGATCTTGACCTTCCTCTTTGTGACAGCCTTGGAGGTCCTTATAGAGGGATATCATGTCCCCCTCAGTCTTCTCTTCTCAAGTCTGACCATGCCCAGTTCTCTCAGACTCTCCTTTGGCCTCCTTCCCTTCTCCATTTAGCCCAAAACAGCCTGACAGCCCCCCCCCCCCTCAAGGCAGCCCCCCCCCCCCCAAGACCTTCTCTGAAGTGGCACTTGGCCCTTGGGCTGAAAGAATTTTGATATTGGGCAAAAATCTACCCAATAATATTGGGCAGAGATTCATGATTCCAACGCCATGGGCAGTGTATCCACCCCAAAGTATCCACTGTAAGGATCTCTCCATGGTGCTGAATTCCAAGCCCTCGTAGTTTCAGCACCAAGGAGAGTTCCTTCAAGGCTTGAGCTGAAACCTGGAGAGGCTGCACCAATCCCACTGACACGGGAGCCGCCAGCAACAGCTGAGAAAACAGAGGCAGAATAGTGATCTTTTCTTTCCTTAGATCTCTCTACCCCCACGATCCCCACACCAGTTTCTTACTTACCATCCTGCAGGCAGAGTGCCCAGTCTGGACCTTTTGGGGATAATATCAGGCTGCACCTGCAAAAAGCAGGAAACAAAGAACAAACAAGCTAGTAAGAATAGATGCAACTTGTACGTAAGAATTCACCTAATCGGGCCAAGGATTCTGGATGTTGTTCTCCAGCTGCGCCCCTACCTGGAGTACGACTGCCTGGAGTACGACAGTGACAAACGCTTTGGTGACTTCCTGCCTTGACTTCTGTAATGCGCTCTACGTGGGGCTACCCTTGAAGACGGTCCGGATACTTCAATTGGTTCAAAATAGAGCTGCCAGGCTGCTGACAGGGACTGGATGTTATGTTCACCTGACTCCAGTTCTCTGTCAGCTTCACTGGCTTCCCATTGAAGTCCGGGCCCAATTCAAGGTGTTGGTGATGACCTATAAAGCCCTAAACGGCTTGGGTCCTGGCTACCTGAAGGAGTGCTTACATCCATATACGCCCGCCCGCCCCTTGAGATCTGCAGGAGAGGCCCTACTCCGGGAACCCTCCGTGAAGGAAATCAGGAGGGTAGGTACCCGGAGGAGGGCTTTCTCAGCGGTGGCGCCCAATCTATGGAATGCGCTCCCCAGAGAGGTCCGCCTGGCGCCGTCGTTATTTGTTTTTCGGCGCCAGGAGAAGACCTTTTTATTCAAACGTCATTTTAATTGCTAATATTATTTGCTTAATTCTTCGGCCAGGGCGACTTATTTTATAATGTTAATGTGTTTTATATTTTTAGTGTTTTATATTTTAACTGATGTTTCGTAAGCCGCCCCGAGGCTTCGGCGAATGGGGCGGCATAGAAATTTTTAAATAAATAACTAAATAAAAATAAAATAATTCCCATGCCAGGAGTGACAAGCATGAAATTAGAGTTAAGAAACAAAAGCTCCTGAGGGCACTCATGACCTAGAAGTGAGTTTTCAAATCCCAAAATCAATTCTCGGTTCTGCCATGTAAAATGATTGGAACCTTAGAACATTTTTTTTTTTTTAATACTTCGCTGAACATCAGCATCCTTGCCTTCCACCTGTTGGTGCTAAACCTGCCTCTTGGGGTTCTGCTGTAAATCAACTGGAAAATCCCATTTCAATTTCTGGCTGCTGTACCCCCAAACAGTACCCACTCATCTTGGGTAAACGTCTTCAGAATTTTGTGGACATGAGGACACCAACACACCTGTCAGTTGGGGTGGCTGGATCTGAATCGCCTGAAAGGCCACATCCAGTATCACATCCACCTGGGGAGAAAGATGTATGAACAGTTATTGAAGCACAAGGTGGGGGAATGAGAGAACGGGGAGAATATTTAACCTAAATATTACCACGAACACTGCCACCCCAAATATGCACACACAAAGTAGAGATATGTCTGGGCAAAACCCAGGAATGGCTGCCACACGCCACATAGCAGAAGACACCTGCCTTCTCCTAGCTCATGGCAGAAGATGTACATAACTCAACGCAAGTAAGCCAAGCTACATTCTTGGAAGGAAACATAGTGGAACACACAAAAACCTTACCCTCACTTTGCAGGAAGGCACGCTCTCTGTGGCCACCCAATTTTATGTCCAAGCCAGTTTGGAAACCCAAGAAGCCTGTTTGCCAGGGGACCCTGGAATAAGCCCCCTTGCCCTTCCCACCGCAACCCCAACACACCTTTCCCTTTTTGGTACAGTTGGTACCTGGACAGGGGCCCTCATCCGACAGCGGGCTCTCCAAGGGCGGTGGCGGCTGAGTAGGAGGGGGAGGCAGGCCCTGGGGCAACGGAGGCGGTGGCTGGGAGGGGGGTGGCGGGGTCGGGGCCGTGGGGGGAGGAAAGGATGGCAGCGGGGGAGGCTGGTGCTGCGAAGGAGGGAGGGGCGGGGGCGTCTGGGAAGTGGGTGGGGGAGGGGGCGGCTGGGAAGGGGGTGGCAACAGCAGGCCCTCCCGCAAAGAGATGGGGGAGATGCCCCCCGGCGCCTGGTTCAGCTCCAGCGGGTACTGCAGGGAGCTCCTGCGGGAGAAGGCCAACGTTCCCAGGGAGCTGCGGGGTGGCTTCACCGGGGCCTTGGGGGGGATGGCGGGGGGCACGGCCTCGCCGTCCAGAGAGGCCGGGGACCCCCCCTTGCTGCGGCGGGGTGGCTTGGGCATCAGCGGGGGGCACCGCGGGGGCAGCGGCTCGGCGGTGGAGCGGTACCCCGTCAGCACCACGCCGCCGTCTGTGTCCCCATTGGCCGAGGGAGGCGGGTCGGGGGGCTTCTTGCTCCGGGAGGAAAGGCGGGATGGCGGGGCCCTGCCGCTGGCAGGCGAGGGGGGGCCGGCCGCCGGGGCCGTGACCACCAGGAGGTGCTGAAAGGGCGGGCCCCCCTCATCCGCCGAGGACGAGTGGTCCGAAGCAGGCCCTTCCTCGCCGTCCTCGCACTCCGCCTGCCGCGACCGGGCCGGCACCCAGGCCAAGACCATGCCGGGCCGCTGCTGATGGCAAAGGCAGGGGCACCCCGAGCGGCAGGATGCGGCCGGTTCTACGCCGTTCTGCTCCACCACGGACGGGGCGGGCTGCTCCTCAGAAGGATCTGCAGAAGGGGAGAGAGGGAGACAGGTGGAGGCCTCCGTCGGGGCCAGCGCCTCGACCGAATCCTTGCTGGGATCAGGCCTCGCTTGCTCCTAGCTCTGCTTCTTTCCCCCGAGATTCTCTGGGGCCGCAATCCAGTTGTAACTGGAAAAGGACTGGCCCAGAAAACCAGCCTCCTTTTAGCTCAAAGCTCTTTCACTGCAGAGAGCTCATCCAGCCGCCAAAGGACAGAAACCCCGTTTTGGCCTGCTGGCCTGAGGTTCCCAACCCAGCCACGGAGGAGGCAGGCTTGGAGCAACTTACGCAACCGGTCTGACATCTCCGTCTCCTCCACCATCTTCTCCGCCCCATTCTCCACAACAGGCCCGGGTGCTTGGCTGCCGTTTGAACTCGGTCGGGCCGGCTTCCTGGCTTCCCCCTTCTCCGAGCCGACGTGATCAAAGCGCACCACAATCTTGCGGACGGCGCCCGAATTCTGCAGCTTTCGGAGCTGCCGCTGGGGGCTGCGAGAGGGCTCGGTGATCCTGGGACACCCATTGCTTGCTGTTTCAGCCACAGAGCCCTCCGAGGACAAAGACGGGGACAAGTCACAGCTCAGCCTGGCGGAGTCTGGCCTGGGGGGCAGGTAGGGCCGCGGCCTGGTGGGGGGCCGGGGCTTGATGATACGGGTGGGCTTCTGGGTCGGAGGGGTGGCCGGAGGTAAGGGGTCCATGGAGCAGCTCTCCAGAAAGGCGGGTCATTTGCAGCAGCAAAACCAACACGGCTTCATTTCCTGCAGGGAAAAGAAAAGTGACAGGAGATGCTTAGTGGCATTCTTGAAGTCTGACCAAACCTCTGCATTTTATTCCAGTACCGAGATGCAACCCACCAGCTCTCGAGAGCTGCGGTCAAACTGAGTTCAGCTCTTGGGATCAAAGAGTGAGGCTCTGGGGACCTTGGGAGACACGGGTTTGAGTCTCTACTCAGCCATGACGCTTAATGGGTGAATTTGGACCAGTCACTCATTCTCAGCCTAACCTACCTCACAGGGTTGTTGTGAGGATAAAATAGAGCTCCGTTAAGCCACCTGGGGTTCCTCCCCTGAGGAAAATGGCTGGGATACTAAGGATGAAGTAAGGATACTAATGGGGAAGTTGCTGGACATACAGAATCAGGACTAGGGTCCATCTGCTGCAAAATTGTGGGTTTCCTTTCTCAGCCATAAAAAGAGTTGTGCTACGTTCACACCAAAGATTTATCCATCCCATCAATATTTTTATTATTACTGGGGTTTTAGGAAACTGCTTCCATGTTATGCTATAAACCAGAGTTCGTTTTAAGTGATGTTTTATCACCGTTTGGCTGCTTAAATTAGTTCAATGAAATAAATTAAAAGTAAAAATAGTACGGCACGATCTTGCTCAGGTCGTGCCAGCCAGATGGATGTGCAAGGCTCACAAGCGGAGCGAAATGTAACGGCACACACCCACGCATCTTCCCCAGCAATTTCATGTCTCCTCTGAAACTGGAGTGACTGGTCGCTTTCAACAGCCCGCTCCCCCAGCAAGCATAGAAACAGAGCGAGTCAGAAGGGTCCTCCCGGGCCATCTAGTCTGACCCCCGGCTCCAACCAGCTTTGCTCATGACATGCCCACCATGTGCATGTCCAGCCTATCCTTGAGCACCCGCACCGATGGGGCTTCAACCACCTCCCAGGGAAGCCCATTCCACACCCTCGGGGTCCTAACCGTCAGGAAGTACTTCCCGGCATCCAAACTGAACCTTGGTTCCCTGATCTTGGCTCCACTGTCCCCCTTTAAAGCCACCCAAGTTGGCAACCGTCACTGTGGCTTGTGCAAGCCAATTCCACAGTTTAATTCAGGCCTGTGTGAAGAAGGGCTTGCTTTTATCCTCCGTACATCTCCCACTGTTTGATTTCATTCCTCCACCTGGATTTCTCGCACGTGTCCCACCCCTGAGCTCCGGCTCTTCGCCTCCTCCGTGCGGGCCAAGACGGGGGACTCCCATCTGAAGTTACAAGCAGCAGCTTACGGAAGAAACGGTGCCCACACCCCAACAGCCAAGTAAGGCAAGAGCTCTTGCTCCCTCGCGGAAGCCTCCCAAAGTCATATGTGCAGCCTTGGCAGCCGCCGTGCAGG
This sequence comes from Varanus komodoensis, assembly GCF_004798865.1. Lineage (NCBI taxonomy): Eukaryota > Metazoa > Chordata > Lepidosauria > Squamata > Varanidae > Varanus > Varanus komodoensis. The sequence continues at coordinate 729,943 of NW_025335344.1, read as the reverse complement.
CCCTTTCACCATCCGTCTCCAGGGCTTGCCGGCCTCATTCATTTGGCTCTGCACACAGGCTGGACGTCCTGCCCTCCAGGAGCACGCACATGCGACGGCCAGCTGGCTGCAAGCGGCCCTCCCGGGCTAGCTGCCAAAGCAGAGTCCGGAGAGCGGCTCTCACGCTCCCAGTGGGGAGAGAGGCTGCCTCGGGACTGCTCGGATCAAGAATCCGGGGTGTGAAATCCGGACCCGTGGAGGCCCGAGAATCATGCCAGTCCAGCCGGGCAGAAAAGGAATGCTAGCCCCCGTCGCTCTGAGCAAACCAGAAGTCTGACTGGCCAAGGTGTGGCAGCCGAGGGCCAAAGTGTGCATCACGCCGAGTGTGTGTTCAGGGTGGACCACACCTCTTTGTGACACCCGGCGGATTCTGATCAGAACCTGATGCAGAGGGAGAAATATTGCATTTCCCCTCCGTGCCTTTTCCTCCCCGCAAAAACATTTTTCCGCGGAAAATTCTGCTTGCCCAGAAAAAAGGAGCTGTAGCTTTTCTAGTCCAAGTCTTCTTTCCAAGGGAATTCACAGTGGTGCAAAGTACCAAGGGGCTTTTTTTTGGGGGGGGGGGACCTGCCCATTCTCATACATAAGCACCTCCCGTCATTGAACTGTTTGACTTTGCCACACCTCTGTGTTTGCACTGCACGGAGTTCAACTCTTGGTGCAGTTCCCTAAGAACCATAAGCCACTTTTGTTTTTAAGTCAAGTTTCTATCCCTCATGCATTCCAAGACTTACCAAAAGAGAGAAAGATTTTAAAAGGCCCGATGAAATCTCAAGACAGTAAATAGGGCAGCCCACAAGAAGTCTGAGGAAGGCTGGGAACTGTAGGGCATTTTTACACCTAAACTTGTGTAGGATTTTGCCCAAAGTGCACCAAAATTCCACAGCTCAAGTTTCTGCTATCCCAAAATGAATAATTTGGGGAGGGATATATTTTTAATTTTTTTTTTCACAAAGTTACACAGACTTGCATGGCTTCCCTCCATCTCAGATGTAACGTCCCAGTTTCCAATGACTTACAAGATCACAGAGGGAGCTTCTATCATCTCTATAAAAAGTCTTCTCCATCTACAACTGGGCAGGAATGGAAAATATTTATCTACCACCTTCCCTCCGCCCCACGTCCTACTCCTCCACACCAGCAGATTAATTCCCAGGCTGACCGTTCGTTCCTTTTTGCAAAATTGGCCTAGATTTCTACTCCAGAAACACGTTCCAAATCTTGCCATACCGGCACACCCTTAAACACACACACACACACACACAACTTTTCTCTGGACACTTCTCACTTCCGGGCCATTGTCCGAGCCTCATCTTACCGGTTTGCTCAAGGGCGCCCAAGTGCTCCAAAGCCTCAGAGAGCCAGAGAGAGGATCGCTCAGGGTGCGAGCGTGCCTTCCCGAACGTGAAGGCTGCGGGCGTGGAATGGGGGAAGAGGAAGGGAACGGACGCATGACAGCTGCCTAGCAGGAGACAGTAGGAGCAGGTCAGCTGTTGGCTAGATATTTTGGGCCCACCATGTGGGTGGAGAAAGTTGGGCTTTGTGCCTGGAGAATGGGTCAGGAATGACAACACGGGAGAGAGGGGGGGAAGCATGCAGGGGATGTCAGGAAAGGGGGCACTGGTCAGCAACTGGCAGCCCTCGAACGAAACCTGCCCTAGGTACATTCCTCGCTTGCTCCACCACCCACTTAGTTTATTTTTTATTTATTAGATTTATATCCCACTTTTTCTGGCAAAGAGCTCAGGGACGGGACGGTGACATCATTTTCCTCCTGCTGCTCTCAAACTTGTCCCCACCACAACAGCCCTGTGAGGTAGGATGGGATGAGAGGCCATGACTGGCCCAACATTACCCAGTTGGCTCCATGGCTGAGTGGGGACTCAAACACGGATCTCCTGTGTCCCAGCCCCAAACTCTTAACCGCAACGCCGCACTGACACTTGTCCGGGCCAGTCATGGACTCTCGGCCTGACCTATCTCACAGGGTTGTTGTGGAGAGAAACTGAAGACGAGAACCCTGTAAGTCAGGGATACCTTCTGAGGAAGAAAGGCAGAATATAAATACTATGCAAAGATATTCACAATAATGTGACCAAGAAAGCTTTCTCTCTCTCCATAGGTGGAAGGAGGGGAAAATGAACCATTCTAGAGATGTGAAGTTAATGACCTAACTTGGTAAGAGGCAGCTTCCTAGTGAAGTCATGACATGCTCAGAAATTTTCTGGACAAAGTCAGCTAAGAAGTCCCTTCTACAAGTAGAATTCATGAAAGCTACGTTTTTTCCCCCTCAATGGTTCTTTTAAGTCCATCCTCCTCATTCAGCCGAGATAATTCACGCCTCAAATCCATTCTGAGCTGTGTTCAAACAGGCCCTCCACCCATTCAAAATCTGGGCCATGCCCCAGAAACCTCAAGAGGTCTAGCCACCTTCACAATGACCTGGGACTAGACCAAGCTCTCTGGGACGCTTAGGTTCCAACTCTCTGCAAGGGCATCCAACCCCACAAGGAAGGCAGTCCCCTAAAACCGGACCGGGGCAGAAGCATGGAGAATGGCAGGATCCAGATGATGCCCCGAGCGGTGCAATACGAAATTGCAGGGTTCTCTCCGATGCTTTTGGGAAGAATTGGAAGACAGGCTGCTAGGGCAGCCCTGCACGCTCCCGCTTCGGGCATCGTGGAAAGCCGGGCTCCTCCCTTCACCAAACAGGCATTCCTGAGGACGAGGACAGGCGGTTTACACAAGTGCTTGTGATATCCACGCAAAGCGCCCTCGAGCTGCACACAGGAAGGTCCGTCAACCACATCCCTGTCCCTGGTGCACTTCTCAGCCGGGAAGATCTGGGTTCAGACCCCACCAAAGCCACGAGATGCGCTGGTGACCAGCAGCCCAGTCATTCTCCCTCACGCTTCTCTGGTTGTGCGGGACACGCGAGAGGGGATTCCTGGGTTCAGCGGGGAAATGGTGACAGCAGGGCAAGAGTGGCCAGGAATATCTCCTGAGCAGCTCTGACCTCGGTGCAGGACTTTAACATGCAGTTGTACAACCTTGTGTACATCTAGGGAGAAGAAACGTTCTCCGGTTCCCAGCATTTCCTAGACACAATGGGGCATGGAAGTTATCCGCATCCCCTGCCGCCTCGTCTCGTCTCGTCTTTTAGGGTGCAGTACATGTTCACACAGGAAGAAAGCGATCCATTTCCCAGGATGCCCCAGCCAGGCATGTTGGCTGGGGCATGCTGGGAGCTGTAGGCCACAACATGCCAGGGCTGCACCCTTAGTAGATTTCACTGTATTTCAGCTTGACCCTGGGGCTGTACTGAGAACATTTTGCCTTAGTTGCTGTAAATTATCTCAAAGGCGCTATACTTCAGGAAGGCAAGGTATGAGTTGTAGAGGGGGGGTTGGGGGGGTGTAATGAAGAATTATTATTCCCTTCTCGTTGCAGTAAGAACACTTTACACAGCCGCAACATCACACAATTCCCAGTCTCCGGATACTGTAAAATGCAAACGCAAGAACGGACCCCTCCCCTGCTCCCAACCCCACAAAGCACAGCTGTGCACAAAGCCAGCATTCCAGACCGGCAGTAGATGCCTTGGTGCCCTCCAGATGTTTCAGACTACAACACCCATCAGCCCCAGCCAACATGGTCAATAGTCAGGGGCTGAGGGCCTTGTAGTCAATGTATCTGGAGGCTTCCAGGTTATCTACCCGTGATCTACACTTCTGAAGAGAAACTGTAAGCAATAGCAAGGGGGTAGTGTGCCCCCACATTAGAAGCTCTGATGTCATATTGCTTTGCAAAGGATAAGTTGCTAGACCTCATTGGCCATGGAAATACAATTAAGGGCAAACCGTCCTGCAGCCCGCCTTCTATCAGATGCTGCAGGCAAGATGGACATGAAAGAAAGAACTTCAGGGGTCCAGAGGCCACAAGCCACAGGCAAGAAGAAAATAATGTGAAAGCTGAGATAGGCATCCATACCTGGTACCAATTCTGCTGGCTTCTCACTCTCGTTCCTCTCTGTCTGAGCAAAAGACCTAGTGGAGAAGCCGAGCTCCCCAACTATGGACCGCCTGCAAAGCGACTAGGTTTTTCCAGCCCCAGCCCCTTCACGGATCCCAACCCTTGAAGCCCTTTTCCATGGAGAAGGGAAATGCGTCTTTCCGGAGGCAGGAAACAAAGCATTTTTAACTTAGAATCCTCTCTGAGTGGAGGAAAGGAAACAATAGCAAAACATATCGGACAGGGAAATAGCATGAACTGCTCAACCCGTTTTGCCATCATTTATACAGCGCCATCTATTTGCGCTTCAAAGTCTGATCCCCAAAGCGACTACCTGCAACAGAGGAACTTCAACAAAGATTGAAATGCCAATCCACTGAATGAACACTTACAGATGAGTTCAGTTCTGTCTGCTGTGGCCTGAATCAAAATAATGGGTTGTTACCCCAATTGGGGTTAATTCGTTCACAGTACCAGGATGTTTGTGCTCTCAGCAACACTGCGCTGCGTATGATTAGTGCAATGTATTTTGTATATTTTGTAGGCTTTTCCCATTGCTTTGCAGTGGCACAGCATAATGACTCCTTCTGCCATATGCACACTGAATTATGCTGCCAAAAGGAAGAAAGCTGCCCGAGAAGAGGTAATTGGGAGTAGATTTTTGTGTGGAAGATGCTCTGTTCATTCATCGTACTCAAAACAAGTTCCCGGGCTGAAAATCCATGAATTCAAAGTCTGTATTTTGCACTGGCTCTAGTTAATGCATGCTTTATTTTTAATATTATTAGTTACTCAGATGCATTTATAAATATATTATAAATATAGATTTATACTTATATTTTGAATATAATAATATGCTAAAATAACCAAAGCAGTTTATAATAAAAATAGGAAAGCCACTGCTGTAAACCCACACGAGACCGCTGTAAACCGTCCCAAGACTTTTAAGTATGGGATGGTATAGAAAAGTTTTAAATAGATAAAAAATAGATATATGTTTACATTTTAATGCCATTAGCAGTCTGCCAATCTTGCATTTCACCTCCCCCTGCCCAGCCTCATGCTAGTAATTTTGTCGCGTGTATATTTACCCACCAACCCAGGACAGCATCTGCTGAAGGAGAAAGCTTATGCCATCCTAAGTTTCTTAGTCTTCAAACCGCCAAGGAATTCTTCCCTGCTACGGCCTTTAACCACAGAATAACTAGCCAGCCTGCTCCAACGAACGTGTAAGAAGAAATCTGCATCGGTGCAGGAGAAGCACCCAAATAAACAAGCCCGAATCACTCTACCATCTTCAGAGTCTCATTCAGCCGCATGTGGAACCAGGCCCTTAATTATACAATAAAGTTCCCCTGCACACGTGTCTGTGCAGATCCCTGCGTAAAGTATTCCGTTTCTTTACAGCTACATGAGCACTGAAACCCGTTTGGAACATGGGCCTCTTCCCAAATGCGCTTGGCAGGACCGTGCTATTAAGCACATTAACTCAAATGGATGGCTTGGATTACCAAACCTTCCCAGCAGGCCCGAAAGCCATTCAGCGGGCGACATGACGATTGCCTTCTGACTGTGGCTGACCAGATGCTGCAGGGAAGGTCAGAAGCAAGGCACGGCCAGAAAGGACATAGTCCATGAGCTCTCAGTGCCTGCTGACTTCGAGAGAAGGCCTCTTTTAAACCCGCTTACAAACACACTCTGAAAAGTGCTTCTTGGCCACTGATATTACGCAGCCAAAGCAACAAGGAAGAGAGTCCCCGAGCATCTGCAGAGTGCATTCTTCCTTCTCGAGGGCTCACCACTAAGCCTCGCACGCGAGGAAGGAAAGACTTCTTGGCGTTGCCCCAGAGCTAAAGAGCAACCTTCCAATTATTTAAAGCTGTCTCCAAATAAATCATTTTGTGCACTGACATCATATCCTCTCGGTCTGTGCTTGTCTCCGTATACTGTCTTGTGAGGGTGAAGTCTTGAAAAGCATCTTTAAAAAGACTTTGTAGAAACTCATTTTGCTCCCTGCAGAAAACTCGCATCAGGGCTGATCCATCTGGCAGCTGAATTTTACTTTAGCACAAGCTGCCTCTGGCATTCTTGAGAGCAGTAGAGAAGATACGGGGGTACAGGACAGCTACACCTGTGGTACACCTGAAACTCTGTCTTCCACCAGCTGCCACCCCTTACTTCCCCCTGAATCTTCACCCACCTCCTTCTGGCTGATGGCACAGCTGGTCTTGGTCAACCCTAATGCACCCAGTTAGAAGGCCAAGTTTCAATCAGTCCACGACTGGATTCAGACAATATGCTAACCCACACTGAAGGGGTGTGTGGGTGGGTGTCAATGAACCATGGCTTGTTCCTGAAATGTGGGTTATCACATCGTCCCAACTCAGCCGAGCTGACAAACCATGATGAACAAGGCACAGTTCACGACCCAACGAGAAACTATGGATTTTCCTCATGGGCTGTTTGTGGTTAAACTATAGCTTGTTAGCACAGCTGGGTTCAGACAGCACGGCCTATTTTCAGCAATAACCCAACTCAACCCTTGCTTGTGGGTCCTCTGCTGTCTAAGCCTTGAGAGTTTCTTCCAGGGTATCTTGAACACCCTGGCACCTTCCACTTTCAGAAATCCACCCCTTGTCCACATGCACACCCAGCTATTCCCGCTACTGGCTATTCTTGGACCTGCCTCTTATATATTTATCCAACCCTTTAAATTGACATATGTGTGAACCAGCAACAGGACGGTCTGTTGTAATGGCCAATTATTGATTGAAATGTTAGCATCTCTGTCCTTTTAACCTCCACAGGACCTCTCAAGGGAGGTATTTCACAGCTAGTCAATCCATCAGAACAAACCCATAAAAATAAAGACAGCAGGAATTGAGGAAGTAATAAAAATGTAGAGCAAATTCTCTAACAGCAGAGCTATGCTCTTTTTCACAGGAACCTTCCTAATCCAGAGAGAGGGAACCAGCTGGATCTGCCAAGGCAGGGCAAGGTGGGTGCCACCACCAAATTGGCCCCATCTTACATATACTGCTACAGCTATAAATTTCGAAGAGCCAAAACTCGTATTAACAAACCCAGAACAATCTTCCCACTGCCGCCCCACAAAAAAAGACCCCCGTTTTCATCTCCACAAGATTCAGGTCTTTTCTAAAACTAACGGATCTTGTTTGTCCATTCAAGGCCAAGCCACCACAAGATACTTTGCATTAGAACAAAGGAGGGATAGAACATTGGGAGAAAAATTGTTTCTTCCCTGCAGCTAAACTCAGCGGGGAAGTCTGAAAGCAGTGGCAAATGGCAACCACAAAACTAACAAAAAGCTGCCACGACTGTGTTCCTCTGAGTCCCGGCTACACTATACCACCAATGGCATTTTCTGTAAAAGTCAGGTGCGTATTCTGGGAACCAAAATAGGCAGTTGGGATGTTGACGCTAGAGAGCTACGGTTCTCGGCTCGCTCCCTCACTCTAATAGCAGACTTGTTTAGTGAGTGTCGACAGGATCTCAGAAAATTGAGAGGGAAGTATAGCGGCACTTTTGGAAACTCCCAAGGTTTGCAGAAGTGCAAAAAGAAAAAAGAAACTTTAGGAAAGAAACCAAAGATGGCTGTCTGTACACAAAGAAAGACGTGCCTGGATTGAACACGCTCAGTGACTGCAGAATGCTGGATCTCAGCTGGAAAAGGAAAGCTGATATGCGGAGTTGAAGGTCTCCTGAAGTTTGGCAAACTAGTAGAAGCAGAGCAAATGCCTGGTAGAAGCAGAACAAACGCCTGCTTGGCCACAGCCATCTCCCATCGGTTCCGGATCCAAGGGGCAATACGATCAGAGAGAACAGCAGGGATCAAGAGAGAGGCCAAGCTCCAAGCTGGGGAGGGATTCCAAAGGCTTTGGGGGCTGCTATGCAGAGCCCAGTACGCCAGCAAAGGGGCACATGCCAGTACTGGGTACAACAGTACTGGGTTGTTGCTAGACACATCAACAGCTGGGCTTGGTAGGCTGGTTTCCAAGCTCTATACACACCGAACACGGTGTTGTGGGAGACCGGAGACGTGCCCATGGGCTTTGCCCCTCCTTCCACATGTTTGGGGCTGAAGGATACAGTGGTTCCTTGCGCAGGGTTCCACACTGGACCTTCCCACCCAGGAGAGTCCGGTGGGGCTGGCCAGAAATCTCTGGAGCCTTATGCAAGAAGAGTCTTTCCCCAGGACTGGCCATGGCAAAGGATGAGTTGGCAAACTTCCGCATGCAAAACTTTCGCTGAGTGAAGGCTCTGGGAGGCTTGCAACCTGGTGCCCTGCAGATGCGCCAAAGGATGCTGAGCTGTAGTTCACCTTTTTGGAAGAAAAGGAGGAATCCAGTCTGTGGAGTCTCTCATGAAGCACCTTAGCCAGATAAAGGAAGCAATTTGTTCAGAGGTTTCAAGAAGGCTTCTTCTTAAACCAAAGTTTACAGAGGAGTGGAAGAGGAGGGGGAACGAGCAGAATCTGTTCCCACCACCTGAGTGTGGTTATGCTGGGTTTAAACCAGGCTCTTGAAGCCAATTTCTGCCACAGTGGATACGTCTAATTTACTCCAAGGTGAAAACCAGGGTAGATTGCAGCCAGAAATCCAAACAAATCAATCCCTGAGGCTGAATGACAGCCCAGCTGAGATAAGCAGGGGAAGGAAAACATATCAGGAAAGTCTCCTGCTATGTCACTACTTCTCCAAAAAAGAACTAATGTACTGGGCCAACTGCAAAAATGAATCAAAATTCATTCCATTGCAGAAAGGTAGGAAAATCCAGATCTCAGGATCCAATTGAGAGTAAAAGGAAAAGTCCCTAAGCAGAACAAAAGACACTGTATTAGCTAGTCCTGGTGAGCCACACAGTAGTAAAGGATTAAGGACATTAATCCGACGGATTTTAATAGTCACTCCTGGTTTACGCTGTAAGAGCAAGACCAGTAACTCAGTGGAATTGCACCTGGTTCCCATGAGGATGAAGAGCAGATTTGGGGCAGGGTGGCGGGAGAAGACTTAGGAAGTGAGACTGCTCCTAAGTTTACAAATGGGTGAAAAAGCAAGCTTCATACCCAGCCCTTGTTTACAGCAGGAAAGCAAGTTCTGCTACATGGATCCAGTGGCGCATCGCTTGATTTAACCCAGAGAGGAGAAGTGTCAGCTTTTTCAGTTGACAGAGATCTGTCGCCTTGTAGTGGGTGAAATTAGCCATTAAATCAGACCCATTTTTTCTGCAGAGGGAAAGGCAGCGCTCAGCTCCACCCTCGGAACTATTCTCTTCCCTCTCCCCCGCTCAGCCGCTGTGATTCAAGTCTGTCAACCCACATGGTATGCGTTTATGGTTTTTAGCCTTCTTTCATTTTCAAAAAGAAATCAAACCGTTTGGATGAATAATTTGCAATCAGGACCACATGAAGTGGGCAACTAAAAAGCCACAAGGAGGACTGAAATCCAGAAGAAAAAGAAAAGTCATCCTTTTTGTCTGACCCTATTTTATTCCCTTGAACCACTGTGCTTATTTTATGTGCAAAGAAGGGGGAGAAGAGAACCTTTCATTGTATGCTTTTTTGTGTGTGGAGCAAATTTCAGCCACATACCTTTCCCTCTGCTCCAAAGTTCTGGAGACATGAGGGCTAGGAAGTGTTTGTGGAAGGTTTTTCGCACTCCCGGTTCCAAAGCGAAGTACAAGGCTCCCTTAAGAGAATCTAGGACAGAGGCGATGCTGGGTACAGCAAAGATCTGGCACTGAGACCCACAAGACAAAAAATATGCACATATTTCCACACACTGATTGACCTATGTCTAAAATCTCTCTCTGCATCTGAGTCGTTAAAGGGCACATCTCCTAAGGACACCTTTATATCAAGGCAGGGGAATAAAAGCCATTTGACTTCAGAAAATAAAACCTCAGGCAGAAAGACCGGGGGTGGGGGATAGAAAGGAAGCGCAGATGGGCAAAAAGCCGGCTCATGCAGGGCATCCTATGCAACAGAGATTATCAGAGCCTCTGTACCATTTTTTTTTCCAGCAAGTGCCCCTGCATTGGGGGGGGATCAATGTCTTGCAGAGATTTGGGGGCCCAAAAGAAAGACTCCCACCTAATGAGCTGCCCCCAAACCCCAAAGGTTAAATCCACTCATAGTAACCAAGAACAGCAATGATTCTCCCCAAACATGCAAACAACCTTCCCCCTGGTGATTCTTAACATTTGGAAGTTCTGAATCTTCTGAATCTGAAGGTGGATAAACTTTGAAGTAAAGAAACAAACCCATGCCTAGTCCAAATAATCTGAAGACTGGACTCCTTCCCACAATCACACACCCTTTCCTGGGGTTGGGGCAGAGAGCTTCCAGGTGGATCCATAAACCCCATAACATGCATTATCCATGTAAATGATCCATGCGGAAGTCCTTCGCCGGCCCAGTGCTCCAAAGGAGAAGCCTAAATCCAGGACTTGATCTTTTCGCTCATGGTGGGTGGGCAACACAAGCTGTGGAGAACTCTGAACTGCGTTCAATCCTCTTTAGGGGGGATCTAATTAAACTGCATTAGGTAAGCAAAGATCCAGTGTTTTTGTTAGCAATGATGGGCATCGGTGGGATTCCCTCCCCCCACCCACCCCACACACACACATTCACACGCATGCACATCCCCTAGGAAAAGATCTGTTTGGTTCCTTCTCATGGCTGCGACAATCTCGCTTGCTAGCTCTCTTGCTCTCTCCATTAAGATCGCCTTTGTTAGGCCCTGTAAAAAAAATTAAAAAGCAAAGCGCTTTGTTATGCGCACTCTTCCACCAACTGCTGGGAAAAGAAAGATCCATTACCCCTCACTTCCAGACAGTCTTCCTCCACCGGATGGTTCACTATTCCACAAAAAAGCACCTTTGACCAAATTGCTTCGAGCTGGGATTTCGCATCCCCCCTTGCTTCAGTTTTCAGAGCCAGGATCCAGAAATGCAGAGGTGGATGCACAAAAGCCAGCCAGTTTCAAGAAGGAAACCTTCCTCTCTGTGTCTCTCCGTCTCTCTCGTCTCCTTTCTTCCCTCTCCTGCATCTGGAAGGTTACAAGAGTTGCATTCCACACGCTGCCGCAAACCTCCTGAGCTGCCTGTGAGAATCAAACCATTCCTTGTTTCCGAGAGATGAAAAGTTGGCTACGGGGAACCCTAGAGAAGAAGCGGGAGAGGAAGGGAACGAGGAAAAGGAGGATCGTCTGCCTCTTGGCCCCGTTTCTTGGAAAGGGAATGGCTGAGAGGGTGAAAATTGGCACAAAAGCAGGAAGGAAGAGATGGGATGGGCAGATGCGTGCAGAACCACCAGTGAAAGAAAAAGCGATTTCTCATTCATCCAAAGGAAAGGGAGTGGCGACCGGAAAGGTAGGTGGCAACACGGGGCTTGTATTCTGGGGGGGTGGCTTCCTGGAAGCGGGAAAAGGCCACCTCATAGACCAGTGAACGACGGGGCCGGGCAACTGCAAATCATTAATTCGCCTGGGGATCAGACCAGTCGTGCAAATTCCACCCGGTGCAAGAGAGCGCTGCCTACGTCAGGTTACGACTTGCTCTCTTCCCTATCAAAATATCGTGTACTGAATGTCTGGAAGGAAGGACCGCGGTTGCAAGCAGAAACCTGCGCGCACGCACGGCGATCTTGCCACCCCCAAACAAAAGGCTGCCGGTTCCTCCAACTCCGCTGCACTTCCCGACGGCTGGGTCAGGATGAAGCCATCCTGTCGCCGGCTTGCAACCCCTTCTCCGCATCACCCGCAGCCACGTAGACATCCCGACTTCAAGATCAAATCATCCACTCTCTGCCCCATTTCCCACGCCACCGACTCATTTTGGGCAACATCTCACGTAGCGAGCAGCTCCGGATCTGCAAAAGCTTTCAGAACTTTTGAGGTCCTCGCGTTGGCTTAATCAAGGTGTTACATTGCATGGATTTTAGAACACTTCATTATGTTTTTCTAAAAAGAAAAAGAAAACCCAAGGGGTTCAAGGAAGAACTGGGTTTCCTAGTACCCTCTTTGTCCTTGTGTGATGGGTTCGGCTGAGAACTCGGGTCCCGCCGCTTCTAGTTTTGTCACTCTGGCATAGACTTCTCCAGCATCATGTCCTCCCAATATTTCAGACTGCAACTCTTCAGTCCTAGTCAGCAGGGCCCACTGGTCAGGGATGATGGGAACTGTAGTCCAAAATAGGGAAGGAGGAATGCTGTTCTGACTACTATTATGAGGCCTGCCAGCTCTCACAGACTTGGTTTCTCAACTTCCCAAAAAGAAAGTTTCGAGCTTTCAAGTCAGGTAAAGCATAGCCACAGGGCTCCATAAACCTGGCAGCCAGTGTGGGATAGTGTTAGGGTGTTGGACTGGGCCTTGGGAGAACAAGGTTCTAGTCCCCACTCAGCTGTGGAACTCACTGGGCCAGTCACTGACTCTCAGTCTTCCCTACCTCACAGGGTTGTTGGGAAGATAAAATGGAGAGGAGAAAAATTATGTAAGCTGCTTAGGATTTTCTGCAGGAAAAAAAAAGCAGGAGAGAAATATAATAAATACCCATCCAGGCTTACTGCACATTTCGAGATACTGAGCCAGAGCTAACATGAATCTTTTTTGCTTAAAAATTTGCCTGGCCACAGGCAAATTAATATCAATGTTTCATCTTCATCCTCATGATTTTCCAACAGCTGAGAAAGTGGAGACAACCATTAGCTACATTTCCTTCCATTTTGTGTCTGTTCTTTGATTTACATTTGCAAATGTGTACTGCAGCTATGTTGGGATGTTACAACAAACCATGGTTTAGCAATCTTGGTTTAGGCACTAAAACCATTGTTTAGTACAATCTCGGTTCAGGCACTAAAACCAAGGTTTGGCCCAATCTTCCTCCACCTACCCTCCAGATATTTTGGATCACAGTGCCCAGAATGTCTGACCACTGGCTATGCTGTTTGATGGGAGCCGATGGGAGCGCACAAGGAAAGGAAAGGCTGGTTCATCCAAAGAAACGTCAGAGGAAGAACAGCATGGCCCACCCAACGATCGCCCAGCGAGCTCCATGACCAAGGAAGCAGGTAAACCTGCCTCATCTTCGGCCTCAACCAAACATCTGGCCCAAACCAAACATCTGGCCCACTGCAAGGGAAACAAGGAGCAAGGACGGACCACCGTGGAGGCGTAGAGCGTGAATTTGGCTGGCTTCAGCAAGGCCTTTTATCCTGAACTGCACCAGTTCGAGCTCCAGGTAGGACCTGCCATGTCCCAGTGCTTCCCCATAAGCAAAACCCCCTGGAGGTGGTGGGGATGCTTTGGGCCTAGCCCAAGTGTTACTGCGCTAGTTTTCCCCGATCAAGGATTTAAGCAAGACTGTTCAAGGAAAGCCTTCCCCAACCTCCTACTGGCGTCCTCCCAGCCAGCACATCCATGTTTGCAAGGACAGAATGGACTGGGAGACCCACAACCTTGCAGAATCTACTCCGATATGTAGCTCATTCTCTGAGATCCACCAGCTGGAGCTTGCTGCAAAAGGGGTGGCGTTAGAATGAAAAATTTCTGAGCTCAGGAACATGTTCTGAGTTGCCAGGACAGAAGGAAGCTCATGTCACTTCCATATTGAGCTCCATTCTGGGACTCCCAAAGCCACCTTCTTCTTTTCAGCAGTAAAATGCAGCAATTACATAACTTATGCTAAATAAGGTAAAATCATGCAAATAGGCTTCATCTGCATAATTAGCACAGGCAAACAAATTCAGCTTTCCCCGGGGCATAATTTTTTCTCTTCTTTCTTTTTAATGTGGTGGTTAAGAGCCTTAGGCTAGGACTCAGGAGATCTGGGTTCAAGTCTCCGCTCACCCATTCATGGAGCCTGTTGGGGATCTTTGGACCAATCACTGCCACTCAGCCTAACCTACCTCACAGGGTTGTTGTTATGAGGATAAAATGAAACAAGGAGAACCTTGTAAGTTACTTTGAGTTTCTTGCAAGAGGAAGAAAGGTGGGGAATAAGCATAATATTTAGGATAGAATAAAGTACATAAGTCCTGGGTGGTTACTGAAAAAAAGGGGGAAGGCTTGTGCCAGACAAATTGTTTCTGAAGAATGGATAGTGTGGGTACATTTGATTCTTCTCCTCTTATGTAAGGTCTTGCACAATGTGTTTATGTGCACAGAGTGTCGTTCCCTGCATGTAAGAGCCTGCTTCTGCACACAAAACAGGTTTTCCTTTCTTTTATTCCGGGCCTTTTGAGAGTTATCATTGTTAAGGTTTTGGAAGGAATGAAAGGAAAAAAGGTTGAAAGTGTTTCATTCTTTCATCTCCTAACAGAAGAAATTAGATGCACGTCGCCCATCAAAGAAAGGGGAAGCAGCCCCACAAAATGGCAGCGCAGTTCTCCCGCTGCCTCCTTGACTGCAAGCACGTTTTTATTGATTGATTTATATCCTGCCTTTTTCCTCAAGGGGCTCAAGGCAGCTTACATCTCCCCCTCCATCCTATCCCCACAACAACAACCCTGTGAGGTAGGTTGGGCTGAGAGTCTGTGACTGGCCCAAAGTCACCCAGTTGGCTCCATGGCCAAGAGGGGACTCGAACCCGGATCGCCTGAGTCCCAATCCCATGCTCTTAACCAGTACACCACACTGGCTCTCTAATTAAGCACTTGCTCCTAATTAACACAGCAGCTCGAGTGTCTAGCTCCGGCTTAACTGGGCTTTGCTGGTAGAGAGAGCCAAGCTGGTGCAGCGGTTAAGAGCGCAGAGCTGGGACTCGGGCGATCTGGGTTCGAGTCCCCGCTCAGCCACGGAGCCGACTGGGGGACTTTGGGCCAGCCACAGACTCTCAGCCCAGCCTACCTCACAGGGTCGTTGTGCTGGGGAGAAGATTAAGAACAGGAGGGAAAAGATGATGTTGGCCACTTCGGGTTCTTTGTAAGAAAAAAGGCAGGATATAAATCTAATAAATAAATAAACTATTCCAAGACTAGCTCCAGTCTTGAAGGGAGTGAACCCAGCAAGATTCTGGATTTCCTCGCAAGTGATGTGTAGAGATGCACGGAGAGGCTCCAGCCACCATTCTAATTTCCCATAATACCTCAGAGTGAGGCTGGGTCAGCGGAATTGTGGGAAAATTATCCTGCAGCTGGAACCCTGCTGAGCCAAATGTCCCGGCCCACGTGTGTATTCATCAGCTGGTTTGTTAAATGGAGTAAAGCAGGCTGAATTCAGCAGGTGCTCGAGGGAGGCTGTTAGCCCTGGATAAAGTCTATTTTACCAGGGCCATGAGCTTCCTAAAAGCAGGAGGACTAAGAGAGGCATGTGAGGATTCAGCCATTTGGAACGTAGCCGCAATAAGGGCTACTTTCCAAATTTTAAGCCAATATAAAAGCAGAGGATCTGAATGAGATAAATTACGCAACCAGTATCTTGCTGCACTTACGTCTGTACCGCCTCCCCTGGAAATTTCAAGCGGCATCAGAAGATGCACAGATGTGGGCCATCATGGTGAGCGGCCATTCAGCCCCAGAACTCCCTGAATAACTTTGGGCCAGTCACTTGCCCTCGGCCTAGCCTGCTTCACAGGGTTGTTGTTGTGAGGATAAAATGGAACTCTGTGAACTGCCTTGCGCTCATTGCAAGAGGAGACAAACAGGCGAGAAATGCAGTGTAACAGCTCCCTCTAATCACAAAATAGGACTTACGTTTAGAATTCCCTTTCTCCAGATGATTAAGAATAATGTAATGGTAAACATGTGTTGGCTTGTAAGGGCTACCAGAAAGGTGAAAATATGACCAGTCAAAAATGCTGCCAATGCACAATGGAAAAAGGCACTAAAAGAAATTGGGGGGTTACCGTTCTCCCAAAAATCAGTGTGCGTTTGTTTTTTCTTGGTGGAGACAGCAAATAACCCTGACTACTCTTTCTCTCTTCAGCCTGCTTGCTGCAATCTCCAGTCCACAGTGGGGGCTTACAACAAAGGGGCCAAGCCTTCCCACTGCAAGTTGTAACATTTTACAACGGCTACTGGCCCACAGCCTGGTCCCGCATAATATAATAGCAATTACCGGCTCCTGAGATTTTAATCTCTGTTTCCTCTGGCACAATTAATCCGGCTGCTACGCTTTTAACACCTCCTACCCAGAAACAAACAAATGAACAAACGAAACCCCAATCAATTTAAATGGGCACATCACAGAAGAGGACAACTGAGGTCCAAACTGGTCTCGCTCTGTTGGCCATGCATGGCCAGGATCGCTTGTAGCCTGCAGCTGTTTTTCTTTGTAGCTTCGGGTATGTACAGTGAAAGCCAATTACAAGTCAGTAACTTATCACAAATAGACATAATTTCTCAAAACATATGGGACACAGGGCCAAAGGTTTCAGATTATGGTCCAAGGTTCTAGGGTGGCTTCATTTAGCTGCAAACTGATATGCTTTAATTGTTGTAACAGGCTGCTTTGCACACATGTTCAGGAAGTACGTTCGTTTAAAAAAAAAGGAAAGCGAAGTTATTTTCAGTTGTTACTTATGACTGTCAAGAAAGTCCAGCTAGATCAGACCCAAGACCAGTATAATTCACAGTCCTGCTTCTTGCTTAAGGCCACCAGATGCCTTCAGAAAGGCAAACAATAACCCTCTTTGGTTACTATTCCCAAGCCACTGGGATTCAGTGGTACACTGCTTCTGAACTTGGAGGTTCCATACATCTGGCCATCATTCATCCTTCCATAAATTTGTCTAATCCCCTTTCAGGTTATAGCAGCCATCAGCACTGGCAGGAAAAATCCACAGGTTAATCGCTGCACCGCAGTGACGCTTGACCTTTTCCCTTCGGGTGATATAAATCAATTATCCCCAACATGTCTCCAATTTCAGTTCAGAAGCGGGGAGAGAAAAGCACGTCCCTTTCGCAGAAAGCTGCTTTAGGCACTACAAAGGGCCACCGTTCTGAGAAACGGACATCAAATCTTGGAGTCTCCAGGGACATCACAACCCGAGCTTGGCAAGCTGTGCCGGCAACAGCGGGGACCTTCTTTCAACCTAGGACCCCAATTCAGTTTTGGAGAAGCTCTCTGAGGCCATATTTTGAAGAGGGATGCAGTTGAAAACAAACGGGCCAGAGCCAAAATGCCCAAACTCCGAGCATGTGTTAGCTCAAAGGCACAACCAAAGCATGTTTAGACGGAAAAAATGGTCTGTGGCTCCCGGCATGGGTAATTTGTCAAAACTGGACCGTGAGCAAAAGCCGTGGGACCCAAGTCTTAAGAAAGGCCTTCAGGCTTTCAAAATAAGGAAGAAAACTGCACAGGGGATGAGCAAATGATCAGCACTCGAGTGGGGGAAAGGATTGGGGGTCCTTTGCGGAAGGGGGAAGGCCTGGATTTCGCCGGCAGGCCTAAACTCACTCAGTCCTGAATCACACCTTTTATTGCCCAATCTTCATTACTCCATAATCCCAAGGCAGAGGGCAAGCAATATGGCATAGTAAAACCATGCATAGCTTTAAAAAAAACTGTGAAGAACAGCAATACAGATAAACAACTTGAATGACACAGCCAAAAAGAGCACAATCAAAGCCTGGGTGGAAAAAATTGGTCTTCAGTGGTGCTGAAAGTGTGTAAGATTGAATTTTGTCTGTATGGGAAGGTGAACAGGAGTTCACAGACGGAACGCCTACCTCAAAATCCCCATTCTCCTGTTGTTGCCTGCTGAAGCCCACACAAATGGCAGCCCATGGAGAGGACACGCCCACTCACTCCTAATATTTGGGCAAGCACATGAAAGAGAAGGCGATCCATGTGGAAGGGCACACATGCTGAAACTTTCCACACAAAGCTGTCCCCCCTCCTCTCGGCACAGTCACATCTGCAGTGGCTTTCTCCTCTCAGCTGTCTCTGGATTCCTTTCCCCAGAATAAAAGTGTCTCGTCTGGCCAAACAAACTAGCCCCCATCCACCAGCCCCACAGGCCGACCAATGGGTCAAGAAACACCCTGTGTCTGCCACCGGCTGCTTGCCACCAAGCACAAGCCGGAGTTGTTCCCCACCACCCGGCTGGAGAAAGTGACTCAGGTTTCGCCTCAGGGTTTCCTGCAGCCTCCATCAGATCTCCTGAGCTGAAAAGGTCAGGCTCTCCCTTGGATCAGCACCCTGACCTCCCGTCTCCTCCCCACCCCTATGCTGCAAAGCCTTCCTCCTTTCCCCATCCCCACCCCCCAAGCCAGCTGCTCCATTTAGGGCCAAAAGTGACACTCCCAAGGCACGTAGGTTGCAACAGCTTGCTGAGAAACAGCCCATCTGGGTTTTGTCAATTTTTACTTCCTGCACGTACAAGAGAAGCTGGACTTGCGGAAAGGAGGTTCTCACACCTTCTCTAGGTTGAAAATCACATCATGTTGTTGTTGGGAGTCCGTGCTCCGTATGGCTGTTCCGCTGTTTTGACTGGGCTCGCCTGGCTCGGAAACCCAACGTTGCCCACGGGTTGCTGTGTGAACCCAGACCCCTGCCAACCCGTGGGTTGTTGCAGGGCTTGTTGAACCCATGATGGGTTGGCGTGTTGTTCACCGCTGGGGGACTGACCCCTTTGGGGTCCAGGGAAGGGACAGGATCATGCCGAAACCACCACCAGTGACAGCTCAAGTGGCACTTCCAGGCAGCTGTCATCAGCTCCTGTCTCCCGCCAGACCTGTGAGCCCGAGAGGGGCAATATTTTAAGGATAAGAATATTCATGCCTTTAATAGCAAGCTCAGACAGTGAGTGCCAGCAGAACTGGGGCCACACGGGGCCACTGAGAAATCTGAGGAAGGTATTAGCACACTGGGGGAACTCCTGAGGTTTGCAGATAGCAAAACAAATGTTGTTGTTGTTGCTAACAGTCTAAGGAGAATGCCCTCCACCCCAAGCAACCCCGCATTAACTATGCTTCATAAGCACAGAATATCACCTTCCGATGCAAAAGAAGAACGGGAGCAGAATGCAGTTGCTCAGAAGTGGGAATAACTTAATAGAATCCTTAATAGGGGCACTTCGATTAAGAGAGTAGGATATACTGCAACATTTTGTCGCAGTTCTTACTTGTAATAACGTATTTAGGCTATCAGCTCCTTAATGAAATCTTGATTCATCACAGGAGTGCAGTCCGGTTCGTGTCTACTCAAAAGACCCCTGCCTCTATCTGCCTGAATTCGCGCGTCAGCGAAAACAACAGCACTGAAGAATAAAGCATTTTTTGTTGTTGGAAGATGATGTCAACGTGCGTCGTTGAAGGCAAGGCACCATCCAAGGAAGTATTTTCTACTCAGAAAAAGAGATAGCTACTTGTCTTAATTCTTGACCATTCATGCTTTGAGTGCCCATACTACAAATCTTTATTATTTTTAACCACCTGCCCAATTAATCAGGAAATCTTTTTACTACAAATGTTTAAAGAGTTTCAAAAGCATTATCTTGGTCATATTTACAATACACCCTTTAAAATCCCCCTCCCCTTAGCATGTGAGCGTTGAAGCTGACTGGCTTGCAGCTTGCCCACTTTGAGATAATGCCAGGGATCCGAGCCAAAAGGCAAAATGAGTGAACGACGCAGGATACCAAATCCATCGAGAAATTATAAGATCCTAAGAGGAAGGACCAAAATGCCACTTTAGAATAGGCAGGGAATTGGGCTACATGTTCCCGGTATCCTTTCTCAGCTCTGTGGCTGCAGAAGCCCTCACAGCATGGCTTTCCTGAACTCTGCTCTCAGTTCAACCCAACAGAGTCTTCCTCCACTCCCTGTTATCTCCAGCCAGTGTTAGGAAAGAACGGCTTCCTCGCCCTCCCAAGCCCTGAAGGGGTAAATCCCCACAGGTCTGGAGGACTGGGCTGGCGGGCCAGAGGTCCCTCTCCCCATGTCCTAAAGAGCAATTTGCCCCCCTGCAACACAGCACCCCCTACTGGCCTCACCCAGCACTGCAGCAGCTCCGCTCAAATGCCACAATTCACTACCCTGGTTTGACCCAGCACAGCTACTGGGCAAACAGCCTGCTCCACTCACCTCCACTGCAACCCCCTCAGGGTTATTCATTTTTTACTTATTCATTTAAATTTTCATTTTTATTTTCCTAATATTTTAACAGTTAATTGGTGTTATCCTTGTTTTTATCACCATGTATTGGATGCAGTGTGTTGTCTGTTGTTCGTTGTATATGGTTGCTTTGTTTTTTGTTAGCCGTGCAAAGTATTGGCACAGCATATAAAAACTTTAAATAAGAAATGATAATCATAAAATTCATTCATTCCTTGGCCATCTGAGTAGGAACCTTCCCAAGGCAGCATACAATGAAACAATTAACACTCACACAATAAAATAATAGAGCACTAATTTCAAAAAAGAGAACCGGCAGCAAAGATTCTGAAAAAGAGCAAACATCAGCATGAAACGAAACCTTGAATACACAATTGTAGGTGAAACTCGGACTGGCCACTTGAAGGAAAGGCCATTTTGCACATACCAATTATACCTAGAACATAAACCAGAAAGAAAAGGAGTCTCTGGTCCTACGTGTGCTTACTCACACTGCTTGGAACTCTACTTCATGTAGCAGAGTCTTCTCAGAGGTGGCACCCTGCCTGTAAAATCCTCACTTCAGAACTTGGCTCTCAGGTGTCACTTAGGGATGCATTTTTTTGTACAAGCTTTTAGGGTATAGACCAGGAGTCGGCAACCTGCGGCTCTGGAGCCGCACGCGGCTCTTGAATTCCTCTGCTGCGGCTCCGTCACTGGCGTCACAGTCACCGCCGATCCGCAGCCTGTACCGGCACGGCTTGGATAAATCAAAGAAAAGTTTCTGAAGAAAACCAAACGTTTAATGATACGTGGGTAGATTCATTTGCTTTTACTGCTGAGGAACTTATGGGGTTTGCTGTTTAATGCACGCAGCCCTTTAGCACTGACTTTGACTCTGCAGGAAGCTGTTCTCCTATTCAAAATATATGAAAGGAGTCCTACTAGTTTATAATGTAAGATTAAAAATAACAGCTTTTAGTGACTGAACAAGAGCTGCAGCTAAATCATAATGAAGATATACATAGCATTAAGGTAAAAAACGATATATGCAGTGCTATCTTCATTTTAGATGTCAAAAGGGTTTGGCGGCTCCCGGTGTTTTCTTTTGTGTGGGAAACGGGTTCAAATGGCTCTTTGAGTGTTAAAGGTTGCCGACCCCTGGTACAGACAAACATTCATCCCTTTTTGATGTATCAATTTTATTATATTTCTGTAGTTTTGGAGTTATATGTTAATGGTGTTCAGATCTTGTCTTGTTCTTATGTTGGTGGTGACCTTCCAGGGGACCTCACAGGAAAGGATGGGATATTTATTTCTATGAACGCATTATATAGAAGAGGAGGTTGTCATAATCAGTAGGACTTACTGTAGAGCAAATATGTTTAGGATGAAAGCATCAACAAGAGAAAAATGTTTATTTCTCTCTCAGAAATCTAAGTCACAAGTGAACATACACACAGGGAAGCCCACCTTTTCCTGAAATTTTGCACAGACCCCAAACCTACTAGCATCTCTGATTTTAGAAACCCAGCATGGCCTTTCCATGTTGCAAAGCTACCAGCTGTGCTGGAGATGGGGTTAGTTTTCTCCTCTGTGCAGGAAAGAGATCCGAACGGATTGCCAGTGGGCACAGCGTGCAGCAACGAGGGCTGGATCCCAAACCAACAGCGCCTTCCCTTGCCCAGCTGGTGCCACCATTCCCAGTCCTATGCAGAGGCAATGTGGGGCCCTAAGTCTTCTGTCTGGGGCCCCAAATCTCTACAAGGCCATCTGCCCCACTGTGCTGCTGAACATGGGCATTTGTTGGGTGAAAAAGGCACAGAAGCTGTGAGGCCCTCTATTCCATCAAATCCCCTCCTGGACCCCGCCAAATAAGCTGCTCTTGCCCACAAGGGCTTCTCCCTGATACCCACAACTGGAATCTTTCTGTTGAGGGGTTCCCCCCTCCCTCGGAAAATCAAATGCCCTCCCCTCCCTGCACCCCCTTTGACAAAGAAGGGAGCCCCAGGGGTCTTTTCAGAGCACATGTCAATTAGCATAGGAAGATTGTTGCATTTTATGTCGTGTGAGTTTTATTGGCCTGATCCCGGATCTTTCCGACTCCTAGCAACGCCCGATCCTCCGCACATCTATTCAGGAAGAAGCGCACGTGTGTTGAAAGGGACTGACTCCCACGTCAATGCGAGCACGTGACGTTAGCCCCCGACTATGCGCTCGGGCCCGGCGACACAGGGCCGGCATCCTCCGATCAGGAGAGATCAAGACCCCCAGCCGTCCCCCTGCAGCGAGGCAGCCGCGCCCACTAAAGCCCAGCAGCCAGACGCGGACCTCTGAGCGGGTCTCAGGAAGGCGCACGCCTTCCTAAGCCCACCTTCTCGAACGAAAGGGGCTGGACCGTGCCAAGGCTCGCCCGCAAAGCCTCCGCGCCTTGCCACCTGGGAGCCGCCCCTGAAAACCCCGCAGGGATTCATCGAACTCGCTGGGCTGGCGAGAGGCACTCTGCTCATGCTCAACGGCACTCTCGCCACCCACAGACCTATGATCTACCTGCCCTCGCACACGCGCGCGCACATCTATATACCTACACCCAGGTTCGCGTGCCCACGCACGCAAGAACGCGGAGCGGAACCCGGGGGGTCGGGCTGGCGCCCCCCGCCTCCCCCAGCGAGCGAGGATTACTCACGCAGCCCGGCAGGTTTGCGGGAGAGCCACCCAGCCGCGGTCAGCCCGGATCCGCGCCGCTCCCCGCCCGCAGCGGCGTGGCGCGATGCGGCGCAGGACGCGCCCGGCGAGGCGGGGGGCGCCCGGCGGGGCGAGCCGGCCGGTGCCGCGGAGGCGCCGGGAGGCGGGCGGCTGGCG
>NW_025335344.1:661451-706877 GCF_004798865.1 Varanus komodoensis | reverse complement strand
GCTCCCGCCGGCCGCGCCCTGCAGCTGCCCGGGGGCCTGGCTCGGAGGCGCCGCCCCGCGCCGCCGGCGGGCTGCGGGGCCCGGGCGGGGGAACGGCTGGGGGGCCGGGCCGGGCCGGGCCGGGACTGGGGCGTGGGGGATCAGCAGCGCCCCCTCCGCTCGCTGCCTGACGTGGGCCGCCCCGCCCCGCAGCCTGCTCGGCCTACCTCGCAGGGTTGTTGTGAGGATAGAGCGAGGTAAATGACGCGCGGGGCCTCCCGGGACTGATTTACACCCCCCCCCCCCGCCATTGCTGGGCTGCCGTGGCCGCACGACGGAGATGCCCGCCGCTTCCTTTTGGTGCAGTTGTCTCAGTTTAAATCGGGACCCAACTCCTTGGTGTTGCTTCCGAGCAAACTTGCCCCGGCCCCCGCTGTGGGAAAACGGGGGAATCCTAAACGTGTCGCGCAGATGCAACCCCTTTGCATTCAACCAGCATTTCTTTTCGAGTGATGTGCCCCCAGAATCCTGCACGGGTCAAGTCGTAAGGAATGTGCAGCAAGGTGAGCTTGGGAAAGACTGGAAATTGGAGGATGGCATTCCTGTCTAAATATAGAAACAAACAGAGCGAGTCAGAAGGGGGTACCAGGGCCATCTAGTCTGACCCTCGGCTCTAGCCGGCTCCGCTCACGACATGCCCACTATGAGTATGTCCAGCCTATTTATTTATTTATTTATTTATTTATTTATCGGTTTATATCCTGCCTTTTTCCTCAAGGGGCTCAAGGCAGCTTACATCATTTTCCTCCTCCATCTTATCCCCACAACAACAACCCTGTGAGGTAGGTTGGGCTGAGAGTCTGTGACTGGCCCAGTCACCCAGTTGGCTCCATGGCCGAGCGGGGACTCGAACCCAGATCGTCTGAGTCCCAGTCCCATGCTCTTAACCACTACACCATACTGGCTCTTTCTTTGAACCCCTTCACCGATGGGGCCTCAACCACCTCCTGGGGAAGCCCATATGCCTGGAAATGTTTCATACTGAGTTCGGGCTTTAGGGCCACTCTGCTTTATTTTTTAGGAAACTCCCTAACAGCAGAGTGGGTGTTTCTGCTGTGGCATCTCACTGCAATCAAAGGTGCTTATGCCCAGGTATGTGAGCACAAGGTGATGAGCTTCATACAACATCTGGAGCTGGGCCTTGCAAACCTATACCTGTTAGACACAACTTCATGCAGACTGTTCCTGATGGTCAGGTGTACCTGTGGTACTGGGGGCGGCATCCCTTTGTTGATCCTGACCAGGTGTGATCTTTTGGGCCCTTATTTTGTTTTGGGGCTTCTAATGAGCATTTGTTGACTAGGGTGCGGGACTCCGCATTTCCTCTGGGCCAGCTGGAGATGTGAACGCTTTTGTTGGCGAAGGGATGTGGGGACAGATAAAGATGTTACTCTCCCCTTAAACTTTCAGAAAACATGGTAAAACAAAACAAAAAAACATTTTTCCTCATGTTAGTTTGGGCTTTCCCCCCCAGGCCTTCATATTTCTAGAACCAGCATAGCTTGTCTTATGTTTACTCACAAACAATTCTGATGGCTTTTAATTAACTTATTACTAGGCAAATGTAAGCTATTGCAGACTGACCAATTAAGAAAAAAACCTTCTTCTTGTGAATTGAGCTGCAGATGGTCTTGAAAGAAGTAGGGGGAACCACTCTTGATTGTCCTGACATATGACCCGTACTGTGAGGACAATATGGAGAAATGAAATGGTTTCCTATAGGTAAAAGCAACAGATAAGGGTGCATTTTATCTCTCTCTCTCTGTTCAGCCTGTACACAGAACATTTCATAAGGAAAGCTGAATTAGGATCAAAGAAAGGAGTAAAAATTGGTGGAAGATCCATCAATAATTTAAGATATGCAGAGATACCGTGTTACTGGCAGTGAGCAGCAATTGAATTGAAAGCCCAGATTAAAGCAAAGAAGCAAGCGCAAAAGCAAGACTGTAGCTGAATATTAAGAAAACAAACCTTATGACTACAGAAGAATTGCGAAAGTTTACTGTCAACAGTGAAGAAACTGAAATTGTGAAAGATTTGCATATCTTGGCCCAGTCATCAATTCAAACAGAGACTGGAGCCAGGAAATGTGAAGAAGGCTGAGACTTGGAAGGGCACCAATGAAGGAACTAGAGAAGATAATCAAGAATTCATACATTTCACCAAGGCTAAATCATCCACACTATTATATTCCTGAAAAGTATGCATGGATGTGGAAGCTGGACAGTGAAGGAAGCTGAGTGGAATAAAATTGGTGCGTTAAAAAAAACGGTGCTTGAGGAGAACTTCATGAAGACCTTCGACTGAGTGAAAGATGAACAAGTACGTTCTAGATCAGGTCAAATCAGAACTCTCTTTGGAAGCAAAAATTATGAAACTGAAGTTACTGTATTTCAAGGACGTTATGAGAAGGCAAAACTGGAGAAGACAATCCTGCTGGGACAGTTGAAGACAGAAGAAAAAGGGGAAGACTAAAGTCGGGGTGGATGGACTCCATCCGGGAAGCCACAGCCTGGTGTTTAGAACATCTGAGGAGGGCTATCAAGGACAAGGCATCTTGAGGGCTTCCATTTATGGGTCATCGTAAGCAACTTGACGGCACATCACATCAGCAGATTTTAATATATTTCAAAATGGAAAGATGGAGGAGGAGAGGTAAGTTGCCTTGAGCCCTTTGTAGGAAAAAGGCAGAATATAAACCGAAAAATGAATGAATAAATAAATTGTGATACAAGTGTTTATAACATTTGCAGATAGAATTGGCCCCTTTGGAGCCATTTTCCTTTCTCTTTCAAACAGAAGAGAATGCCTCATCTAATGCCTATCCTTCCATTTCCAGTCCAATCATGCCTATTGTTCCAGAGTTGGGACTAAAACAGCTCCACCCCATACAAGGTAAGAGGTCAGCAGATGCAGGATGACTTCAAGATGTGAACATACCCAGAAATGCTTTAGGACTGTGATGGCGAACCTGTGGCACGCAGAGCCCTCTCTGTCGGCACACAAGCCAAGTCGCCCCAGCATCGCCCCAGCAGCCGAGCGTCGGATAACAGCGCACCTAGGGGCCATGCGCCTGCTCGGAAAGGAGTAGCGGTGCCAGGTGATGACATCATGAGCCGCGACTCTTTAGCCACGGCCCGTCCGAGCTTTCGCATGGCCAGTCTGTGCTGCCAAAGATAAGTATATATTTGCTTGACTGGCTGTGAGGTGTTTTTTCTAAACTAAAACCTCAGTTTTCAGGTTTTATTGCAGTGTTGGCACTTTGCAATATATAAGTGGGTTCTGAGTTGCAGTTTAGGCACTTGGTCTCTAAAAGGTTCACCATCACTGGGTTAGGGTTAGAAAAACAAGATGTCCTGGCATGATTTTGATGGTTGGAATGTGTTCAGGATGGGCAGAAATGATGAGCAGCGCAGAAAAAGCTGCTCAAGGAGGGCTTTTTCAAACTCACCCGTTTTTTTAATGGAACTTTAGCCCTCTATTAGGGTTAGGGGTGTGCTCCAGGGCAGGGTTAGGGTTACAAAAATGAGGTGTCCTTGCATGATATTGTTGGTTGGGATGTGTTTAGAATGGGCGGAAATGAGGAGCAGTGCAGAATAAGCTACTCAAGGAAGGCTTTTTCAAAATCACCCTCTTTTCAATGGTATTTTACCCCTATATTAGGGGGGTACACCAGGGTAGGGTCAGGGCAATGGTGGTGAACCTCTGGCACGCGTGCCACAGTGGGCATGCAGAGCCCTCTCTGGGAGGATGCAAGCCAAGTCACCCCAGCATCACCTCAACAGCTGAGCATCAGATAACAGCACACACAGGGGCCATGCGCATGCTCAGAAAGGAGTAGCAGGGCCTGGCGATGATGTCACGAGCCGCGAATCATTACCCACGACTCATCCAAGCTTTCACATGGCCAGTCAGTGCGCTGCCATATATATATATATATTTGCTTGGACTGGCTGTGAGGTGTTTTTTCTAAACGAAAACCTCAGCTTTCAGGTTTTATTGCAATGTTGGCACTTTGTGATGAATAAGTGAGTTTGGGGTTGCAGTTTGGGCACTCGGCCTCTAGAAGGTTTGCCATCACTGCTTTAGGGGAACCTCTTAGGAAGTTGGTCTCCTGCCACGAAACAGTCCCATAAGAACCGTGCAACATAGAATTTTGTTGAGAAACTGCCTTTACTGAATCAGAGCACACTGGTCCCTCTGGCCACTTCTGCCAACACGGACTGGCATCAGCTACTTTCCTGGGATTCAGGCCTGATTCTTTTTTAGCCTAGGATCTTTCTTGAACTTGGGACCTTCTGCACCCAAAGCTTGTATGTTCTATATCCCTGAGCACAGGCCTTCCTAAAATGATTGGGCTTGTGCAGGATTTGAGCCCAAGATCTCTTCCACCCAAAGCCAGAACCCTTCCCCTGGACCAGCTTCCTGAAACAGCCTCATGTGCACCCACTAAAATTGAGCTGGCAAGTAAGTCATGGCTAGTTCCAGGCTCCATTAACTTCACTGGGTCTGTTCTAAACATAATTAAGTCTGCAAGCAACCTCGTTCTGGAAGCCCTCTTCCCATAAGCACCCCTTTCCCGGGGTGATGAGATTCTGCTTTTTCAGCAGCCACATGGAGACGTTCCTGCTTTGATCATTTCTCATCTCATCGTTCTCTTTCTCTCGGAATGGGCAGAGTTCCCGGTCTGCACTTGATGCCTGCCCAGACTGCCCGGCACCCTTCCCACTTTGGGATCTCTGTGGAAGCTCTGATTGGCACACCGGCCAACCTTTCCCCTGGACCATGTGCTTTTAGTGAAAACCCCAACCTCCCTATGCGCACGGGGGCATTACAAAGCCAGGTCTTTGCTCCCCCACTTTTTCCGTTAGCAGGGATATTGATCATCCGCCACCCCTTTCCGAATTCCCTGATCCCTCTGAGCTGTACTGTAATCCTCTTATTTTTTCTCAGCAATACTATAATGTTCCTTATTGCTGTTTTGGTTTGTTGTTTTGGCAGCTTGGCCTTGAATAAGTTTCACTAATTTTACAAAAGACCTGCTACGCAGAAAACAACACAGAGAAATAGCATAGAAAGAAGAAACAGAGGTCTAAGAAAGCTGGGAAAATTTCTTAGCAAAATCCAGCAGACACTCTCATTAACCTAAGGCAAGGTATTTTTTTTATTTTTTATTTTTTAAATTTCTGTACCACCCAACAGCTGATGCTATGGCTCAGACTAGAAAACCTCCTCTTCAAGCCTCCGCTAATTGCTTTCCATCTGATTTTCCGGGGGCTTGCAAAGATCACCTTATTCAAGCTCTGTCTGGTATTTCAGCACAGTGGCTAGTCACCACGGGTGACCAGAAATAGCATGTAGGTGAGCACAAGGAATTTGAGGCAGAAGAATGAGTGGGCTGTGGGAAGAAGGAAAAAGCGTTCTGTCTATCCAGCATAGAAATCCAGCTCCCAGGTCTATTCTGTCGCCCCCAGCTGACTGGTAACTTATGAGGACTTAATGATAAGCTGTTTAATCGGTATTGAGTCTGCATCCCCTTTATCAGTTAGGGATTCTTTTTAATAAATGCCATCCATCCATGCATCTTCCTATTATTATTATTATTATTATTATTATTATTATTATTATTATTATGATAACATTTCTATGCTGCCCCTTGCCGAAGCCTCGGGGCGGCTAGATTGATATTTAGAATTGTTATTGCATCAATCGCGTAATCATACTTAATTATCTTACTGCACATCTTCTCTGTGGGAGGAGAAGTTGCCAAAAAGCTGCTTAGATGTCGCAAAAATCATTGTATTAGAAGGAAGAATGTAAAATGGGGGAGCGGCAGCCGCTGCGGCGGAGACGTGCGCCCTGTGACCACTAGGGGTCAGCATAGAACACGCGATGGCACACCCACTCACACAAGCGCACGTGCGCCCTGCATCAGCAGCTGCCGATTCTAGGGTGATGCTAATGACTGTAATTACTCCTCTGCCTTAATTAAATTGGCTCCTCACAGAAGGGGAAGGTGGGTTCTGCAGCGCGGCCATCTGGAGGGGTAGCCTGCCAGCTGGCCCCTTCCCCACCTCGGATGCTAATTTGCCCGCGTCGACTGGCCATCTACCAAAACAGCCTGAAACAGCCAGAGCACTGTTTCAACAAGACTCCAACTCCGACAACCGCGGAAAGCCCTTGTTTGCATGGATTTTCCCCCTCCCTCCATCCTAAGGGAGCAAGCAACATCTGTACTACCTGCTACAGGGCCTGGAAGAGGGGCGGAAAACCTCTTCCAGCTCCACGTTGAATTCCAGTTTGGAGAAGCTCTTACTAAAGCAAAGGAGCGGGGGCAAAATAAAAGATCTCCCACCATAATTCCGCTTAAAACTCTCGTTACCCAATAGCTGAGCCTTAAGAGAGGCATTTTGGCTTCTTGGAAGAGGCAAAAACAGTCTGGGAGCTGGAGAACCACCAACCTATTGGTGGTTGGGGGAAGTGGTGGGCCAGGGGAGGCAAAACCCAGATGGCTAGATTAAGACCCCTGGAGGGCCCCTGTCCTCCCGGATGCTGGCCTAGAGAAGCATTAAAACCAGCAGTGTTAACAGTTTGCTGCTCTCAGGAAGTGCTTTTAAATCTTTCAGAAGCTCTTTCCTAACATCAGGCAACTGCCTACGTTAATGTTTTAATGTAAAGAACTTGATACGTGATAGGATTAGAGGAGGGCTGATTTGTAGATCTGTGTGGATGCAGCTTGTTTAATAACTCCTGGTTCTTTTTTCAACACCGAATGGCCTTCCTTAAAATGAAGTTTAGGTGGCCCTGTTCCCCAGAATAAGCTTTGGGGTACCCCATATTCTGCCTCTGGGGTCGGTGTGGTGTCTTGGTTAAGAGCGATGATCTGGGACTCAGCAAGTCTGGGCCATGTTATGTTGATTTCATTTCTATACCGCTCTAAAGCTGAAGGTCTCTAGTCCTCATTGAGCCACGGAGCTCACTGGGTGAATTTGGGCCAGTTGTGGACACTCAGCTTAACCTACCTTGCAGGGTTGTTGTTGTTGTGTGCATCACATGGAGAGGAGGAGACTCTTGCAACCCCGCCTGGGCAGCTTGCAAGCAAGTTAAGGGCAGAATGTCCATGCAAAAGAATAATTAATGCTCTACCTTTGGGAACACATCAATGTTACGCTGGTTGATTTTTGTAGTACATACTGGAATGAGATGGGAATAACACGCTCTGGTACAAAATGCAAGCTCTTTGGGGCAGAGACCTGCCTGCTGTTTTCATGCTTGTGAAGCACTCAGTGCATGTGCAGAAGATAACACAGGGCTGCATGCTATACATGTTCGGATAGAAAAAAGTAATGCTATTTTGTGTCACTAATTCTCCTTGCATGCAGAGCCTATGATCGTCTCCACATAGATGGAGTACAACTCCTCCTCAGCCTGTTCCTGCTGGTGGGGATGATAGGAACCGCAGTCCAACACAACCTGGAGATCCAGCACTTCCCTGTTCCTGCCCTGAAGCCAAAGGGCTTTGCCATTACGAGTTTCCCTGCTTCTCACAGAGCCAAACCAAGCAGAGCCCTCCTCCACCTTCCTGGATTGAATCGCAAGCAGGCCCTGTGACACCCCGGAAGTTGCTAATTAGATGCTAATCACTTGGGATGCTAAGGAGCTGCTAATAACCTGGTTGGTGTCATCCCTGACGCTGGTCCAGCTCCTCAGGACAGGAGAAGGTCATCCCGAAGGCATGCGCCCGTGTACATCCTGCAGACTCAACTCGGAATCATGCCGCTGCAGGTATTCCACTCCTGCGGCTCCCGGCAAACCCGGCCCCCACCGGCGAATGGCATCCCTGGCCCTGTCCCACGCAGGACACAGGGACGCCTTCGGGGCAGCCTCTCCACAACGCTTCTTTGCACGTGTGCCAGGCTTCTAACCTTGCTCCGGATTCTGCCACCCACCTTGACACACCAACCGTCCATTCTTCACGTGAAGCTAGATACACGTTACGTGTGAGGAGGCCCACGGCTGCAAGGAAGCACTTCTTCCAATTAATCGATGGTGTTTAATTCAGTTAATTAAACCATTGTGTGCAAATGCACCATTTATTACATTGGGCTGCAACGTGGACTGGCAAAGGGGCCGAGTGCAGTGCCTTTGCTTTTGATGGGCAACTCCAAGGAGGATGTTGAATCACAGAATGATGTAATTATAGAGGTGGAAGGGGCCACTGGGTCCAGCCACCTGTTCAGGGCAGGATTCCAGGTTATATCATCCCTCTAGGTGGCTGTCTAGTTCTATAGTTATTAAACAAAACGAGTGTGACTGCAACGAAATGTTGCAGCATGAAGAGCTTCTGTTCTCTGTCCCAGCCAGCCAGTCATTCCCTTTGAGAGTGCTCTGTCCCATTTCCCGTTCCCCTTCTATCTGTCAGATTCCAAGCTCAATCCTTGAGCTATTTTGATACACTTCCCACCCACATAATGATTTGCCACATCTCTGCAGATCCCAGTTCTCTTGGGTCTGTTGATACTATTCATCTTATGCAAGTACAGTGCCATGTGGGTGAAATTAAGAAATAATGCCGATGCCTGAACCCTGGAAACGAGAGGATGATGTCTAAGTGGACCGGCTAGGCCAGGGGTCGGCAACTTGCGGCTCCGGAGCTGCACATGGCTTGAATCCCTCCGTTGCTCAAAATATGCATCACAGCCGCCGATCTGTGACCAACGCCGGCACAGCACAGCCCCCGATCCGTTCCATAAATGCAACACACTGTAGTTTTTTTATACATAACATAAAGGTAAAAAATGATACATGCTGTTTAATTTTCATTTTAGAGGTCGAAAGAGTTTTGCGGCTCCTGGTGTTTTCTTTTCTGTGGGAAACGGGTCCAAATGGCTCTTTGAGTGTTAAAGGTTGCCGACCCCTCAGCTAGGCTCAGAGACAACTGTGGAGTGCCTGGCTTTCTTCAAGTTGGGGAGACACATTTCCAGGCAGTGACCTTCATTATGCAAGTAACGAACCAACGCACATCACCTGAGGCTGCAGGCAGAATTCTCTTGCAGCCCAGAACAGACATTCCGGGAAGGCTTTGCATAACGCAGAGACCTCATCAGCTTCCGTTAGTTCCCTGGCTTAGAGCACCCCTTAGAGGGTTCTCCCGAATCCAACTCTGTGTTCATACTCAGGAACTGAGTATGGGTTTAGTGTGGGTCGCCACTGAACCATCCTGCCCTTCCCAAGGTGACCAAGTCCCCCCTTCAAGGTGGGTTTTTCCATTCTTGGTGGACGTCCCAGGGCCACCAAGTCTAGGGGAAGGGGACCTTCAGGAAGAGGAGATGGAAGTTCTGGGAACCCCGGGAAAAGCACAGGCCTTTGAAGCAACCACAGGTGCCCAGGCTGAGTGGGGATGTTTTGGAAAAGATGGGAGGATTCGAAGAAGGGGGGGGCATTGCCTTGTCTGGTCCCTGCCTCCATGCTGAGGCTTTGTGAGAGACAAACTGCACAGTTAGAGGGTTTGCGTAGGTCTTGCCAACTGTTCCTTCACCTGCAGGGCCACCCTGAGGGTCATTGAAAAGGAAGGCTCCCTAGTTTGGGTTCAGCTCTCATTCTTGACTTGTAATGTATGGCTGTGGAAGCTGGACCATAAGGAAGGCTGAGCGCCGAAGGATTGAGGCCTTTGAATTGTGGTGCTGGAGGAGACTCCTGCAAGTCCCTTGGACCACAAGGCAATCAAACCAGTCAGTCCTAGAGGAGATCAACCCTGACTGCTCTTTAGAAGGCCAGATCCTGAAGATGAAACTCAAATACTTTGGCCACCTAATGAGAAGGAAGGACTCCCTGGAGAAGAGCCTGATGCTGGGAACAACAGACAGCAAAAGAAGAAGGGGATGGCAGAGGATGAGGTGGCCGGATGGAGTCACTTGGGGCAGTGGGAGTGGGCTTGGGTGGACTCCAGCAGATGGTGGAGGACAGGAAGACCTGGAGGAGTGTTGTCCATGGGGTCGTGATGGGTCAGGAAAGACTTCCCGATAAAACACCAAACATCATTCCTGACATGCACAGAGGCTTATCTGCCAGCTTACTCAAGAGCTTGGTCTTTGGCCAATAAAAATCTGCATTGCAAAGAGACTCTTTGGGGTCTTGGAGCTTCAGGGTAAGAAGGGGGGGGGGCCTGGGCTCAGGACACCCAGCCCCAACTCCACTTCCTTAGCAGCCTGGGTTCCCATGGTCCAGAAGGCCTGGCTTTGGTGTCCTCGGAATATCAGGTGACAGCAAGGTTTCCTCCCATCTACCCTTGCCGTTCTCATCAGCCTCCTCCTCCCACACCTGTGGCACCTTAGCCAGAAGCACCTCCACCTTGTCTGATTCACAGTCAGTTCCCATGACTTCTGGGATGCGCCTGCAGATTGGCTGGGCAGGGACTGGCAGAGAGCTAAGCCACTGGGAATTAAAGCATTCCTTATCTCCTGCCATATCGGTCACCTTCCTTCAGAGTAGGCATTGCAATTTATTCTCCTAGAAAACACAACTGCATGCCAAGGGAGTCCCCCAGAAAAGCCAAAACCAGCATCTCGTCTATGCAAAAAGGCCCTTGTTTCACCAGGTTGCCGGTTTGCACAGAGCCACTGAAGTTACCAGTACATGCACTGACAGAACAATCTTTTTCCTGTCCTGTCTCCCAAAGCTGTAACCAGGGAAGCTCATGCGAAGGGGGAATTAAAAGCCGCTGCTGTTTCTGTGCTGCATATTCTGAAAGCCAGATGGGAAGATGGCAGTGAAGCACCCGTTGCACACACCCACCACACAATCCCCAACTCCAGATCAGTATTCCAGCCGCCCACTGATGGTCTGGGCAGTGGACAACACATCCTCTTTGTGGTCCCTTCTGAACTTGGAAAGGGGGAAGCACAGCCTCCCCCCACCCCGTTCTCAGCCTTTCTGCCCTACTAGCCAGGCCCCATAGCAGCCAATTATGTCACTAGCCACACCTTCCACGGGAGCCATTTTGTGGCAGTACCCACGACAGGTTCTCAAATCCCCAGATGTGCCCACGAGCCCCAAAAGGTTGAGGACCTCCGACTGGCAAGTAGAGAGGGCAGAAAACTTCTTCTGTCTCTTGGCTCTTCTTCAACAGAGCAATCCTGTGTGGATTGACTTCGAAGGCAAACTCCATCATATTCGATGGAGGGTTAGGGCCAGGTTACCTGAAGGAGCGTCTCCTTCCATATGTGCCTGCCCACCCCTTAAGATCTGGGGCAGACGCCCTTCTCCAGGTGCCCTTCCTGAAGGAGATTAGGAGGGTGTCTATCCAGAGAAGGGCCTTCTCTGTGGTGGCACCCCAGTTGTGGAATTTGCTCCCTGGAGAGGTTCACCTGGCACCCTCACTTTATTCTTTTCAGCACGAGGTCAAAACCTTTTTATTTTTCCAATGTTTTAAGACGTGACTGTTTTAATTGGGGTTTGATTGTTAGCTGAATTATTCGGAAGCTGTGTTTTAATTTTTTTACATTTTGTATGGTTAAACCACCCTGAGACTTCAGTAATGGGACGGTCTAGAAAAGTTTCAAAGAAAGAAAGAAATGAATGAATGAACAAACCATACTCAGGCAGATGTCGATAGATTTACAGTTTAAGGGTGCGATGTTATGCATGCTTTTAAAAATGTGCTGTAGTCCCAACTTAACGCCAGGCAGCTTGGCTAGCTGGGAGGATGCTAAAAGTCGTAGGATATTATTTCAAATAAGCATAAGACTATGGCCTTGGGTTAATTTATCCTAGAGTCTAAGAAAAAATTCATTGAAAAGATTATTAAACAAGGAATGAACCATGATAAACCAATTAAAATACCTTTATTCTCCATCCTAAATAAATAAATAATCAAGCACACGTGTACATAGCCACATGGGCTACAACACTCACATAATTTAACAATATAAAATCAAAACATTTAACAACTGTACAAAACGAAGTTCTGGAGTGATGTGGCATTTCTTCTGTCTACCGGGGCAGCAATGTCTCTTCTCCGTTCAGTGCAAAGGTGGGTTTTGAAGATTTCTCCCCATAATCTTGTGCAAGCTCCATTCTCTGCTAAAAAGTCAGCATCTGACATTTGAAATTGCACTTTCATTGCCTTCATGCCATCCTGTGAGAAATGTTTCCTTTTGCAAAATGGTTTTTAAATAGAGGGAAAACCAAAGCCGAGATCTCGCCACTTGCCCAAGGCCACACAGTGGTCTGAATTTGAACCCAGGTCTGGCTATCTCCTGAACTATATGCTGGCTACTTGGCTTGCAGGTTGGAGCCATCTTCATTCAGAGTATGAGCAAACCATAGATATTTTCATTTCTAATGCAATGCAGGTAGAGAGGAGGTGCTGATGGAATGGGTCTGTTTCTCCATTTCAAGATGGCGGAAGAAGAGGATGAGAAGATGGAACCTTTAGCGTTCCAGGTGATGTCTTAATTACAAGCTCGGGCTCAAACATACGTTTTCACGGATTCCTTCCTTGGGCTGTTGACCCATTGTGGCTGCCAACCATCCTTTCCACTGCCCAAACTCTGGATGCGCCTCACCTTTCGCCTCACGGCTGGGGTGTGCCTCTTCTCGGCTTTGCTCGCTCGGAGACAGGCGTGTTTTTGAACTGGGTACGACTCTTCTGCCCTGTAGAAATTTACGGTGTGCTGCGGGGTCCCCTCCTTTTCCTCCTCCTCGGCCAGACGGCAGATCTTCAGAGCACGCTCCAAGGTCAACTCGTCCTGCTGGAGCAGCCGCTGCCTGACACGGCCGTTCCGGCAGCCCAGGACCAGCTGATCCCGTACGAGGGAGTCCCGCTGGTCCCCGAAGTTGCAGAAATGGCTCTTGCCCTGCAGGTCCACAACAAAATCTTCCAGCGGCTCGTGGAGCTCCTGCAGGCGGGTGTGGAAGAGGAAGCGCTTGTAGGCCTCGCTGTGGCGGGGAACACAGTGGTCCTCAAAGCAGGCCAGAACCGCCTCCAAGTCTTCCTTTTCCTTTGGGCCGAGCTGGAAGGAGTTGTAGACCAACAGGGCCTCCGGCCCGGCCACCGTCAAGAAGAGGGCCACCTTTTGGTCGCTCGGCCACTGGGCCGCACCGATGGCTTTCATGTAGAGGAGGAAGCGTTGCTTGAACAGCGGCCACACTTCTTCCAGGTCTCCATTCATCTGCAGATCTTCAGGAGGAGCCAAGAGAGCCATGCTGGGACGAGGGGGAGAGAGCCAACCTTGCAGCAAGGAACCTCAGAGCGAGTCGGGGCAAGAGCAGGATCCTGGTGCGGAGCTTTCCAACACCGGGCTCCTATTAGTACCTCTTGTCAGGTGCAAAGTAATGAATCACAGTGAACACGTGGGGCAGGGAGCCGCCCGTTCCCAGGATCTCACCCGCTTCGTAGCTCCAGGGCAGGAGGCCAAGCAACTCTGCAGGCTCCATCTGGGAAAGGAAGAGGGAATCACCGACCAAAGCCGCTAGCGCCGAGTGCCAGCTTTTACATAATCGGCGATGACAGGACCGTCCTGCTTCTCCGATTCCAGCCCGGGGCTGCGTCAGGATTCCCAAGGAAAACGAGGACGACGACGGCAGCTTGGATTGCAATGTGGTTGCTGTGCCAGCAAAATATTTTCAGGTGACTCACTGGGATGGATCGAGGGACAGGCGGCCCAGAACAGAAACGGGGCTGTGCTGCACCAGACCAAGCCCAGCCTTCTGCTCTCCTGGTGGCCCACCAGTTGCCCACAAGAAGGATGTGAACGCCACCCCCCGCCTGGCCACCCCACCCCCCCCCACCCCCCCCGCCTCTGTACATGCCACAATTAAGCTAGCAGTGTGGACTAGCAGTCACCGATGGTTCTTCTCCTCCATCAACCGTCCAAATGGGTGCCCATTACTATCATGCAAGTTGCTTCTTAAGGAGGACTGTACCACAAGAGTTTATTGTGACAATCCTCTACCAGCTGCATTGGCTGCCAGTTCAAGTCCAGGCACAATTCATAGTGCTTGTTTTAACATTTAAAGCTGTAAGCGGCTTAGGACCAGGATGCTGATCACCCGCTCCTCTCTATGATCATACCCTTCCATTAAGATCACTTACAGATTGGATCCTGATTTACTGGTAGTTCAAGTAGATCCATTAAAACTTAAATCTAAATATGTTTGCATCTAGCTCTAACCCACTGATTTTTAGCAGGGACAAGGGTGAGACAGAAGGAAACACATGCAGGAGAATCCCAATTTAGGTGGCCCAAACTTTAGTGTGGTCTAAACATGTCATTAATTTTGGCGACCTTGGGCAGGGACCTTACGCTCAGTAAAAATGTTTACAATAACTATGCTCTTCATCCAAAAGGGATGAAGGACAGGGCGGCCAGGGCGGCTTATTTTATATTGTATTTTTTGGATTTTTAATGTTTATCTTTATTGTAATTTATATTATAATTATTTTTATTTATTGTTGTGAGCCGCCCCGAGGCTTCGGCGAATGGGGCGGCATAAAAATGTTTTAATAAATAAATAAAAATAAAGGTAGAGAAGTCCCCTCGGGCCGTAATACACAGTTAATGTAAAGTTGTAGATGCTGAAGAGATGCAGCACACCTTAACTGGGAAGCTTTTGCCCTTGTCCCAGATACGGGACTTAGGATACAAACCAGCCTCAGAGATATTATCTCATTCCCAGCTGTCTTTCCCAGGCCTTGTTGGGTTATATAAGAGCAGGCTATCAGGCGCCTTCCATCTCCCTTCAGGGCTGAAGTTTAATTACAGGCCCTGTTAGGTGACCAAGCTACGCATGAGACGGAGGAGGACAACTCTGGATTCCATCTTGCTTCTGTCAAGTCCTGGATTTACTTTTTCCATGATAGGGAGCAGGTGGAGCTGAGTCAAGCCCTCCACATGCTTAAGAAGAGGTCTCACAAGGGAAGGAATCAGACGCCCTGCAGCTGACAGGAGAACCTTCATTCCTGAGAAGAACCCCCATGCCTCATCCCATAGAGACACACTCACATAGGATATGCATTTTTCTGCATATTTTAAATATAATGAATATGTAAGAAATCGGAATTAGACAGTTTTGAGAGCTGCGCTCTAGAATGGCCAAATTTGGCTGCGAGAATTTGGGTGCAAATTTAAAGGATGAGGGTTCATAGTAGATGATCCCATAATTTAAATATGCATGAGACTCTGCATGGGGAGAGGCAAGGAAGAGAAGTCTTTGAAACACAGGCAGCTTGTTCGCCCATCCCAGCCCCAGGGAGTTGTAGGTCAACTCTTCTGGAGGGCAGAAAGTTCTCCGCCCTGACTTTAAAATATGGCATATTTGGATTTTGGAAATTGTTAATTACTTCTATTACAAGGCAGCTGGTGAGTTGCCTGAAAGATAGGAGATATGTTTTAAAAAGATAATTTTAACTCTCTTTCTTTCAACTTGTATCCCTCCAGATGTTTTGGCCTCCAACTCCCACCAGCCCTGACCAACATAGCAAATGACGACAAAAGACGTGTCTTTAGGTGAAGACATCCAGAGAGCTGCAGATTGGGAAGGGTTCGTCGCCATCTTTGCAACTGGGCGTCGGGTGCAAAGAGACATCTTGTGGAATAGGGAAGCCCAAATCTATGGCAAAGAGTTCATGTCCCAAGCCCCTGGGAACAGCAGAGACTGCCAGGCTTAAGGTCTGCAAGATCTGTTTTGTTTTTTTAAGAGAAACCTGAACTTCAGGTGCAACATTATCACTCAGGAGGAAGGGGAACAGTGGCATAGTCTTAGAATTAAGGAACAACTGTGCCTCTGAGCACATTTATTTATTTATTTATTTAAAGCTTTTATAGGCCGACCACTACAAGCATCTTGGGATGACTTACGAGAAGAAGAAAACCACACAAATATAAAACAAGGCACTGTATCCAACCTCAATAATAAAACCCAGGATAAAACCAATTAAACATTAAAATGATAGGAAAATAAAAAAGGGGTTTGCCTGACACCGAAAAGAATAAAGCGATGGTGCCAGGAAAACCTCCCTGGGAGCAAATTCCAGAGTCGGGGTGCCACCCCTGAAAAGGCCCTTCTTCGGGCAACATGCCCAGCCCAGCAGCTTGCTTTCAGTACCAGAACTGAACTCACGGTCCAGTCGCACCAGCCTCCACGCCTGGTTTCCTCAACATGCAACACTGCATGGATTTAGACAGAAAGAAGCCCTAAAATTGGCTGCAGCATGGGGAAAGGCATAGGGCTTTTTCTGTGTAACTGTGCATGGCATTACACTGTACCTTTTCTCCATCTCAGCCTTTGCAGGAAGGCAGTGGGCTTTTGTCCCTGCTATTGTTAAATTGGCAATCAGAAAACCCAGAAATCTACCTAAACATCCCAATAAATCTTCTGATCTCCTCTGGTTTGCAGCAGCTGTTTCCAGCTTGCTCTGGTCCCATCATGTATTGGGGTTTGCCCAAAATACTGGAAGGCGTCCCTGGGACCACAACGAACGAGATGGGAAGGATAGACAGATGGACAGGTGGGACTATATTTTTCTGGGAAGGGTCCCGTGGTCTCTCACTCTCCATTTACACAAATATCCTTCCTGGAAGAAAATCCTCCAAGTCTTTCCTCTTCATTTTCTGCTTAATCTCTGAGACCAGAAAGTCGGTCACTTCTTATGCAAGATGTTCACTGCGCTTCTTCATCTCCGGTTTTTCCAAATGTGCACCTGGTGGCGTCATCCAGCCACCAGGGACTGAAGGTGAGACACCATTGACTCGTATGGTCATTTTATTGGGCACCCAGAGTCGTCTTAACGCATGGGCCGGATGGGCACTTGCCCGTGGGCCCCATACTAATCTGTGTATGTTAACCCTTGGAAAATTGGAAAACTTCCAAAATTAACAGTAGTTGTAGTTGTATGGGCCCCAGTACCCTGCTTTGCCCGGGGCCCATAATGCTGTTCTCTGGTCGCTTTGGTCCCGCTTGCAATTTGGCGGGAAAGCCACCAGGTGTCGCTGTGTTCCTTAAAAATGGTAATAAAATCAAACTAAAGCAGAAAAAGTGTACATAGAACATGTGAAAGGAAAGGAAAGGTTTAGGAAGGGAAAAAATGGTCTAAAATTCCAGGCATGGCTATCTGGAAGGATAACGAGAGTTCTAGGAATTTCTTCTTTCGATATGCACAGAATTGCTTTTTCGTTTAGTTTGCAAAGGGCGGGCCTACGAATGATTGGGGTCAAGAGCCTTCACATTCATGTCTAGCATAGGTAAAAACCTCTGTTTATCAGATTACTCACAAAAGGAAAAAAGGCGAGACAAAAATGTAATATAATAATATCAAGTCACCTAATCTGAGAAACTTCGATCTAAACCACAGTCAGTTCCAGAAACTGGGATAAGAATTTGGACTTCCATGCAGCTTTGCAACATTCCTGCATTATCCTGTTTCAAGAAAATGAACAAAAAATCACTATACTTGCCTTACAGTTTTCTCTCTTTCCCATAAGATTCAAAGCCAGGATCATCCCATGAAACTGACTGGGGGAAGGTCTAGGACAGATCAAAAGAAGTACTTCCTCACACAGCTAGAATTCACTGCCACGGGGAGTGGTGATGGCCAGCAATTTGGGTGGTTTTAGAAAGGGATCGGACGGATTCATGTGGGAAGAGGCTCTCAGAGACACCCTCTGCTGAGGTAGGAGGAGGTCTTGCACCCGTCCTGCTTGAGGGATCTTGTGGGCAGCAGGTTTGCCACTGTGTGCATGGAGAGCTGAATAGATGGAACTCGGGTCTGATCCTGCATGGCTTTTCTTCTGTTCTTTTGTTCTTAAAGAAAGGCTCACTCATGTCCGCTCTCCTCAGGCACGAAGTTTACTTCAGTGAAACGTATTTTTCTTCCCTTCCACATCAAGGGGGCTGACAAAAACCACTGGAGGGGAGAAGAAAGAAAGAAAGAAAGAAAGAAAGAAAGAAAGAAAGAAAGAACAAAACATTTACACCCTAGATGGCTGCAAATGATGGAGGTTGAAATCCAACACACCTGGAAGGCACCAGACTGGGGAAGACTGGAAACACGGCAAGATGGAAGAAACAAAGGTAGTGACAGCTGCAGCCATGGAGTCGACATCGGACTGCTTTGCCCGCTAGATGTTTTGGACTAAAATTCCAACCAGCTCCAGGGAGCCTGGATAATGTTCAGGGATGACAGGCATTGCAGGTTCAGAAATGCTGGAACGTCAAAGGCTTCTCCAGCTAGTCTCTTGCACACATCTGGAATACTCAAAAACTAGCCCCCTATTTTCTGCCATTTTGGGTCACCGAAGAAGAGTATGGGCTCCCCAAAGTGCATTGAATGGCAAGTGTAGAATGTTCTGCCACAAGATTGCAACCATGACCAGCTGCAATGGCTTTATAAGGCGCTTGAGCCAGTTCTTGGCAAGGATATCAGCGGCTGCATGTGACATCTAGCGACAGAGGTCGTGTG
This sequence comes from Varanus komodoensis, assembly GCF_004798865.1. Lineage (NCBI taxonomy): Eukaryota > Metazoa > Chordata > Lepidosauria > Squamata > Varanidae > Varanus > Varanus komodoensis. The sequence goes on along the minus strand of NW_025335344.1, from coordinate 688,378 downwards.
CCTTCGTATGCGAGGCGCTGGGGGCAACTGAGCTGTTGCATTTTGAATGCTGGACTGCATGGAGCTTGGGACTGATCCAACATCGCCTTTCTTATATTCTTATGGTCTCAATATGGATTTTGACATCTTTGCTATGGCCAGCGCAACGACCTTCGCTTACTGCAAAATAAATCAGTGAAATAAGCACCTCCTGACAAGATCCGATTAGACTTTAAATTGCGTGCCACTTTTCCCCAAAGCAGCCCACAAAAATGAACAAAAACGGTAGACCCATGGGCTCTAAGGACCCTTCCTACTTCCGGCTCCCAATTGAATATGCAGCGGAAACAACACAAAGAGGCCGAATGCAACATCATAGATACTTGGAGAGAGAGCGACTCCTCATAACAAGCACAAACCCTCCCTCTCTTGCAACCCCGGTCTCTTTAGGCTTATTCTTAGTCACCTTTCTGTGCTGCAACTCATCGTTCCGTTCAATCCCTACAGGAATCCCTGTAATACCCGCATATGGCGGTATTCCCAAATCAAAGCATCCGGAAGTAATGACTGCATCCCTTCCCGGCCTCTTTGGGCGGAGCGAGCGAGTGAGAGGAGAAGGACGCGCTAGCGACCGCTGGCGCATGCGTAAGCCTTCGGCCTGAGGTGGGCCAGCGCGTGCGCGCCGGCGCTGAGCCCCGGGGAGGGGCGCGGCTTCGCCTAGTCGTCCGGCGCTGATTGGCCGCGCAGGAGAGGGGCGGGGACGGGAGGCGCGGCTCACGTAAGAGTCTCCGGGGAGGCGGAGAGGAGAGGCGTGTCCGCGCGGCGCCTTGTCAGTCGGCGCCGGGCAGCGGCAGCGGCAGGGGGCGGAGGCTGCGGCAAGAGCAGCGCCCACAGCGCCGGCGGTGGAGGAGCCGGAGCAGCCGCCGCCGCCGCCGCCGCCGCCTCCCGGTCTCCCCTCCGCCTGGCCTCCGCGGCGGGCGCCGCAGCCACCGCCACGCCGAGCCCGCGGCAGTGGAACCCCGCTCCGCCGCCGCGCAGGTAAGGCGCAAGGGGGCGAGCCGGGGCTGCAGCCTCGTCGCTGCTGGAGGTGGAGGTGGTGGCGGCAGGCAGGCAGGCGTGCGGGCCTCCTGCCCAGCCGCAGCATCAGCAAGCGGCAGAGCGCCCGGCCGCAGAGAGGCCCGAGGGGGCGAGGCGGGGAGCGTGCGGGGAGGCGGCCGAGGCTGGTAGAGCAGCCGGGTTGGGGGCGCACCACGCTGGTGGTCTGGGCGAGATCCTTCGCTGCAGATGGGGGGGGGATCGCGGTGGTGGGTGCCTCTCGCAGGCAGGCGAAGCAGATTCTCGCAGCGACGTCGGGGCACGGCTGAGAGAGGGATGCCCACCAGCGGGGACGGTGGATATGTAAGGTGGTTGCTTCTTCCAGGCCAGGTGCCCTGCAGGTGTGTTGGGCTACAGTTTGCAGCATCCGCCGGCCAAGGCACGCACATCTGGACGGCACCAGATGGGGAAGGCTGCTGGTGGAAAGTGGCATCTTCAGCCGATAGGGCTGCAGAGAAAAGGTCAGGGGGCTCGGTGGTCTGGGAAAGGGGTGGCTGGCGTGGGAAGTTACAAGGAAGTCGTATGTGTGAAGGGGTATTTGGGGAGGTACCTTCAGCAGAGCAGCTTAAAGGGACACTGATTTGGAGGGGTGCATGGCAAAATACGGGAGGGGGTAGTTAGAGGGGTAGCTCCTTGGCAGAGAGGATTAACAAGGTAGAGAAGGGTGGCTGGTTGGGTGTACGGGTGTTTCCCAGGGAGGGCGTAAGGGGAGGGAGTGCATTTGGGGCAGGTGGGGTGATGGCCTCCTGCAGAAAGCTTAAAGGGAAATTAGAACTCTGAGGTTAAAGAGAGTCATCAAAATAGTTAAAGGGTAACTGGGGGTGCTAATAATGGAGAATTTGGGGTTTTTTTAAGTGGGGAGGATTAAAAGAAAACTGAGATGTTAAGGGGTGTAAGATGAATGGAGCAAGATTTGCCTGGAGTCCTGCACTGGGACCGTCAAAGAGGCAAGGAGGGTCCCTTATGTGTGCTGGTGATCTTGGGTTGAGACTGGGTATTGAGGGGTGGGGTGCCTGAACCAGATGCAAGGTCGAAGCTGAGGTGTTAAAAAGAATATCTCAGTTATGAAGGGGAATGTTAAGGCACAACTGGAAAGACGGGTCAGGTAGATCATAAGGTGCTTTTGGGAGAAAGAAAAAAAGGACTTCTAACAATGCACAGAAAATGCCTTCAGGTTTGCTGCGGGCCTTTGGCTCTTCAAAGAAAATAGAAGAAAGCCAGAGTAGTTAGGCCCAAGCTATTAAAGACAGAAGATTGGAGCAAGAGACAACTTAACTTTCTGTGACCCTGTTCCACATCTTTTAGCTTCTCTTGCTGCTACGGTTGCTGCCTCATAAGGGCTAGAAAAATGGAGGACCTGGTTAAATCAAGGCAACAAACAGTTGTAGGGGTTGGATGGAGGGGCAGGGTGGCGGCCTGAGCAGCATTTGGGGACGGTGTGGCGGGAATAGTGAGGTCTGGAGCTTGACCAACAAGAAACAGAACTGTGCCGCTGCTGTTCTTGCCCTCCAGTTCTGAGGTAGGTCACAAATCCTAGAATGGCTTCGGCCAGCTCTTAGTGGTGGTTGCTCCATTCCGTGCTGGTCCTCCCCAGATGTGCTGGACTACAGCTGACATCATGGGGAGCAATGGCAGCTGTCACCAAACACATCTGGGCAGCACTAGGACTGGAAAGACTTCAGCAGAACCTCCTGACCTGAGCACTCAGAAAATGCATGCAAGAACGAAAGAAGCTGAAACAAGTTTCTTTCTTTGCCTCTGTACTGAAAGACTAGCATTGATCACATCTTTAGACATTGCTATAATTCCTTCAATTTCATATGCAGGTACATGTTGTCTGGCTCCCTTGGGTGGAAGCCAGTAGTACATGAAAATAAAACTTTTTCAGGCATGGTAATGTACCTTGGGCGTCCAGAAGGTCTGAGACATGATGGGAGTTGAGAAGGCTATTAGGACTTTGGGCTCTAATTGTTTCAAAATGTACATTTCTGACTTTCCTGTTGAGTTTTTGCTTGTTTAGTGACCTGGTTTGTACAGAAGACTACCCTGTGATTTATGGCTCTCCGTAAGAGCTGGTGTGCTGGACTGAGGCTCAGGAGATCTGGATCCTAATCCCCATTTGGCCATGAAGTTCACTGGATGACTTGGGGCTCTTTACTCACTCTCGGCCTAACCTCCCTCATGGAGTTGTTGTGTGGATAAAATGGAGCAATACACACCACTTTGGGTTCCTCACAAGAGGGGGGAAAAGTGGGATACAAAGGCAACATGATAATGATCATTTGACTTGGTTTTATATCCTATCCAGAATTGTTCAGGTAGATGAACAAACCACGGTTTGCTTTCTCAGTCTCTGGGTTTAGTTTATCCCTTTTGCTAGCTCCCTTCCGGTCAATCAGTCACAACATTGCACTGGCTCTTGGTTGGAGAAAAGCGCTTTGTGTGCTGAATGGGCATTTCTTACCCCTTGGAATGCTGTGAATTCATCTTGGAGGTTCCAGTTCTTTTGTCAATTAAAAGCATGATCTATTGGCAGTGGGGTTCTGCCCAAGATGGAGAACATGTGAGCTGGTTTTCTCAGGTCACTAAACAGTAGCAGAGTTGTTTGCCCCTATGTAGAGATGGGTGATCTTCAGGGTTCTCCAGAAACACGTGCTGGTCTGAGGATGGCGATCCAGGCTAATTTGTAAATAGGTTGCGTGATTGTCTCGTCGGGCTGTTGCTTGGTACTGCTGTTCTTCTGCCCCTTGCCACCACCCAGTTTTGCCTCTGGAAGTGCATACACAGGTGGAAGCGGCTTGAGGGACATGCTTAAAAGGAGGAGAGGCTCGGCAGCTTAGTCTAATGGGTGCCTGGAGTTTGCAGAAGCTTCCCCTGAGATACAGCAGTGGAAAAACAAGGCAAGGAAAGGTGCTTTCATTGGAGAAGGGAGGAGGAATTCTCCTTCTCTTGAATCGCAGGAAGATGCAAAGACTGTGACCTGTTCCAGGCTTGGCGGCGTTAAGGGAAGCAAGAGGCAACATCTAAAGTAGCCCCCCACCCAACTTTCTGCCTCTGGAAGATTTGGACACCAGCATTCCTGCCCATTAGCTTTCCAAGGAATCGCTTCACAGAAGCCGACTTTCTCTGAGCACAAGATTGAATGAAAGCTCAAATCTCAATATGTGTTTCTGAGTTCTCATTTGTAGGAAATTTTTCTTGGATTAAAGCATACCTTCCTGAATGTTTTGCCATCCTGTGGGGTTGGGGAGACCACCCAAGGTTGCATGGGCAACCAGAGTCACTTTGTCAGTTGACGGGGCAGAAGAAAACAACCCTGTGTGTTCAATGTGTGTATTGGCAGTATTCAGCTGTATTACTGCTAGATATGTCCTGTTTATTTTTGTTTATTTAAAATATTTATACCCTGTCCTACACACAGAACATCTCAGGACTACTTACAGAAATCAAAACAATCCATAATCAAAATAACTTTGATTTGTTTATGTTTATTTGATTTATATTACAAAAAACTCTAATCTGTTCCCATAGACTTATTCCTGATCTGTTTTGTGTGGTGCTCTCCCAAGATTCACCAGTAGTTTAATGTTTCCTAGTTTGTGTCTGTTTCCTCCCTCACATTTTGGTAGTTTCTGGTGTGCCTCTCCTCGGGGGAATGGGGGTTTAGTTTTCTAAGTAGAAACTTCCCAGACAAAGGGACTGTAGGCTTAAAAGCACAGAACCTGATTTGCTTGCAAAAGTTTCTGTCCTTGAAGCTGCAAGGACTAAGCCCGGAAAAGTTTTTGCTGCCAGATGGAGCATCTAGTGAGCTAGACAGAACTGCCTGGGACTTCAGCTTCCCCTGAACCCCCCGTGGTTCCAGAATGGACACATTTATCACACTGGGGAGGAACCACTAGGCAGAATCTCCCTTTCCATCAGCATCATCTTCCATATTCTCAGTTCCAGGGTGGATAAGAATATTTCTTTTAAAAAATCAGATTTTTAACATTGCTTTTTTAAATTTAAACTGGAATTTTGTAAAATTTAGATTTTCAAAAAAATGCTCTTTGAGGACAAATCTAAAGATCATTTTCTGTTGAAGATATGCTATTGTTCAAAAGTGATCAACATGAAATAAGGATTAGTTTTTAATTATGTGGCATGAAGTTGTAAATTCATGCAGCGTTTAAATTTTTAGTAAATGAGTTTCATTAATCCATTCACAATGTCATGCTCTTCCAGTGGTTTATGTAAGATTACTGGGCAATTTTTCTATCTAGAAGGTATTATCGCAGATGCTTGGTTTTACAGTTCTCAGACCTGTGGGTTTGTATTGACAGAGATCGCATGCCTCTTCTCTGCAGCAGGAACGTTATAAACATACAGAGTTGAGGGAAAGACTTTAATCCCGTTATCTGTATGTACACAGAATCAACCCGTTATCTCTTAAGTGCTTAGTTTCAAAAAAGTTCAGTGAATAGAACAAGACTGATGGGAGTGGAATAGATCTGTACAAGAAACTAAGTGTGAGGAGGGAGAGGTGAATCCTTTTGAGGAGAATACCCCAAGTCTTTGGATCTTTTTGTGTATAGCCTGGCTTATAGTATAGGGTTATCATATTATTCTTTCTCTGAAGGAGAAAACCGATAATGGCAGCAGGCCATACAAAGAAACTCAGTTTGGAAATATGTTAAAGAAGTTCTTCTACCTACAGGCAAGGTAAGCATGTGTGCAAATTATGTAGAAAACCATGATTTAAATCTAGTCTGACGGACTAGTGATTTAAATTGTGATTTAAATCACATCCACCTTGCTCAGTTCTGTGTAAGTTGGACTGACTTGCATAAAAATTCTGTTTCTGCTAGTCTTTGGAGCACTGTACCTTACACAAATGCAAACATTCAGGTCAGTTCTGTCCTTGCCTGCCTGTCTTTCTGAATTCAGCAATCTGGCCTCCCAGTTTCAAGCTTAAGGTTTACATCCATATGGACTAGAAACTTGGGCTTTTATTCCTTAACATTTGCTTGGGTGGTTGTCCTTCAGTGGAGGGGAATAGGGAATGGCCATAACTACTCTGCCTCAGCATGAGGCCAGTGTGAAGAAGAGGGAACAGTGAGACACGGCGTCTGAGCAAAGCAGCTGCACAAACAATGCTGGAGTAAAGTATTTTACTGCTGAAATATATGTGTGGAATAAATTACTGCTTTTTGGAAAGGTTGGTGTTGAGGCATATGGTTGTTATACAGTCTAAACCAGTCTGTGTGCTCATGAACAAGCGTGTGTAGAATTGTGTGTTTGAGGCGCTTGATAAATAGAGGCTGAATTGCTGATCGCCAGCGAACTGTTGGCATCTATCTCAGCCCATTGCAAATATGCACCCTGTTGGAAGCTTTGTTCTCATATGCCGCTCGAACACTGGGGAATATTTGAGAAGATCAGAACTTCTGGCCTGCCGCATCCAAATGCCTGTTTTCTCCTAAGATGCTGCACCAGCCTGGGAATGGATATACGTTTCCACATTCTGCCTTTGCTTGCATGAAAGCTTGGTTCTTTCATGCAGGGAGGTTGGGCACGAGATGACAGGACTTTCTACAGTGGCACTGCACATGTGGAATACTCTCCCCAGGGAGGCTCACCTAGCTTCTAACCTGATATCACTCTGGTGCTAGTCCTCAAGACATGTTATTTGTCTAGGAATTTAAATTCTGTTTTTTTATTTTTGCAAACTGTGCTTATGCTTCATATTTCATATCTCTTAAACAATGTGGAAGATGATAATCTTGTGCTCATAGTAATTTCAATTCAGTGCAAATCACTCCAGGAGTTTGCTGAAGGGTGGGCTATAAATAAATCCTGTGATACTAGAATGGCAGAGTACTGCTTCAGACAGCAAGTAGCAATCTTGCATGAGAGCTTGGTGACTGGGCCAGGTCTTTCTCCCCGATGTGCTACTTTTTCATGCAAGGAATGTTCTTGTACCTGAGAAGGTCTTCAGAAGTATTAACTCCCGTTTGTAATAGCAGGGGTGCAGTCTTCCCTTCCGTTGCATCGTGCTTCATATGTAGGCCATGGCAAACACAATTGCCCAGTGGAGAAGATTTGGCTCAGTAGCCCATGCTTGGCATGTGCAAGGTCCCAGGTTCTATCCTTGGTACCCCCAGATAGGGCTGGAAAAATTCTCACCTGCCCTTTCGAAAAACTAATGCTTCGATGATGCCAAGTTAGCCAGATTGCCTTGCATCCCTGGCCTTCGAACGATGCATTCTGAAAATTCCCCTGTTTTCCTTTCCGGCATTGTTCCGCGGATTCCCGTGCATGCAGCCTCTTCATTTCTAGCAGCAAACTTCAAGTGAAAACTGTTTGCAAACTGCTCGATTGAGCAGCCTGTGCATTTTGGTGGTGAGAGCCGAAGAGCTTGGCCAGGCGGCTCATATGAACTGTGCATGTGCTTTAAAACATTCCCATGGAATTCCCTGTGATGTGTACAGGGAAAGATACCGTAGGTGTATGCAGCAGGAGCAGGCAATTTCAAGAGATCAAGGGCTGAATTCATCTCTGTGCCTGTAGCAGCTGAAGAGTTCCAAAAGAGTCTAAATTGGAATGTTTGCAAGCTGGAATTGACCCTTCCGGCACTGGGTAGCTGCTTCAAGCCCTTGTTTCACACGAAAACAATTAACTATGTTTGAGAGCAGTGGGTGCCTGAAGTGCTGTGGGGCCTGCTTGGTTGTCTACTCCTCAGCTTGAAAATGTCTCTGGTTAAACGGAAATTCTTATTAAATACACGTAGGGCTTTCCTCCAGAATATCTTGAGCATGGCCTAACATGCAAGCCAGCCAGGGATCACTGAAGCACTCATGCACACTGCTCTGTATAATGTATGCTCTTGGGGCAGTTTTCTCCTCCAGTGGCTTGAGCATGGCTTTGGCAGTGGTGCATCCAGGGGAGGTTCACTGGGGGCTAGGCCTGAGTCTAGGCCAGCGGCTTAAAAAAAGGCAAACATGTTGTTGTTAGTTGCGAAGTCGTGTACAACCCATCGCGACCCCATGGACAACATTCCTCCAGGCCTTCCTGTCCTCCACCATCCCCCGGAGTCCACTCAAGCTCACACCCACTGCTTCAGTGACTCCATCCAGCCACCTCATCCTCTGCCGTCCCCTTCTTCTTTTGCTCTCAATTGTTCCCAGCATCAGGCTCTTCTCCAGGGAGTCCTTCCTTCTCATTAGGTGGCCAAAGTATTTGAGTTTCATCTTCAGGATCTGGCCTTCTAAAGAGCAATCAGGGTTGATCTCCTCTAGGACTGACCGGTTTGATCGCCTTGCGGTCCAAGGGACTCGCAGGAGTCTCCTCCAGCACCACAATTCAAAGGCCTCAATCCTTTGGCACTCAGCCTTCCTTATGGTCCAGCTTTCACAGCCATACATTGCAACTGGGAAAACCATAGCCTTGACTACACACACTTTTGTCGGCAGGGTGATGTCTCTGCTTTTTAGTATGCTTTCTAGATTTGCCATAGCTTTCCTCCCCAGGAGCAAGCGTCTTTTAATTTCTTGGCTGCAGTCCCCGTCTGCGGTGATCTTGGAGCCCAGGAAAATAAAATCTGTCACTACCTCCATTTCTTCCCCATCTCTTTGCCAGGAAGTGAGAGGCCTGGATGCCATGGTCTCAGTTTTCTTAATGTTGAGTTTCAAGCCAACTTTTGCACTCTCCTCCTTCACCCACATCAAGAGGCTCTTTAGTTCCTCTTCACTTTCTGCCACGAGAGTGGTATCATCTGCATATCTGAGGTTGTTGATATTTCTCCCAGCAATCTTAATTCCAACTGGTGATTCATCCAGTCCCGCCTTTCTCATGATGTGCTCTGCATATCAGTTAATTAGGCAGGGCGACATATTAGGCTGCATTAATAGGGATATCATTTCCAAATCATATGAAAGCGTCCTCGTGCTCAGCACTAGTCAGACCTCATCTGGAGCACCGCATCTCGTTCTGATCTCCACAGTTCAAGAAAGAGGCAGACAAGCTGGAAAAGATTGAGAGGAGGGTAACCAAGGATGATCCAGGGACTGGAAACAAAGTCCTGTGAGGAGAGATTGAGAGAACTGGGTATGTTCAGCCTGGAGAAGAGATGGCCGATGGGGGATGTGATAGCACTGGGCAGATACCTGAAAGGCTGTCACAGAAGCAGGACGAGATCTCCTCTTGATCGTCCTGGGGTGCAGGACAGGAAATACTGGACTCTAACTTGAGGGTCAAGCTACATTTAGGAACATTTCTAGACTGAGAGAGCAGTACAGAGAGGTCCGCTTGGCGCCGTCGCTATTTGTTTTTCGGCGCCAGGCTAAGACCTTTTTATTTAAACAATATTTTAACAATTCTTAATAATATCTATTGGTTTTAATTTTGCAGCCAGGGAGATTCTGGGTTTTTAATTGTATTATTTGACTATGTATTATGTTTGTTTATTTTATGTGAGCCATCCCGAGGCTATAAGCGATGGGACGGCATACAAAAATTCTAAATAAATAAATAATACAAAACACATGTGTTAAACGTATGCTGGAGCCAAACCCAGGCTGCCCCAAGTCCCAGACCAGTTCAACCAAAAGTTCCTCAGATGGTAACACCACTTTCCCAGGTCCAGCCATCCTTTTGGGGCCAGGTTAAGGTAGCCCTCTGTACAAAGTCCTTTAAAGATCCCCTTGGTTATCCAGGGGCCTGAGGGGATTATCCTGGTAACACCTTGCTGGGTCTTTTAGTGCATTTTTACTCTAATTAATATAAACTCTTAACATGGTTTTATGTTATTTGTATTGCATTTTATTTGGTTTTTTAGATGAAGAAAACACATAGACAAAAACTAAGCTACCGAAAACTATTAATGCTAATTTAGCATCCCAAGGAACTGTGCACAAAATGCCAACAGCTCCTTATCTGTTTCAGCACAGATCATCTGCCTACCACTGAAGTTGTCAGGGTTTGGCTGTCACTGTTTATTAGCACATCTGGAGATGTATATTAGTGACAAGCATCCATGACCGCCAGGCCGGTCGTTTCCCGGCTTTTCTCTTCCCGGTGTTCTCTGCTTACCCGACCCCCTTTAAAAGGCTGAAACGTAAGGTTTCATTACAAGCAGTAAGAGCTTCCCTATCAAATACGCTCGAGTGCATTTTCACATGTGTCGTCTACTGCATTTCAGCTGTACTTCTGCTTCTCTCTCTGAGCTCAAGATGGCATATGGACGCCTGCCGGTGTCCTCCCAGCTGGGCGAAGGCTGGACTCAGGTCTGCTTTTGTTTAGCCGGTGTTGGTTCACCGAGTGATTTCAGCCCATCGCCCTTTTAGCTGCTCTGCTGTATACTTAAGACAACGGGTGAACTTTTGCACCTACTCAGGGTGTTCTCATGCATGATTCGGTACGCTCCATGCTGGCTAGTGACAAACACATAATGCAAGGTTTTCCTGCACGCAGAGGCCAAGACCACGGTCGCATATACATTGGCTAGTTCTGGAGGCAAAATAAAGTTGGAGGCCCTTTTCGCAGGGCACACGCTCTGTTTGAGCTGAAGCGGGAGCTCCCACTGGCTACGAAAATAGCTGCTTTAGCAGCTGCACCTGCGTTGGCCCCCTGAGATTTGCAGCGCCCAATTAAAACCCACTTGAAGTCTCAGGGCCCTTGAGAAGTCTGAGCGAATGATCGCAGGTGACATGCTTGAAAACAAAGTCTGAGCTTTGGTATTTTCTTCCTCTTGAAGAAATCCTACCGCAGTTGTCGCCGCTTGAATGTGTCTTAAACAGACTGGTGGGTGGTGTTGCCTGGGGCCAGGACTGGCCATGGTTTGGTCTATAACTCACAGCCATAATATCAGGAGTCCTTCTGGGTCTGAACATGTGCCTGTCTGTTCCAGCATCTTTCACTCTGGCTGACCTGCAAGCCCACAAGCAGTCTTACTGCGTAGTACTCCTCTCCTCCCATTCTCTCTCCAGCAAATGGAGTGTGCAGATATACTGCTTCTGCATCTGGAAGCTCCACATAGCCCCTTTGACTGATAGCTACTCTTAGATGCCCATGAATTCAGAGCCCCTGGTTGGGGCCTTCAGAGCTAACCTTTCTTACTCTACTGCATTAAGAATGTATTAGATTACACTTCCCAATGATCGCACTAGATGAAACGAAGGGGAGCTGGAGTCCGTTGCAGCTGGAGGAAGAAGCCTAGTCCAAGCTCCATGCCAGCACATTATCCTGCAGCAGCAAATTCCCTAAATAGGAATTTATGGGTGAACTTAGGATGTTCTGTGAAGAAATCCTTCTTTTGATGCTATCAACTTGATTACTTTCTGTTGGAAGGCCTTGAATTCCAACATCGCCTTCTGTTACAAACTTTATAAATCTTATGCCCCTTTCTGCACACTCTCTCTAAAGGTACAGTCTTATATAAGCTTAGGCAGAAAAATGGTCTACAACTCAGTTTCCCAGCCAGCATAGAATTGCACTCTAGGAAACTCTAAATTGGGGGCTGGGGTAATAGGACTCAGGGATATAAGAACTCAGCCCTTTAGTCCCCCAACTCAGGACTGCTAACCAAGCAGCAGCAATTTGCTCCAGACAAGAATTTTCCCAGCCAACCCCAGAAAACCCAAAGTTCGACCTTCGGCATGCAGTTCACCTGTTGCTCCATTACTGAGCTGCAGCTCTTTCTCTGACACATCTGAGGGCACCCTTTTGGGGAAGGATGCCCTAAATGCTTTAGGCTGCCCTTATAGGAAAGCACCATTTCCCCTTGTTCATTCGATCACCCTTCTCTGTACCTTTCCCAGCTTCGATGGATTATCATCTAGCGTTTCCACCCTTTTGGTCCCTGTGGGACCCTTTCAGAAGGGGGTCAGAACGAAACCAGACTGTACTGCAGGTCAGTGTATGTGGGGCAGCTGCAATTCCGGCAGTTCCAGGATTCCAGCAGTTGCGAGGTGGCAGCTGCCTCGTGCGGAGCCCTAGCGCTCTCCCCCACCCCACATTTTTCTGTCCCTGGAGGCCCTTGGAAGGAAGCTGCCCTCGGAGACCTTGGGTCAAACCCAGAGCGAAGATTGCTCCGTGACGAGCTGGCTGCATGCCGTCCGCTCAGTGCCTTCTTTGGCTGCATCCTTTTTTCTTTTTTCTTTTCTGGCTAGCAGTAGCTGTGGAGATGTGGCATAATATGTGCGGTTGCCTAGCAACGTGGAAGAAGGTCTCTCACTCTGGTCAGGAGTCCTGCTCTCAGCCAAGGCGGAGGAATCGCTTGTCCTCCCAGGCAGCCCCCGTGGGTGCGAGGTTGGTGTGTCCAGCTGCCCCTGCATTTGGAGGCTCACGGTCACTTTCTTCCTTCCGACCCCCCTTTGCGCCCCCAAACAGCAGGGCAAACAGCTGCTGTCTACCTGCTCCGTGGTGCTCCCTGCGTGTGCCCGCCCGACCTCTCTGCCTTGTGCATTATGTCATCGTGGCATTCCGCATCGTGGCCATCTCCGCACGGCAATCTGTTTCTCTGGCTCATTGAAATTTTACACAGCCTGACTGGCAAATGCCCTCCGCACAAGAATGAACTATAAGCAGTAAACATCTCGACATCAACATATTAAAACGAACATGTTAAAAAACGGGCAGAAAAGTTGGGAACTGAAGCAAGAGATTAAAGATTTAAATGCTTGCTGGAAGAGGGAGGTAGCCGCCTGGTGTCCGGTGCATGCAGGGAAGATGCTGGGCAGCGAGTGCCTCCGACGGGGGCCACTGCGGAGAAGGCTGTTTTTCTGGTAGCCGTATTTCACACCATTGTGGGTGACAGCACTCGGGGAAGAGCTTTCAGACTCCCAGAGGTGCCCATGGGAGTGCCTTCCTTCTGCCCTCTTCAGCTCTATTGCATGCCGTAAGTTCTGCCTTAGGAAATGTGGAAGTTTTGCTTCCCTTTGACGGCTTCCCCTGACGGCTCCCCTTTGAGCAGCACTCCAAGCAGACTTCAGAGCAGACAACAGTTTCCTGCAGGAAGCGTGGCCTGGCGATTGCTTAATGGTCTCCCTATGTCTCCTCATGTTGAGCTGTTTCTCTGTACAACCTGAAGTTCTGCCATCCCCGCGCCAGTCCAGACACCGCCATCTTGTTCTCTTTCCCTGCAAGGAACTGGAGAACGACTTTGACGCAACAGTGGTTTTTTATCCTGTGGGCACATCCATGTGTGGAAGCTCTTAATTCTGCAGTTCTTGACTGAAATGGTGGGCAAAATCCCGGACCACCTTTTTGGGGGAGTTGGTTCCTACGAGCCACTCCATTCCTCAGAGTTCTTCCCCCAGAGGACCGAACTGTGCATGTGGCACTGTTGGAATCGGAATGGGTCGTGTGTCCGATGATGGAATGCTAAAGGTGCGATCCGCCTAGGAAGTCTTCACAGAAAGTTGCCCATGCACAGGCAGGGCTGTGAACCTTTTTCAGCCTGGAAACTGCTCTGTGGCTCCAGCGTGCAGCATATAAATAACCCCGAAGGGCAGTGTTGGGGAAAGCCCCCCCCCCTTGCCCACAGGCACCTGTCCGTCTTTATTTTTAGGCTGCCTTTAAGTGTGGGGACTTCAAGGTTTCTTGGCAATAAGGGCTGCCCAGGAGACTTGCCCAGAATTAGAAATCCTTGGGCTTTAAGAGGGGGAACGGCAGGTCCTAGTCTGGTCGGGGTGGGTTTCCCTGGGTGGGCAGGACTCTGCCCAGTCTCACCTCCTTTGCAGGGTTGTTGTGGGGGCTGTGAAGTGGGCAACTTGTAGCCTTCCACTAGTTTTGCCTACTCCCATCAGATCTGGCCCCATGGCCAGTGGTGAAGGGTGATGGGGCTTGGAAGCCAAGAACCTGAAAATCTGCAAGTAGTCCATCCCAGCTCCAAAACCATGACTCTGAGCTTGTTGGAGAACATTTATCAATATCAGATGTAGCGGATGCACTCCTGCTTAGTAAAGCCATCTTTTCTTTGTGCATAAAATGGGTTGTCACGGCACAAACTGAGGGTTTAAAACTGCCTTGTTTTCAGAAAGCAGCCATCGACAGGCAAAGTATTGGACTATGATCCAGTCCCTGTACGCTGAGCTTTGCCTGTCTTGGGGGAAAGCATTCTCCTAGGTGGCTGCGTAGCTAACTTTAGGGCAAATACCATGGGATCTCATTAACTCCAGTTGGAAGCCTCCACGTGGTTCATTCTTCCCACTGCACAGATGTGTTCAGGAAAGTTCCTCAGCCATGAAGCATTGACTAAAGATGTTGACGTGAGACAGCATGAAAATGGATTTCTTTCTGCTCCCTTTGCCAGGCACTGCGGTTGGTTCCTTCCTTAATTCGATTCCAGTTGTGTAACTTCTGGATTTGGGAAAGGAGCATGGTGCTAGCAGGCCTTTGGAAGAGGCGAAGCTGTTTCCTTTAATCACACCTGCTCCTTTTCCCCATTCGGGTTCCAGGATATGATTGGAAGGAACCTGATGTAGCAGCCTTGCGCTGAGTGTGTTCAGGGGAAGTCCATTTGGCAACGCTTCTTACAAACTGGGCTCAGCAGAACCCCGGATAATTATATCGAATACCCTTGGAATATCAAGAGAAACCACATTCTGGGGTGAACATCAGACTCCAGAATTTGATCATAACTGTTATACAAACTCAGTTCATCCATGACACTGCAAGTATTGAAATCCCCAGCAATAATAAGAACAACTGTGTCAGGATATGACCATTTGAAAAGTTCGAATATAATTGTCTAAGTCTGTCCAGTTAGCAGTGACCCGTGTGTGTGTGTGTGGTTTTTTTTTTTAACCACAGGGTGGTATATAGATATTGACCAGCATGAAGTGAGTGTTCAGAAAAGTAACATAAACAGAAATTGCATGGGCTCATGGCTGTTGTGATTGCCTCAGACTTTGTGGAAATAATCAAGCTAGTCCGTCAGTGACCCTTAGAGGAAATTGCAGGCGGAGAATGGCGTTTGTGTTAGAGCCTTGTGTTCACAATGCCATGTTTCTTCCAGCAGGATGAAGTCAAAGCATTCAAGGTAATTCAGTAATTGTATGTTACACTGCTTTGAATGCCACCTTGCCATATTCCAAGAGAGCGCTTTCATCCCGATGTCCTTTAAGGCTCTGGGCTTAATACTTCCACTCTATTTAAATGCCCTGTTTGTCGGGGGGTGGGGCGGGGATAACATTCTTCATCTCCATATAGGCCACCCCATGTGTCACTTGAGCTCCAAGCATGCAAGAAAGGTGGGATGCAAATGTAAAACGAATCAAAAGCAACGACCAGGTACCTTGCCTGGCACAATCAGTCTTGCCGGTTTGTTGTTTGAGATGAAATGTAGGTGAACAGTTCCACGGAGCGTGCATGGGGTTACAGCCAAAGGCATTCCAGGAATTTCCAGCCCTGATACATTCCCTCACCTCTCTTCTCCCAACGGCCAACCCAGAAGGGGCTGAGAAGAGCGTTTGTCCTCTTCCCTTGCAGTGGCTTTTTCTAAATTTGTTAGAGATCAAGGACACTGTGCAGCTACTTGGGCGAGGCCAAGTTCACAAGCAGCCATGCGAACGGTGGGGGCTGCATTCCCACAGGTTCAGCTGCAAGGGGGGGATCTCCTGGTGCACGCCACCCCAGAAATGAGCGAGGCCAGAGTTAACCCCTTTTCTTCCACTCCGTTTTTCTGTCCCTCCCTCCCCTGCAGTAATTAGGCTAGGGCAAGAAAGCTCCCTTGTGTGCAAAGGCGACTCTTCTTTTGGAGTCCTACTTGCTGTTCGGGCTGGGCCTGTCTGCCACCCAAAGACAGCATGAACCGGTGCTGTCTCATCTCGTCCAGCCGCCGCCTCCTGTCAAAGGCCGGACAGACACTTCTGGGGAGCTCTCCCCAAACAAAGGCATTGCTTTGTTCTGAACAAGCAAGAGGACTGAGCCGCAGCGAAGCGTTTCACAGGCGCCTTCCCCGTACGCCGTTGCCGGCAGCGCACGTGTGGTCGCTCCCTCGCTGCAACTTGCTGTGCCTTTGTTGGGAGAGCCCCTTTGTTGCCTGGCAGGCAGCCCAGCTGACCTCAGAACTGTGCCACCGAGCAGCGGAAACGTGTCTCCAGCCATCCTTGGCTGGAACTCCTGGCAGGGAAAACCTCCTCTCTGGGGTATCTCGGCTCCCTGCAGGCAGAGTCGCTCTCACTCGCTTCGAGCTTGGCTTGGCGCTTGCTGCACCCTCCCATCTGTTCTTAAATAATCCCAGGACCCCCGGCCCAGTCATTTATGGGGAAGGCCCATCTGACCCAGCAGTGCCTTTCTTGGTGGCCAGGGCCAGCTTAGCCGGGTGCTGGTCCATTCTGTCCTTCCAGTCTTTCATCACGCAATGGCGCATTGTGTCCAGAAATGGACTTCCAGCTGTCATGTTCTTTGAACAAGAAAAACAGTTTCCTATTGTTTGGCCTCCAGCTCCAGAACTTCCCAGATCAATCGCTTGGGGGTTTTCTAGCATTATTGTTCGGAATGGAGGACGTGGCCTTGTTCCTTGATCCGTCACCAGGCCAGCATTGGCCAGCAACAACTTCCTGGAAGCTTTTTCTGCATTGCCTGGGAATTGAGAGACAGACCTGGTACATACCAAGCACATGCTGTGTGTAGGGATGCGAGATAACCTAGTTCTTGCTTCCAAATCCTCTGGACCTCTCCCCTTCTTTACAGCTGCAAAAGTGAACAGGCACGCCGTTCTCGGGAAATCGCAGAAATTTCCCAAACTTGTGTTTCTGTGCTGAGATGGATGCTTCTGAAAATGCATTCATGTCTCAGCTGAGTTCCCCATGGGCAGTTGCTGGCCAGCGTATGAACAGAGTGCTGGATTTGGTGGACTTACTCTGATCCAATATAGCTCAGGCCATGTTCTTGTAGAATCACAAAATATTAGAGTTGGAAGGGGCCAAGAGGGCCATCAGGTCCAGCCCCCGGCTCAGTGCAGGACACTGAGTTAAACCATTCCTCCCAGATGGCTGTCCGGCTGCATCTTGAATGCCTCTAGGGTGGGAAAGCCCACAACTTCTCTAGGTCATTGGTTCCATTGTCGTACTGCTCCAGCCGTCGGGAATTCTTTCCTGATGTTCAGCTGGAATCTGGCTTCCTGTAACTTGAGCCTGTTATTCCATGCCCTGCACTCTGGAATGATCAAGAAGAGATCCTGGCTTTCCTCTTTGACAGCCTTTCAAGTACTTGAAGAGCGCTAAAGCAAAAATAAATAAATAAATAAATAAAAATAAAATAAAAAAAAATAAAAAAATCTCAAACTGTAAAGAACTTTAGGGGCATTCCCTTTTATAATGTAAAAAGAAATGCCTGCCGTAAATAGAATATGCAAACTGCAAAATAAAAATGTTTTCCCCACCTCATTATTATTATTATATTATTATTTTACTGTAGACCTTCCTTGCCCAGAATGTGGGGTTGACAGCAATCAGGCACCTGGTTGATGGGGTAATTTTTTACCCAATAATGTCTTACTGGCTGGTTCTCCAGCAGCAGCAAGTCACAACCACAGCCAAAACCCACAACTGATCCGGAAAACAAAACAGTTAGCGACAAGTTTCTTGAGGGAAGTGCTTGCCCAGCACCTGGGAGTTAAGTTGACCATATTAGTCAAATTTATTACAGACTCTGGCTGGCCAAGTCCTGCAGGTCACATTGGCACCAGCTGAAGCCCAGATCTCTTCCTCTATGTAAAACAAGAAAGACAGGAATGAGGAAGGCGGCGGGAGGAACCAGAAGGAGACCTTTCTGTGTGCTGACCCTGCCTGGGAAGCTTTTCAGGATCGGAATGTGACTATAGTTGGGAGCGCATATGGCTGATGGCCAACTGGAAGTCTAGGCCAAAAGCCAGTCGGAGGCTGCCATGTGCTTTGAAGCAGCAGGGAGAAATCAATTGCCGTTGCGACTTGCTGGAGTTTTCAGATTGACTACAAATGAAGGCGATGGCCTGTGGGCCAAACGCCCACCTGAACCCTCCCGGAATCCAGTGGCAACGATTCAGGGGTCCGGTTGCCAGTGTGACACTTGAGTTATGCTGAAATGAGGACAGACTTGAGAGCACTGAACTTCTGAGGAGCAAAGATCTGATCTTCCGTGATGTTCTGAGCCAGCCTTCCCCAACCAGGGTGCCTTCCAGATGCTTTGGACCACAGCTCCCATTTGCCCCAGTCAGCATGGCCACTGGCCAGGAACATGGACACTGTGGTCCTGAGCTCCAGGGAGCAGTAGTTTGGAGAAGTCTGTTCTAGGCATAGACAGTTTCAGACTAAAGCATTTACATAGTCTTACTACCAACAGCACCAGAAGTTGGCTTTACAGCCCAAAGGTTTAGCAGTTACGCATCATCAGTGTTGATAAATATCGAGAAGGGAGCTAATTGGAGTTAACTGCGCAGGGCAGCAGTGTTTATGCGAGTTGTTAAATCTGACAAAAGGCCTGGGAAGCACCATCAAAATCTACCAGTTGGAGCATGGTTGTATTATGGCAAAGGCGTGGATCAGCTTTCACCCATCCTCTAGTGAGGTACTATTAAAATGGCAAAATAAAAACACCCTGTACCCACAGATTTAGGCTTAGTCCATCCCAGTTATTGCCATTCAGACACAGGGGTCTGCTATCCTTTCCCGGAAGGGAAGGACCGTTGCATTCTCAGCCAAAATCCCTTTCCATTCAGTGTCTCCTCATGTCTCTTTTGGCCCATAATTTTATGTTGGCCTCCTGGTGTTTACACAGCTTTGCCTCTGGTGCCAGCAGGCTAAATGATTGCTGGAGAGAGATTAAAATAATGCATAAAAATTGTGCTACTTTTGGGGCCAGACAAACTGAAGCGCCAAGCGATTTCCTAATCAAACTGGAGCAGAGGTGGTCCAACTTGTTTTAAGTGCCTTATGTGCAACTTCTTTGCTTTGGCAAAGAATTCGGTAGCTGGTGTGCTTTGGAAGAACATCTTTGGCTTGGTATGCTTTGGGGAACTGCAAGGGGAGAGGATTTGCGTCTTTGGCAGAGGGAGCATTAGTACAATAGACACAGTTGTGCCGGGCATGAATTTGGAGGTTGAAAGACTGGGCCAGAGGCAAAGAGCAGATGGCTGAAACTTTGTTTTGCACGCAAGTGTGTATTTTTATTTAGAGCAGAGACATAGGAAACTGTTTCTTAGGGGGAAAAGACATTTAAGAAGAAAGTGAAATATCTCAGTTTTAGCTACATGCAATCAAGTTGTCTCCAACTTATGGCAACCCTATAAATGAAAGTCCCCCTGCTCCACTGCTGTAAATTCAAGGCTGTGACTTCCTTTGTGCAGTGAATCCATCTCATATTTGGCCATCTTCTGCCTTCAACCTTCCATACCATGGTCATTTTCTCCAGTGTGTCTTGCCTTCTCATGATGTGCCCAAAGTATGACTGTTTCAGCTTTGCCATTTTTGCTTCTAGGGAAAGCTCTGGCTTGATTTTATCTAGGATCCACTTGCTCATCTTTCTGTAAGTCCAGTTTACTCACAAAGCTGTCCTTGAGCACCGAATCTTGAATGCATCCATTTTCTTCGTCAGCTTCCCCCATTGTCTAGCTTTCACGCCCATACGTAGGGGTCACAAATGCAAGAGTGGGTGATCTTTGCTAGCTCTCCAGCGAAACATCCTTACCCTGGATGATTTGTGTATTTTCTTCATTTCTGCCCTTCCAAGTCTCAGTTGCGTTCAGATTTCTTGCTGCAGCCTCTGCTTGAGCTGATGACTGAGCCAAGATATGCCCAATCCTTCACCGTTTCCATTTCTTTCAATATTAGAGAAAATATTCCCAATACCTCTGAAACAGAAACATTGTTTCAACATAAAATGCATCATTTATAACTTGGCATGTACAATCGTGCTATTTGGTCTATAAAATTTATAGAGCAATCTTGTGTATGTTTACTCAGAACTAAGTCTCACCCATTTATTTAGTGCCGCTTACTCCGATGTAAGCATGCATACGTTTTCAGCTTCAGAAGCTAAAATACCCGGCGTTAGTTACATTTAAACAATAAGCACATCTTTCGAAGTGCTTCTGTTGAAGAAATTGGTCTCCGAAGATAAATTTTGCATTGGAATCTATTTTTATCTTCATGGGCTTCAAAAAGCTGGAGGTATGTACAGCGGGGGGACTAGTTCAGCCCTTTGCTTACCTGTTGGTTTATTTCGTGCTTTCATGTGAGTGTTTCTGAAAATATATGCTGTGGAAGGTGGAAAAATACAAAGCAGTCATTCATTATATCTACAGAATATTAAAGAATTGTGTTCTCTGATGAATGGATTCCTATGTTTTGAAAGTCACGCTGCTTGTTTTTGAGTGAGGAAAAACCTGTCTTAAAACACTTCATTCATTCCAGAAGTGTGTATATTTGACATGAGGTTTTTTGTTGTATATTCTTCCAGATGTCCAAATTTTCCTTTGGATGAAAAGGGTGGGGTGGGGTGGGGGGACTCCATTCTCCTTGATTCTTTTCAGCCCCTCACTTCTCTGACACAGAAAGGGTAGCCAGCTCCACGTACAAGAAATCATTTATTCTTCATCGGCTGGGCCCAATCCTTGTTGTGGGTTTGTGTGTGCAAGTGGCATACACAGTTTTGTTCCAGCTGCCTCATTCAGGCTCAGCTACTAGCAGTGGTTGTTTTGGGAAGCCCCTTTTAGGCAACCTAACTCTCCTCTGCGTTTCACCTACTGTAGGCCATGGGTGCGGATCCTCTTTCAGTCTGAGGGCCGAATTCCCTTTTGGAACAGTCTCAGGCGAGGGCCGCATTTCGGCACCACATACTGAAAACAGCAGCCTTATTTTCATGAGAGCTAGCATCCCAGAGCCCTTCTTTCCCCTGCTCTTTAGCTCAAGAGCTTTCTTTTAAGAAGCCCACCCAATTCCTTTCGTTGTTAGTGCTGGGGATAGAAGATTGGGGAATCTTCTAGTCCCCATGGCCCATGTGACCCACGGAGTCACTTTGGGCCAGCCACGGACGCTCAGCCGAGGCGTCTCACAGGGTCGTTGCGGTGATAAAAAAGAGGCAAAAGAGGATCATGTATCATGCCTTGGGATCCTCACAAAAAGGGAGAATAGAAATGTCATAATGCATGTATGCATAACTGTTTTAGCTTTCAGCTCTTAGTACCCGTAACTGAGTTTTATGAGGAGTTTCGGCCATTAGGATTGGGGGAAACTGGTACAAAGGCTAGGAAACCTCATGGCAGACCGGGAAACCCAACACGGTGCCAGATGAGAATACCAAGTGGGGCAAACAGGAAGCAAGATAGTGAACTTGTCATGGCTTGACTATTCAGGTTATTTGTGGCGCTGCTTTCTGAATGCTCTGGTGTGGCCTGATGGGTGTCTTGAGGAATGGCCAGCTTTTCAAGGGGAAAGCAGACTGGTTAGAGAAAGCTATCTTCTTTTTCAGATGTACCTCCAAGATATCTTGAGGACTAGAAGCATGTGTTGCTTGCAAGCTTCTGCTTCCCTTGAATTCCTGTGTCCATTCCACTCCCTTTACTGCTCATGTGGGAAACAGTTGCCTGTCCTTCCTCTTCTTCCCCACTTACATCTTTAGTGTGCTTAGACAGACAAGATACCTGTGCTGCCTGGGGCATGCTGGGAACTGTAGTCTTTTGTCTCTCTAAACCTGCAGAGGACTACACCTTTAGTTGGGGAGGGAAAAGCACAAAGGCAGGCGATTGTGCAGATGTTGTCATAAAACAGAGTTTCCTGACCTGCTGCCCTCAACTGCACTTTAACTTCCATCATCCCCAACCAGTTGCAGTCAATGCACCTGGAAGGCGCCAGGTTGGGAATGGCTGAGACGAAACAAGGTCAGTCCTATTTCCAGTGCATCTCGCTTTAACACCATTCCATCTCCATATTAAATCTGCATGAAAAAATCCACATGAAAACTTGCATTTTAAAATATCGTATTTTCCGAGCACATTTTCTTTTTCAAATACTTCTTTTGAAGTGTACTTCAATGGCTTGTCTTTTCAGGCAAGAACTGTTGGTGGAAGCCAATGGATAATTCAAGTTCTGATCTAGATAATCTGGGAGCTCTGAATCACCTCCATTCATATAAGTACTTCAGATGCTTCTATCCGATGTATGCATAAGCAAGCCAATCTACTAATAACCTTGGCTTCAAGGATCATTTTAGTTAGATAATACCTTCAAGAAGTCAGGTCAAAATCATAACACCATCCATGGTATCTTGCATGCATGGTTTAAATATTCTCAACTAGTATAAGCAGTCCTTGGGACAATATAAAAAGATAAAGAATGATCATGCTAGCAAGAAGAATTGGCCTCTTTACAAGGGCCCCTAAAATACTAGCAAGAAGTCTGCTCCAAGGTGGATGTTATGTATGCCTTAACCACACTGTTCAGTTCCCCGAATGCTAGTTGAGGGTCACAAGAGGCAATGGAACCGGCGTCTGCTTCTGCTTTTTAAGCAGGCTCCAGGATTAGGCGTTCACAGGCTCGTGTGTGTGTGTGTGAGAGAGAGAGAGAGAGAGAGAGAGAGACTCCCACTCCCTCTTCCATCTTCCCACTGGATGTAGCTCTGACGCAAAGGTGATAGTCCATGACTAGTGTGCTCGTGGCTCCTTCCTGGTTGTATTAAGAGGATTTCTCTCAAATCCGCGCTGTAGGTTGGCTCCATGCGGCTTAGCAGCATCTTGCTTCGTGGGGGCTGGGTGGCGGTGAGCAAAGTACCTTTGCTGCATGTGGGAGACCAGTTGTGCAAAGGACCCGCGGGTGGCGCAGGGCAGGCAGGGGCTGGCGGTGCGACAGGCGGGGCATTGCTGTGCCTCACAGGGGCTCATGGCCTGACCTAGGGGGTGTCATAGGACAGGGCCTGGGATTTTTTGACCCATGGACCCCCTTGGGGATTTCTGAAGCAACCGTGGGCACCTCCACGAAATGCCTAGCCCATGGGCGACCACTTTGCCATCTACCTGTTGCCCTTGGGCGTCTTGAGTGGTGATTTATTCAGCAGAAACTTTTGTTTTGTGTCTGTCGGATGCCACCGCCTCTCTTCAAGGGATTGTCTTGTTTGGCTAACAGCCAACGGCGCAGTGCAGCCCTTGTTCAAACACATTTTGGTTGTGCCCAGTAGCTGCTCCTCTTTGTGGGGTGTAATTGCACAGAGCAGCTTTATACTGGTGTGTGTGCGCTTCCAAATTATTCACCCGCTTCGTACAGATGGGCAAATGGCCGGCACAAGCAGATTCTTGATTTTTTTTTTTCCTGCCTTTTTCCTACAAAGGGCTCAAGGCAGCTTACATCATTCTCCTCCTCCATCTTATCCCCACAACAACAACCCTGTGAGGTAGGTTGGGCGGAGAGTCTGTCACTGGCCCAAAGTCACCCAGTTGGCTCCATGGCCGAGCGGGGACTAGAACCCAGATCCTCTGAGTCCCAGTCCCATGCTCTTAACCACTACGCCACACTGGCTTGATGGCTCAAAGACTGATATCCCATCATTGGAAGGATAAAAGTCACAATAGATAGATGATCCTACGATGATTGTAACATTTGAAGGGGTGCCATATAGAGTGCACCTTCCACTGGATACTTCATTTGGATGCTTGCTCTGCTTTTGTGGAAGCATGAATTTGGCACAAATCCATGTAAGCTTTTTAAAAGGGGGGGGGGGAGGAAGCCCTCATCTTCAGGTGTTGGTCAGCACCACACTGGAACCCCTTTGCACACTGGGGTATCTCTCTGGCCCAGTGTTAGGTTTCTGCATTGTGTAATTAATATGTCTGTCATAGAAAAGCTAGCACTGGATGTTTCTGTTCCTTCACCTGCCTTAAATAAATTTTTTGGACTTGCATGCCACTCAGTCACCTTTTGCTCACTCAGTGGTGGTTAGTAGGCCATAGGGCAAAACAGCTTTGTGGCAAGTGATGTTCAAATTCATCTTTAGGAAGCACAAGGGCCGAACTGTGTTCCTTCCTGTGGAGCACCCTAAGGCTGCTCACGTTCCTCTCTTCCCGGGATGTCTCCATTTGCCATTTGAAGAAAACCTTTGCTTCCTGTTTAGAAGGCAAACCAGGATGTCTAGGAAACGTGCTTTTGAACAACAGAGTCATGTTGCTTCCTTCTGGTCATAAGAACTAGAGGCAGAGCTGCTGTGCAGCTCTCTTCTGGCTTCCTGGTGAATTCTGGCAGGTGAATGGAGCTAAAGGCAAGGAGAAGAGAATGCTTGGGGTGGCATCAGTTCTCCTTGAGGAGGAGTTGGTAACACTGTCCCGTACTCTTTTCTGCTAGGCATTTGTGGTTTTAAAAAGAAATTCACTTCCACAAAGCTTCCCCCAGACCTGGTCACTTCCCCTGTTCACTTGGAAGAAATAATATCTTGCCATAGGTGAGCAATTAAAAGGCAACTTAGAAACATATACCTTAAGGCAGTGATGGTGAGCCTTTTAGATACCAAGCGACCAAATTGAACCCCAAAACCCACTTCTTTATCGCAAAGTGCCAACACTGTAAAAAAACCTGAGAACTGTGCTTTTAGTTTAGAAAAAACACCTCACAGGCGGCCCAAGCATACCTGCCAGCACGCTGAATTGCCATGTGAAAGTTCAGATGAGTCGCGGCTAATGAGTCATGGCTTGTGACAACATTGCCGGGCGCCGCTACTCCTTTCCGAGCATGCGCATGGTCCCCATGTGCGCTGGTATCCAATGCTCGGCTGCTGGGGCGATGCTGGGGCGACTTGGCTCACATGGCGACAGAGAGGGCTCTGCATGCCCGCTGTAGCATACAGCCCATAGATTCACCACCATTGGCCTAACCCTGCCCTGGTGCATTCCCCTAACCCTAATATACGGGTAAAATGCCATTAAAAATAATGCGATTTTGAAAAAGCCTTCCTTGAGTAGCTTTTTCTGCACTGCTTATCATTCCTCCCAATTCTTTTTTATATTTATAAATTTTTAAACTAAGACTAAAAAAAACCCATCAAGCATCACAAACATCATCATCATCATCATCATTATTGTTAGAACATTTCTATGCCGCCCCTTGCCGAAGCCTTGGGTAACACTGGATTCACTGGGTCAACCTCCTACTACATATTTTTTAACATTCTAATATCAAATTCCAGTTAGCTTATCATAGTTTGAAAAACATCTCTAAATTTACGCCAAGTCCCGTTTCTCCAGCCAAGAGTCCCAAGTTCAATAGAAATCAGTATCCTCTTTCTCCTTCAACGATAAAGTCAGTCTATCCATTTCTGCGCAGTCCAAGATCTTTCTTACACTCAATCCATCGGTGGGCAGCTCCTCACTTTTCCAATTTTGAGCAAATGCAAGCCTTGCCGCTGTAATTAGATGCAACATCAAATAGATTTCCTGTCTGTTAACATCTTCTGGTATAATGCCTAACAAGAAAACTTCGGGTTTAAAAGCAAAAGTTTTTTTTAATATTTCCTCCATCCATCTATGTATTTTAATCCAGTACTTTTTTGCATTGTCACAAGTCCACCACATATGATAAAAAGTACCGACTTTATGTTTACATTTCCAACATCTATTTGACATATTTGGAAACATCTTAGCTAGTTGACTTGGTGACAAATACTATCTATAGAACATTTTATGTAAGTTTTCTTTATACGAAGTTGCTTAAGTTACTTTAATGTTTCTTTCCCATAGTTTTAGCCACTTTTCTAGTTCAACATTAAATCCAAAGTTTTGTGCCCATATTATCATAGTTTCCTTAACCTGTTCCCCTTCCATTTTCCTGTCAAGTAAAAAAATCATACAGTCTTTTAATAATTTTCTCATCTGTTTTAAGCATCACTTGATCAAATTCTGTTAGGTCTCTATGGAACCCCCATGTTTTACAATCCTTAGCATATCTTGATTGCATCTGCACCTTATACCACCAGGAAATATTAAGTCCCTGTTCTTGTATTTCTTGCTCCAGTTTCAGGTCACCATCCTTATCCAGGATATCACCATATCTTATGATCTTTTCAAAGTTCAATACGTTTGGATATACAAAAGCTTCCATAGGTGAAAGCCATCTTGGTAACTTATTATACAGTTTTAGCTTTAGTTTTTCCCACACTGACATTAAAGATCTTCTAATAAAATGACTCAGGAAGGACCCATGTGACTTAGCTTTTTCATACCACATATGAGCATGCCATCCCATCTGCAAGTCATGACCTTCAAGATACAAAATTCTCTTATTTCGCAACGTTACCCATTCTTTTAACCAAGTTAAAACAGACGTTTGATAATACAACATCCAATCAGGAAGACCAAAACCTCCATTTCTTTCAGCTTCCTGAAGCATTTTAAATTTAATCCTTGGTTTTTTTTTTCTCCAGATAAACCTCGAGATATGAAAGTTTAAGTCATCAAAGAATTTTTTATCAATTTTTATGGGAATCATTTGAAACAAAAACAAAAGTTTAGGTAATATATTCATTTTGACAAGAACTATTCTTCCCATCAAAGGTAATTGTAAATTGGCCCACTTTTCCAAAAAGCCTTTAATATCCTTCAATAATTTATCATAATTGTCTTCTTTCAAGGTAATACATTTAGCTGTAAGAGAGATTCCCAAGTATTTAACCTTTTTAACAATCTGCAATTCTACTTGTTCCTGGAGTCTTTCTTTTTGTTCTCGTATAAGGTTTTTAACTAACAATTTCGTTTTTTCTCTATTTATTTTCATTCCCATAACTTCACCATATTCTTCAATCTGTTGTAGAAGTTTGGGCATTGTTGAAAAAGGTTCCTCCGTTATAAAAACCAGATCATCCGCAAATGCTTGCAATTTATAACTTTCATCCCTAATTCTAGTTCCTTTGATGTCCTC
>NW_025335344.1:539819-661351 GCF_004798865.1 Varanus komodoensis | reverse complement strand
GGTTAGAAAAACGAGGTGTCCTGGCATGGTTTTGATGGTTGGAACGTGTTCAGAATGGGCAGAAATGATGAGTAGTGAAGAAAAAGCTACCCAAAGATGGCTTTTTCAAAATCGCATTATTTTCAATGGTGCTTTACCCCTATATTCAGGTTAGGGGTGTGCCCCAGGGTAGGGTTAGGGTTAGAAAAATGAGGTGTCCCGGCATGGTTTTGATGGTTGGAACATGTTCAGAATGGGCAGGAACGAACAGCATGAAGAAAAGGCTAGTCAAGGACGGCTTTTTCAAAATCTCATTATTTTCAATGGTGCTTTACCCCTATAGTAGGGTTATGGGTGTGCCCCAAGCTAGGGTTAGGGTTAGAAAAACGAGGTGTCCTGGCATGGTTTTGATGGTTGGAATGTGTTCAGAATGGGCAGAAATGATGAGTAGTGAAGAAAAAGCTACTCAGGGAAGGCATTTTCAAGATCGCATTATTTTCAATGGTGCTTTACCGCTATGTTAGGATTAGGGGTGTGCCCCAGGGTAGGGTTGGTTAGAAAAACAAGGTGTCCTGGCATGGTTTTGATCGTTGGAATGTGTTCGGAATGGGCAGAAATGATGAGCAGCGCAGAAGAAGCTACCCAAGGACAGTCCGTTTTGGATTTTAGTATAATCCTGCTCAGAGATCTCCTTGGTTCAGCTCTCTGGAACCTTAAGTTCTTGGGACTTATTTTGTCTCACTCGTTATGGGGACTGACCGTTCTTGATCTTTCTTGAAGGACCAAAGCTGCCGTCACGCTGAAGCGCCACAGGTAGCCTCGTTCCGGACGGACCCTTCTGGCACTTGACCATTTTGCAGGTATGTGTGAGCCTCATGGGCCTTGTCAGGGAAGGAAGGGTGAGGTATGGGAGGAAACCTGATTTGGAACATCTAGCACATGTCCTAAGCCAGAAGTGGAGAGTTGACTTCTAATTCTTTCTTGCTTCTGACAGAGGTGCCACTCTGGAAGGCTGAAGAATGTCAGCTTTAATTTTGAAAACCTATCAGGAGTTCATTTTACTGCTGGGCAGTGGGATAGGCAGAGCAAGGTGGAGCTCAGATTCCAAAAATGCCATCCTCTTTTCGCTTAAAGCTCTTATGCCCAGAACTAAGTTTTCGGAGAGGCATTTTGCCCCAAAATGTGGGGAAATCATTAAATGGTTGGCAGGATGAGCAGGCGTGGGAGATGTCTGGGACATTCCAGGAGGTCTGGGTTTGGGCTGAGGTTGCACATACCTTCTTTAGCAGAACCAGCACCTCTGGTTCTGAGTTGTCTGCTTCTGCTGAGGACTAAGCGCCCAAGCTCTAGGCCACTGGATTTGGGGGAGCTTTGGGGGTGCAGAGAAGCTCAGGATAGGCAAGGAAACAGGGTAAAACGGGCCGAGGGTGGTGTAGCTGCTCTACTCGCCCTCACTCACAGTCCGGTGCTGTCCCACTGCCTGGGCGTGTGGCGTGTTTCCAGGAGATGACGCAGTCCTGCTCCCTTCTAGTAAGGTGCACTGGAGCTTCGCTGCCCCACAGCCTCCCTCTGGCCTGCAGCTGCGTTGCTGCAGGCGGGGGGAGCTCCTGGGAAGCCATCCACTGCCGGCAGTTCTACCTTTGGTAGAAGGCCCTCCTTGCTGAAGGTATTGGGGTCACAGTGAAATGGGCTGGAGGATGTGTTGGGAGATGTGGCTGCTCCCTAAAAGAGAACCCAGGTTGCTCGGCCTAACTCCTTGCATGTGTCTCCTTTCTCCTTTTCCTGGCTCCCTCCCCACCCAAATAGTGGAATACCGGAAACGCGCAAATCTGGGTTTGAAACAATGAGCTCGGTAGCTGTGTTAACACCCGAGAGCTTTGCTGAGCACCGCAGCGGCCTGAGGGACGAAGAAGCACGAGGTGAGAGGGATGGAACCTCAGGGCAGGGGTGCTTCGGCGGAGCAGGGGAACGTCGATAGGGTTGGGGGGCAGAAGGGATGGACCGCGGTTTCGGAATCTCGCTTGCTGAGCAGCAGCAGCAGCAGCAGCAGTCTGTGCATGCAAGAAGAAATATGAAGGCACGTGGGAGGGATCGGTGTGCAGAAAGGGGGCTTCAGCTCCCCGGGGGAACTCTGTTCATTCCTGAATACAGAGAGAGCCTGCAGGGTGAAGCTGCTGAGCTTAGGCCGAGTTCCCTGGTGTCACCCATGCCTTCCATGATGACACAGAGCCAGTGTGGTGTATTATTATTATTATTATTATTATTATTATTATTATTATTATTATTATTAGAACATTTCTATGCCGCCCCTTGCCGAAGCCTCGGGGCGGCTTACAACACAATACAATACAAAAATAACAATATAAAATTAAAATTAATAATATAAAATAAATAAAAAATATAAACGATATAAAAGAAGTTATAAAAGAAAAGAAAAGAAGTTGCCCTGGCCAGATAAATATTTTTAACAATTAAAATGACATTTAAATAAAAAGGTCTTCACCTGGCGTCGAAAAACAAATAACGACGGTGCCAGGCGGACCTCTCTGGGGAGCAGTTCAGCGTGTTGGAGCGGGACTCAACAGATCCGGGTTCTAGTCCTCACTTGGCCATGTGGCTCACCGGGAGATTTTGGGCCAGTCATAGCCTTTCAACCTCCCCTACCCTATAGGGTTGTTGTGAGGGTAAAAGGAAGGTTCCTCACGAGATGAAATAGGTGGGATACAAATGTAATAATGATACAGATCAAGAATTGTTATCCTGCTACAGTATGTAGCGTACCAGTTTTATTATTTATTTGATTTATTCAGAGGCCACCACTGAAGCGTCTTGTTCTCTATCAATGATAAGCTGTCAGTGTCAGTGTAAGCTCACTCATACCTAGCTTACATGCACTTAAGCTTTAACATGATAGTCAGTCTGTTCTGTTTTGCATTTAAGGCTCCCCTGACCTCACTGCTTACATTTTTCCTCGCAATTGTGTGCCTGGGCGCCTGCTTGCCTGCCAGCAGAAATTTACATTTGAAATGAACTCAAGTTCTTAAAAGCCCGAGGCATCATCTGTTTAAGATTCCTTAAGGCCTGTTCTTGTTGGTGCTACACCTCTGGAAAAAGTTAGAAACCAGCACGCAAGCTCACTTGTGGGCTGTGCTTGTGAGGATCTGGTCATCCCAAAGTGTGGATCATCAGATAATGGACTCTGCCAGTATTGCAGCTGGATTTTGATGCAAGTGAATTAAAGAAAAAAGATCCTAAGCTGGCACCCAGCCCCTTCCCATAAAGGCCTTCTTAGTAATGGATGTTCAGGTGGATAAGAAATAACCCAGTGAGACTTTTATTTATTTTTCGATTTATATCCTGCCTTTTTCCTGCAAAGGGCTCAAGGCAGCTTACATCTCCTCCTCCATCTTACCCCACAACAACAACCCTGTGAGGTAGGTTGGGCTGAGAGTCTGTGACTGGCCCAAAGTCACCCAGCTGGCTCCATGGCTGAGCGGGGACTTGAACCCAGATCATCTGAGTCCCAGTCCCATCCTCTTAACCACTACACCACACTGACTTGAATAAATGAAGTTGACCATGTCTCCTCCCTTTCCCTTCCAGTCCAGATACGTCCTTTTGTTGAAAGTCCTACACATCAACATCAATATATTTAGAAGCCTTCCTAAGGAGGAGCAAGGCTTTGACTCCCTTCCCATTTTTCCTTTCGTGGGTCGCATGGTAAATTTCCCTCTCTCCTGCCCATGGCGTTGTTTTTATTCATGTGCATGTGCTTTCTCTCTCTTTGTGCTGCACAGGTGGTGTCCCGGAGGATGAGGCCTACATCCCCACTTATCTGGAAGCTTTCCCACCACTTCCTGAAAAGGGAGCCCCGGGGGAGAAATCCAGTGAGCTGACAGGAGTATGGAACAAAATTCGGCCTATCAAATCCTCCATCATCACCCAGGTGAGCCTGTGGAGCTGAGTCTCAAACAGTCTCGCTTCAGTCATGGGCACGGCTTCTCCGAACAACTCTTGGCATTAAAAGCTTCCCCGCTGGCAGTGCTAATTGGAATATTCTCCCTTCTTGCTCTTCATGTAGCCAAAGTAAGCAGCAGGCACAGAAAGCTGGTTATGAACTACAAGATAGAAAAACTGGGTTAAGATACTTATATGCCTTGGATTATGCCAGGGACTTGGATTGCCAGGAAAATAGATGGGAGTGCTAAAACAATTTTCCTTCCTGTTCTTGTCACGACAACATTTCCCTTGTCCTACATCCAGAACACAGTGCTTTTTAGTGCAGGAGAAGAAAATTAAAATGAACGAGAAGCTAGTGCTCTAAAACGGCACGTCACTTTACGTCAGGAATCTTGGCTTCATAATGCTGCAAACAGGAACAGTACATGGTGACGTTCTTCAACTGTCTGAGCAAAGTCGCTCCAGCTAGGAAAGGTTCACTTTGCATTACATCCAGGCACACGATTCTGGTGAATAACAAGTCTGAATCTGTAAGCTTGCATTTAATGAGGGTTTTGCTGGCTTGCAACCCTGGTTTCGTTGAGCTAAGTTAAGCCTAAGTCCTGGGTTTGGATGTAACAACAAATGCATATCATTTCCTGGGTTGTCTGGTTCTTTGTATGCAGCCGTGCCAAACCGCTGTGAGCTTTGCTTCAGGAAAAAAGATGCTTTGCAGAGAGCAGGTGCTTAAAATACCTTGCATGGTGGTGGAGGGAGTGATGAAGACGATGGAGAGTAGATTTGGGATGGGGAAGGGAGACTGTTCCCCACAACACCTCTTTAGTGTATGGAATTTCCTGTCGTAGGACACAGTGATCCCTCGGAAAGAGGATTAGATAATTTTACACAGGAGTAAATGGCTGTAGGGCATGGTCACGAAGTAGGGCGGCAAAGAATCTGCTTCTCTGTGTTTGAGACTGAGGGAAAATGGGCATTGGCTGGGCTTCCAGAAGGACTTGGCCGGCCTCTGTGGGAAGCAGGATCCAGGCCTCAGCTGCCCTTCTGCCCGGATCTAGCAGGGGCTGCCTTTGTACGCAAGTAGAAATGTTGTAGCCTGTGGACGTGTTCCTGGGTCCTTCTTGCAGGTGTTTCATGTCCCCCTGGAAGAGCGACGCTACAAGGACAACAGCCAGTTCGGAGAAGGTGACGAGGCCAAGGTGTGCGTGGACATCATGCAGAAAACCGGGGCTCACATTGAGCTCTCCTTGGCCAAAGACCAGGGCCTGTCCATCATGGTGACTGGAAAACTGGACTCCGTCATGAAAGCGCGGAAGGAAATCGTCGCTCGGCTTCAGACCCAGGTGGACAGAAAGCCTTTCCCCTCCTCTCCCCTCCTCTCCCCTCCCCTCCCCTCCTCTCCTCTCCTCTCCTCTCCTCTCCTCTCCTCTCCTCTCCTCTCCTCAACGCTTTGGCAGCTGCATTTCCCACCCACCTGCCCCCAGGGAATTAATATTTGTTTTAGATCTTGTTTTTGCAGAAGTTGGTTTTAACCCAGCAACGCTTTCAGGCAATCTTGCAGAGTTGTCCATAGCAGGACTCGCTGTCGTTGCCCCGTCTGAGGGAAACCTCACCGACATGACCCCTCTCACAGTGCACAACGAGTGAGGGGCTATTCGGGAGGGGCAGATCTGTAACTGCCCCTTAGCTGCCTCCCTTGGCTTCTGCTGGAATGAATGGCAAAGCTCTGTGCCGGTTAAGGAATTCTGACCCCGGTGGCTGAAGGCACGTTTAAATTAATGAAAATGAATCGTGTGCTTTAAAAACAAAATAACCCCGAGATACACACCTCCAGGGCCTCTTTAGCAAGTTTCAGGAATCTTGGTCTCACTTTTTGGTCACGTGGCGCAGAGAGATTTGCACCCTCTTTGTATCAGTACAGATTTAATTCCACATCCCCAAAACTGCACGGAGAAGTGCTTGCAATAAATCCAACTTGATTTTTAAAACATACAAAGACATGACCACCGCTAAGTCCCAGAGTGATCAGTAACATCTGCCTGAGCGCACACAACAGCGGCAGTGAAAACCACGGTGTTATCAACATCATAAAGAGTGAGGAGAGTTTGTTTGTTTATTTAAGGCATTTGTATGCCCTCCTTTGCTAAAGCCTCAGGACGGCTTGCACGAATAAAATTCCACAGTAGATAACGCTATGTAAATAGCATAAAATTCCACAGTATATCCTCTCTTAATTCATAAAAGTAATAAAAATAAATTGTGACTGTATATAAATTAGCAATATTAATAAAATAATATTAGTTGTTAAAATGGAGATTAAATAGAGGGTTGGCACCCGGCAGACCTCTCTGGGGAGCATGTTCCATAGTCTGGGTGCCACCGCAGAGAAGGCCCGCGTGGATATCCTCCGCGTGGATATCCTCCATACCTCCCTCAAAGAGGGTTCCCAGAGCAAGGCCTCCCCTGCCGATCTTAAGGGACGTGAGGACATATAGGGGAAGATACGTTCCTTCGGGTATCCAGGACCCAAGCTGATGGCTGCTGTGAGGTGGTTTCCCAAGCAGACAGCAGCTTTCTTCCCAGTCTCAGGAGCTGGTGGAATGAAGTTCAGCATCTCCAGCGGTCATTAGCATTGTCACTTGTTGGCATGCCAGTCGAACCGCCTGCAAGCGGCCCACGTTCAGACGCTTCGGTCTCGTAGCAAGGCACCTTTATTTTATTTATTTATTTATTTATTTATTTATTTATTAAAACATTTGCATGCCGCCCCATTCGCTGAGGCCTCGGGGCGGCTTACAATAATAAGTTAAAAAATAATTATAACATTAAATTAAAAAATATAAACATTAAGTTGAAAATACAAAAATACCAATATAAAATAAGTCACCCTGGCCAGATAAAATAAGCAAATACTGTTAACAATTAAAATGATGCTTAAATAAAAAGGTCTTCGCCTGGCGCCGAAAAACAAATAACGACGGCGCCAGGCGGACCTCTCTGGGGAGCGCATTCCATAACTTAGGCGCCACCACTGAGAAAGCCCTCCTCCGAGTACCCACCCTCCTAATTTCTTTCACGGAGGGTTCCCGGAGAAGGGCCTCTCCCGCCGATCTCAAGGGGTGGCTGGGCATATATGGATGTAAGCGCTCCTTCAGGTAACCAGGACCTTCCCTTCCGCAGGCTTCAGCTACTGTCACAATCCCCAAGGAACACCATCGCTTTGTGATCGGCAAGAACGGCGAGAAACTGCAGGAGCTCGAGCTGAAGACGGCCACCAAGATCAACATCCCGCGGCCTGAGGACCCCAGCAACCAAATCAAGATCACGGGCACCAAAGAAGGCATCGAAAAAGCACGGCACGAGATCTTGCTCATCTCGGCCGAGCAGGTGAACGGTGAATCCCGCCACCCCTCCTGTACCGACTGCCTTCCAAGGATGTCTGCGGCAAGTCACTCCATCCTGCATATCCTCTTTTTAAGACAATACGCAGGATTTCTTCATTGCCATTTGTCCTTTCGTGAGGTTCAAAAAAAGGCCTGATTTCAGAATGAAGGATACCTATGATGTAATTTGTCTTCCATAAAGACAATCTAGAGTTCTTTGCAAACTGTATTTGAACTATCAATTTAAATTGGAGGGGCAGAAATATTGACCCAGGGATCAAATTTGCCCCCTCCCCATGTTTCCCAGAAAGTCAACCCCTTTTCTCCTAACCACCGATGGTTTTGTGGTTTCTGAAGTCAGGCAACTGTTGCCTGCCTTCTGAAACCTTGCAGTGCTTCCTTTCAGGCTGAGCTCCCGGCAGAAGGAGGTTTAAGTTAAAACGAGCTCATGTTGGTGGCCTGTTCCGTACGCCGTCAGGCCTGGGTGGCACCCCCAGACCTTCTCTGAAAGAGAATTCAGCTCTGAACGTGGCTCTTTGTACCCAATCATTAAGTCTCCTGCTTCTTTTGAGAGAGGTGAGCTGGGGTTCTCGTGCCCTGACCTCAGCTTTCTCCTACGGAGAGGAGCTGATAAATTTCAGCGCTCTCCTGCAAAAGGAAGCTTGTAATGAAAGGAAAGGAAGAGCAACTGGGTGGCTCTCTGGAAGCAGCAGTCTCCCCCCTGGAAACCAGCTTATCAAAACCTCCCCTCAGGGTACAAAGGTGGCTTCTGCCTTTGCTCTCCGACGCATCAGCGGCTTTCCCGTTACATTTCAGGACAAGCGGGCGGTGGAGCGCCTGACCCTGGAGAAGGCCTTCCACCCCTTTATTGCCGGAGCCTTCAACAAAGTGGTCCAGGAGATCATGCAGGAGACGGGGGCCCGCATCAACATCCCACCACCCAGCGTCAACAAGGATGAGATCATCATCACGGGCGAGAAGGAGCCCGTCTCACAGGCCCTGCTGCGCATCCGCAAGATCTACGAGGACAAGGTGGGTGGCTCCGAAGAGGCTCAGCTGTGCGGGAGCCTCTCCGTCGCTGCTGGGGAAGGCGGCCGGGTGCATTCCGTGCGTTTTCCGCAGCATCTTGGATCATGCTGAGCTCTTGAATATTCGGATGCTTGCACTGGGATGAATCCACAGAAGAGCGGCTCCGCAGCGAGGCGATGCCAACGTGCTTACGAAGCTCCGAGCGGAGTGGCGCTGGCTGCCTCACGGTGTTGCTTATTCCTGCTCCTCACGTGATTCCCCCCAGAGGGGCAAGGCCACAACTCCCAGCATGCCCCAGCCGACACGTCTGGCTGCCAGCCGCACAGGGCCCAGCCCAAGCAAGGCGGCAGCAGCACCTGGGCTGGGCCGGCTGGCCTTTCCGTCATTTGCTGGGCCAGCCAGTGCGTCTGCCCGCTCCAGCCATGCGCCTCACCTGCAGGGCTCCTGTGCGAGTTCACCTGCCTTCTCCTGGGAGCCCTGTGGCTGAGGAGCTGAGCCAGCGAGAGAGCAGCCAGCTGGCCGAGCGAGGAGGGCAGAGAGCTTCTGCCACCTGCCATCCAAGAAGCGGCCGTGTTGGCTGGCGGTGTTCCTCACACAGGACACTGGAGTGGCCTGCTGGTTTTTCTCCTGCTGCTGCAAATCCAGACCAGGAGAGTGGCTGGCGCGACTCGCCTGAGCGCCCAGTAGCAGGATCACGGGTGTGGAGAGTGGCCCGTTCCACGTACTCTGTCCCACCCCTCCTGCATACACTCCAGCCTGTGACTGCAGGGAATGCTCCAGCGCTTCCTCTGGGTTCTGCTCTCCATTTCCTGGAGGTGTCAGGATTCCAGCCCGGAAACCTCTGCATGCAGAGAACGTTCTTTTCCACAGAGCTGTGCTCCTTTCTCTCCCAGATGCAAACGTGTTGGGGTGAGGCTGGGCAAGGTCACTGGTATTATGGAATATCACTTCGTGTCCCTTCCTTCCTTCCT
Source organism: Varanus komodoensis (assembly GCF_004798865.1). NCBI lineage: Eukaryota > Metazoa > Chordata > Lepidosauria > Squamata > Varanidae > Varanus > Varanus komodoensis. Next base: position 652,032 of record NW_025335344.1, on the reverse strand, counting down.
TCCCTCCCTCCCTCCCATGGCTGGATGGAACAGCAGTACATGGACATGGGCGTCTTTTACCTGTATTTTTCTGAAGAAAGATGTACTCAGAGAGAAAACTAGGATAATAAAGTACGCCAGGAAGCACAGGAAATCTGTAGTGACATGATGGTAGGAAGAGTGCAAAGGTCATAAGTGCCTTGGGAAATGCACCAAGTAATAGTATGTAATAAATGTAAAAAAAAACCCTTCCAAATTATTTTAATAGAAGGGCAAAACATGCTGATTTGTTGCTTCTGTGTACTTTAAAAGAAAGTGTGGCCCTGTTTGCATACATGCTCCTTTCATACTGGGTGGCTACAGTGTAGTTTTACCATTTGTCTTTGAATGGGTTGGTATAAAGGATGGGAAATGCTGATTATATTTGCAGAAAAAGCATGCTTTGTTCTACAGTGATTATCCAAAAGGGCTCCTCTTTATGCGGCATTTGCAAGAGGTAGTTCGAGTTCCGTTAGGTTTTTGGGTGGGTCGGTTTTTCCATCTGCCCTTCGATGGATAAGAGCTTGCTCAAAAGTATTTTAATGGGTTTTAAATCACCAAACAGGCTAAGTGTTGCAGCTCTTACTTTTTATGCTGTTCCAAAGTGTATGAGGTCTTGAAAACGGCCGTTTCAGCATTGTTGGGCCAGGTGGGTGGAAGGGCAGGCAGTCAGTAATCCCCTGGGAATACTGGGAGGCTCCCAACATGGGGAACGTCCTGCAGTTCTGTGCCGTGAAGCAGCCGGCCTTTTTCTCTCTCAGAAGCGCAAGACGACCACCATCTCCGTGGAGGTGAAGAAGTCCCAGCACAAATACATCATCGGCCCCAAGGGCAACACCCTGCAGGAGATTCTGGATACCACCGGGGTCTCCGTGGAGATGCCGCCCCTCGAAAGCAGCTCGGAAACCATCATCCTCCGGGGCGAGCCCGACAAGCTGGGCCCAGCCCTGACTCAGGTCTATGCCAAGGTATAGAGAGGACCAGCTGTTGGAAGCAGCCGCTTGTGCTGGCCCCCTGATAATGGCGGGTGGCAGGATGGGTGCCCCGTGGGAAGAGGTGTCCAACAGAAGCCTTGGGTGGCATTTCCCTCCAGAGGAGTTTCTGTAACTTGGAAACGAAAGCTCCCCCTGGGTCTGAAACTCCATCCTGGGGGAGATGTCATTGTCTTAAGGAACCGCGTTATTTGTCGTCGTCGTCGTCTCGATTTTTCCTTCCTCCTTGAGGCTCCCAGCCCTTTCTCGCATTTGCTCCCCCGACGCCACGGTCGTCCTTGGGTTTTAAAACAAAGCTGCTGAAGGGGATCCGTTTGGCTTTTCCTTGCCCTGCACCATGATCCTTTCCATCAAAAGGCCCCCCCGCTCAGCCTTGCTTGCGGGTTCCACACCTGCGCGAGCCACTGTGTCTTGCTCCCGGGGCTCTGCGTGCATACCCCGACGAACGAAGCAACACCAGCAGGCCAGGCACAGTCCGCAGAGCTGTGAAACCGTGGCGAGTGTAGAGGTGCACCAGTGTGAGATCCAAACAGGATGTCCCCTTAAGCGTGGGAAGCGCCATCCTAGCCTGATCTCCTCGAGGCCAAGATGGCGCATTGACCCTGGAATCCCTTCTTCTGTCGCCCCCACCCAGGCGAAGAGTGTGATGGCAGCTGAGGTAACGGCCCCAGCCTGGTTACATCGTTTTATCATCGGAAAAAAAGGACAGAACATTGGTAGGATCACCCAGCAGCTCCCAAAGGCAAGTTTTCCTGATGCGATCGCCTTGCAACTAGAGGAAGCTGAGTGGAAATGACACAGGTTTTATACGATCGTAGCGCTGGAAGGGGCCATCGGGTCCAACCCCCTGCTTGGTGCAGGAATCCCAGTGGGACCATCCCTCTCGGATGGCTGTCCAGCTGCATCTCAAATGCCCCTCGTGTGGGAGAGCCCCCGACTTCCCTAGCTCATGGGTTCCACCGCCGTACTGCTCCAAGAGTCAGGAAGTCCTTCTTGATATCTAGCTGGAATAGGAATTCCTGTAACTTGAGCCCATTATTCTGGGCATGTTCAACCATGCATGTTTTAGTATACCCTGGGACTCCTTCGCACAGGCGGTTGCTTCTCTCCTGGGCCAGGCCTGAGGCTTAAAGCCCTCAACAACCTGGGAACAGGTTACCCGTCTGCCTTTCTTCCTTCCCAGTCCCCGAGATCATCAGATGGCATTTCTTGGGCCTGTATGGAGTCCTTCCAGAGAAGCACCTCCACTGAAATGATTCTCTTTCTCTGGGATGCCCTGCCTTTAGAGATTGAGCGTGTGTCAACACTGCATTCTTTTTGGCACCCCCTGGAAACTCTCCCTTTCTGGAAGCCTTCCTGAGCCAAGCCACTGTGGCTTTATTGCTTTTGTACTCATTGCATTTTATTCTTTCTCATCTTTTTTCATACACTGCTCTGAAAAGCTCCATACTGGACTATTGGAACAGTGTATGGTTTTAACAATAAATAATAAATAAAGCGTTGTTATTGGTAGAAGAAAAGCTCTGTCCATCATCTGGCAATGTCCAAGGATGTTGGGCTGGTTGGACTAAGCCAAGACTGATCGCTTGGAGGCAATTGTCACTCGCCGCAGTAGAGTGGCAATATATGGACATGCCGTAAGGAGTCCCCGTGCTTAGAAGACCCCGTGCTACAGAGTGTCTTCTTGGTTACTGGGACGCTCCTTCACTTGCCTTCTAGCCGCTGGCATCCCAGAATCACGTTCCCGATCTGCTTCCAGGTTCACATCGAATTCACGGACGGCGACGAGAAGATCACGCTGGAGGGGCTTACGGAAGAGGTGGAGCTGGCTCAGGCCCAGATACAAGAGATCATCCGGGACCTGGTGAGCATGCGTGCTGGTTCTGGGTTTGTCCCCCCAGATGTGCCTTGGCCTGCCCTTCCCGGCATCTCTCACTGGGCTGTCAGTGCCGCATGCCTGGCAGAAGTGCGGGCTGGCCTCAGAGACCCCGCTCTCTGTCCCGGAGGAAAGCTGACCCCCGTCCTCCTTTGCAGCTTGGCCGCATGGACTACACAGAAGTCCTCATCGATCAGCGGTTCCACCGCCACCTGATAGGGAAGAACGGCGCCAACAGTGAGTCCTGCTGTGCCAAGACGCGCGCGCTTGGCAGCTGCCCTTGCCTCGCGCGGTCACGGGGTGTGAAGCCCCGTCAGGCGCTCCTTGCCCCCATTCTGCGCCCGCTTCTGCAAACCTGGAAAGCTAGAAACATTTCCAGTCCCAAGAGCTGGAGATCTCGAGACCGCACCTCCTCCTCCTCGGTACCGGCGCTCGGAAGATAAACGCAGCCCTCTTAGTCCTATTGCTAGTAACAGGTTTGCAGGGCGGGATTGTCAGAAAGATCAGATCTCTTTCCGCCTCCCAAAGAAGCCCGGTGGCATGTCCTTTTTTCCTAATCCCAGATCCGACTGGGCACCAGCCCTTTCAGGGGGCTGCTCTCATCCCTTCTGTATTTTATTTAAGCCGGTTGGGATGGTTCCCCCACATGTTCTAACGTTGCAGTGACTGACCTTGCGAGTGGGTTACACTGAAAGCGCAAGTGACTGGCCTGTGAACTTTGTGGCCGAGGGGGATTTGAGCCTGGTCACCCTACACCTCATCCAGCGCTTTCCCCTTTGCCCGTCTTCCAAAGGAAGCATCCGCAAAAGCCCGGTCCTCTCTCTGTCCTCTCCCCTGCAGTCAACCGCATCAAGGAGCAGCACAAAGTCTCCGTCCGCATCCCGCCCGACAACGAGAAGAGCAACCTCATCCGGATCGAGGGGGACCCACAGGGGGTGCAGCTGGCCCGCAAGGAGTTGCTGGAAATGGCGGCCCGTATGGTAAGGCAGGCCAGCGACCTGCTCCACCCTCGTCTCCGCTTACCCTTTCCCACACTGGGGTTCAGATGGATGAAGACGTGGGCATGAAGGGGGGGGGGAGGAGGTGAGGCGGGGAGGGACCATTGCGGCAGATCCCAGCAAGATGAGGCGCCCGCCTCGTGTGCCAAAGGTCTTGGGTTCAGTGTGGGGAGTGAGCCAGGCACTCATGCTTGGCTGACTTTTCAGGGAGCTAGTCCTCAGAGTCTGGACAGGAGAAGCGCATGGTGGAAGGGGGGCAGGAGTCCTCGAAGCCCCTTCCCACAGTTTCCCAGGCCAACCATGTCTGCAGACCTGGTTTGGAAGAGAGGGGGGCATTTGGCAGAGGAGGGAGAGCAGCTGCAGGACCCAATCCTTGATCCCCAATGAAGCATTGGGGGGAGGGGGATGAGTTGGAGGGCTTGTGTCAATCTCACCAGCTGGTCATCCACCAGCGAGAACCACCCTGAGGGCAAAGTTGCAGCATTATTAAAGGGAAGGACCAGGGAGAAGCGTCCCACTTGGGTTCAACTCTTTCCATGAGCAGAGGCTTGTCTTTTCAGCCTCATAAAAGGCTGCTTGAGCTACACTGTCCTGTTAGGGCTGTGAAGTTCCGTGATGAAGATCCACATTGGAAAGGGTTGCCTTGCATTTTGGAGCAAGGAGAGAAGGGGCCAGCTCACAGTATTCGGTCCGTGACGTCCCTCCTTGGCATGGGCACAGGGCAGCAGATGCTCAGAGCTCTGCCACAGCAGACATGTGCACCTGATGGCAGGGATTAAGGGAGGTGGGCCTGGGAGGCCCCCGCACAGTCTTCTGCAAGCCCCTTGCAGCGCTTGAGCTCCTTCTGCCCTGCCTTCACCAAGCTGGTCTGCTCGTGAGCACAGAGGGTACTTCCAGGCCAAGCGGGAGATGCCGCTGACGCTTGTGGGCCTCCCCTAGGAGAACGAACGCACCAAAGACCTCATCATCGAGCAGCGCTTTCATCGGACCATCATTGGGCAGAAAGGTGAGAAAATCAAGGAGATCCGCGACAAATTCCCAGAGGTAAGCAAAGATTCTTTCCAAGCACGTGCCGCTGAGGCTTCCTCCAGCCGTAATCTGCAGCTCTTACCCATGCTTTTGGCACAGAGACTCGGTTCACACATGACAACAACCCAGGGCTTAAACAGAAACCCCTTTGGTGGTTGTTGAAGAGCCAGCAGGCTGGTTAATGCAGCTAAACCAGCTCTGGTGCCAACTCTGTTTTCTGAGTTCAGATGTTGCCCTCAGCCTGGGAATAGTGCCCTGTGCTTCTGCTGGGAAGAGAAGCCAAGCAAGAGCGATGGAGCAGCGTGGGCACATCTGCGGGCAGCATTGCTAAAAACCAGGATTTTTTTTTTTTAAAGTTGTTCTGTGCACACCTTGAGTGGTTCTTGGCCAAAGGGTCTACTTTTGTAGCTTTGGAAACAGGCTGGACTAGAATTGGGCCATGCAATGCCTATTGCTGTGTTGGAAGTAGAATTCTTGCTGAGAATCTCAGCTTCTTAAAAGAAAAGTTTGTAGCGCTTAAGAACATGAAGAGGTTTGAAAGTATCTGGGTGATGCCTGGCTGAATTATGTGAGAATGCAAAATGTTCCTGCCTTCACTTATTGCTACTCAGGGAAAGCAGGCGAAAGCAACATGAAACGTTTATGACAGGCAGGCCCATGCAAGCTTGGTTTGACCTGGTATAATTTATAAAGCTCAAACCTTAACATGACTCTTCCATAGAGGAGCGCTTAATGAAAAGCTCTTTGAGCATCCAGAAATCTTGTCTACCTGCGGAGAACTAGAGGCAGCACAAACTTGCAAAAAGGAGACGCAAAAAACAGGTTGGCAAACATATTACTAATAATACAAGACCAACAGCGTTGAGGAACATATTGCTAATAACATCCAGACCAACAATGAAATATTATTTTTATTTAATTATTTTTATTTATTTATATGATGCCAAGTCGTCCAAAGGGCACTCTAGGCAGCAGACAACAATCAAAAAATGAAAATACAGCCATTTTAAATTTACAAAATAGTAAATTCAATGTAATCACTGAAGTTCATCAATTAAATATATATATAACAATGAATGTGCTCCCTGGAGAGGTGTGGCTGGTGCCGAGTTTATATTCTTTTCGCCGCCAGGTTAAAACCTTTTTATTTAATTGCTATTTTAAAAACTAATATTTTATCGTTAACAGTCGCTTTTCTGTTTTTTGTTTTTATATAATATTTTATGGAATTTCTTATTGTTTTATTGTTTTTAATTGTATGTGTTGTGTGCTGTCCCGAGATGCCGAGGCATGTGATGACAGCATATAAAAGTTTTAAATAACTACATAAATAAAATAATAATTTAACAGTGATTGGACATGATTTATAACAATCTGTTGACCACTTAAAGTTAATAAAATCTTTAAAATAATGCTTATAATGGGTGGAGAAATATTTTCTTCTGGGGCCAATATGAAAGCAGACATAAAATGAAAGATAAATAAAGCTTTAAATCAGAAGCAAGAAACCGGTTAGGGAGGCACTTGGACCATTGGGTAATAGCAAAATTAAAGGAGTACTCAAGGAAGATAAGGAGTTAATGGAGAGACTTTAGTGAATTATCTTTATCTGCACATCTGAGGATAAAGAACAGATTCTTGTTCCTGAACTTCAGGAAGCAAGTCTGAGGAATTGAAGCTGACAGGAATGACAGAAGGTAAAATTCTCAACCCTGTCAACAAATGGAAGATGAACAGATCCCCAGGCCCTGATGATACCTATGCTAGACCCCTTAAAGAACTCAAATGTAACACTGCAGTTCTCAGGAACATGTTAAATACTTTAGTTAGAAGATCAGCCTCCATACTAACATCATGACAGTTTTTCAGGAGGGATCCTTGGGGAGCTAGGAAATCATAAGCCATTTACCTGGAGCACCTGTTCCAGGTTAATTAGCTGAACATATTATAAAATATAAAAGTAGTAGTTTATAGAAGGACATACCTGCTGAAAAAGCATGATGGCTTCTGCAAAGGTAAGTCAAGTCTCAAGAACTTTTTAGTTCTTTGCGGGTTGTTAGTAAGCATAAGTGATCTGCTAGTCACTGGAACTTCCAAAATAATCCCTCACCAAAGACTTCTAACAAACTGAGCAGTTGTGGAGTAAGAGGAAAGGTCTGAATCAGCAGCTGCTTAGGGAACAGGAAGCAGAGAGTAGCAATTAATGGTAAATTACCCTTGTTGAGAGTTCGTAAACAGGAGGGCCTTACAAGGTTCGGTATTGGAATCCGTGCTTTTCAGCTTTCTAATTATCTGGAATTAGGACTGAGGCGGACAGATTTGCTGATAACATCCAATTATTTGGCAGGGTTAAAACAAAAAGAGTTTCTAAAGGATCTCTGCAGGGTCGGAGAAGGGGCATCAAAAGGGCAAATGCAGCTGAGTACAACCAGGTGTTAAGTGATGTGCGCGTACTCACACACGCAACCAACTTGTCGTGCTGGTGGTGTCTGACCTAGAAAACGAATCTTGGATCTGGGCAGGCAGATCTGCGAAAATGGCAATCCAGCGTGTGGATGCTGTGAATTAAAAAAGTCCATGTTTTGGTAAAGTAGAACTGCCGAGATCAAACTGAAGGTCGACCACGGTTGGGATACGCTGTATGGAGCTTTGTGATCTCTGTGCATGACACAAAGGGCTCTGCGGCTTTGGTCGCCCCCTCTTGAAAAGAAGGTTGCCAAGCTGGGAAAAGTGCAGAAAAGGACAATTAAAATTATCAAAGGACTGGAGCATCTCCCCTGTGAAGAAAAGGCAGAACCGTCTGGGATGGCGTGGCCCAGAAAAGAGGCGAGGAAGGGGAGACATGAGAGAGCCACACAGAACACAAAGTGTAGTGCGGAGAAAGCAGATAGGCGAGTTCTCCCTGCCGTGATGTGAGAATCCTGCGGGGTCTTTCCGTGAGGCTCGTTGGCGGGAGATTCTGGACAAGTTAAACTAAGTCGTCCTCCCCACAGCTTGTGGCTAGATAACGGACCGCCCTTCCACAGGGTGCCGTGTTGGAGAGCTTTGAAAGGAGGCTGGCCGAATCCGTAGAGGAGAAAGCGGATCCTGGCTGGGACGGTGTGGCTGTACTTCCGTCCCGCCCGTCCCTTTCCTAGTGGGCCACGAAAGAGGATGCTGGGCTAGAAGGACCCTTGGCCTGCTCCAGCACCGCTGTCCCTCTGCGCTTCTATTCTGGTCTACCTGCCTTACTGTGAGTCTCCACTTGCGGATTCCCTGCTCTCTCCCACAGGTCATCATCAACTTCCCCGACCCCTCGCAGAAGAGCGACATTGTGCAGTTGCGCGGGCCCAAGAATGAGGTGGAAAAGTGTTCCAAGTACCTCCAGAAAGTGATTGCGGAGCTGGTGAGTTTCACCTCGCTGGTCTCCCAGGCGGGGGCGTCGGAAGGGCCGTGATCCAGTCAGCCCCAGTTGGATATTCCTTTCCCAAGCCCTTGGATCCATTTTGCAGAGCCGCTAGTCCTCTGTGAGGCCGTGGAAGGGTTTTTCCTGGTGTAGTTCCTGGGCAAGGAGACAAATTTCGAGGCTGTTCACAGCACGGAGAGAAGGGTTTATTCTGCCATGCAGCAGTCCCGTCCCCGCTTTCTCTCTCTTTCTTCCCCTACATGGGGATCAAAATGCGACCATCTTTTCCCATCAGGTTGAGATGATTTCAGTCAAGATGCAAATCAATTGACGGTTTTTGTTTATTTGGGGGGCGGGGGGGCGAGGTGATTTGGATGAGACATTATTTAGCTGGCTTAGCTCCCTGTGAAATAAATACCTCAGTTATCCCTAAATGTGTGCATATAAAGCAATAAAAAGCATCAGGGGATTGGATGCACTTTTGTGTGGGAGGGGTCGGGGCCACTGCGTCCTTTAAGGGCCTGACAACCCCCCCCCCCCACCGCTTCCAGGTAAGCACAGCTGTGCTTGCTTTCTCAGGTGTGGTATTGCGCCAGGTGCCAGGCCAGGGTGGCGTTGTGGCTGGAGTGTTGTGCTTCCATTCAGGAGAGTTGGGGTCCTACTTCTCACTTTGCCCTGAAGCTTATTGAGTGAGTGTGAGCTAGGCGGATGCTCAGTCTAACCTACCTCACGGGATCACGTGAAGAGGAGGGGAATCCACCCTGAGCTCCTTAGAAAAACTGCTGGATATAAATGTCATGATGAATAGAATAAACAGTTGTCGAATGGCTTTGGAGTGGAGGAGAGACACCTTCTCTTACCCAACAGATGGGGCGTAGAGAGTGAAGGCAGGATGTGGGAAGTGTCTTGGTGTTGGTCCTGTCCAGCATCTACCAAAATGGTTGCTCAGGCAGGTGCATTTCCCATGTCCAGGTAAGGATGCCTTGGAATGGCGCAGGCTGCAGGTGGCGGCGGCGGCCAGCAGAGTGGTGTCGGTGCTGATCTACCCTTCGGGCGAAAGAGCCCAAGTTTGCGAGGTGCTGTGGAACATGGTTCCAGCACTCCCGAGCTGCGGAGTCTGGGCCAGCCAGACTGGACTACTAGGCTGTGGTGGGAGAAGATTCGGCCTCCTCCCTGTGTGCCGTGGTTGATAGAGACCCCTGTGCCACCCCCAAGCCTCATTTCAAATAGGGCAGCTAATTGTCTCTCCCCATGTCAGCTTCCTAATCGAAGAAGGTTTCCCTCCCGTTGTGTCTTAGATCGAGAACAGCTTCTCCCTCCCGGTTCCGATCTTCAAGCAGTTCCACAAAAACATTATTGGCAAAGGAGGTGCCAACATCAAAAAGGTAAAGGGTCGAGGCCTCTCCCAGCGTGACAGCCCTGCCCTCGGCATGGCAGGATCGGGCTCTCTGCAAGCCTTCCCCACCCTGGTGCCCGCGGGATGTTTTGGGCAACAACTCCCATCAGCCCTGGCCTGCTAATGGGGCTGATGGACATGGCACTGCAACGTATCAGGCGGGGTCCACCTGAGGGAAGGCTGGATTCCCACTCCTTGTGGAAGGAAGCATTTTGCGGGAGAAACATAGAAACAGAGCGAGTCAGAAGGGGTCTCCTGGCCATCTAGTCTGACCCCCGGCTCCAGCCGGCTCCGTTCACGACATGCCTACCATGTGCATGTCCAGCCTGTCTTTGAACACCCGCACCGATGGGGCCTCAACCACCTCCCGGGGAAGCCCATTCCATACCCTCGGGGTCCGGACTGTCAGGAAGTGCTTCCTGGCATCCAGATGGAACCTTGGCTCCCTGAGCTTTGCTCTGTTGGAGCACGCCCTGCCTTCCTCTGCAGGGGAGAACAGGTCTTTGCCCACCTCCGTGTGACACCCCCTCACACACCTGTATGTCGCCAACAGGTCCATAGGTGGAGGCCCAAGCTGGTTAGGAGCCCGCGCGTACAATGCTGCATGATACTCCATTGCAGCAAAAGCACTGCGGGCTGCCAGTCCGAGCCCTGCTCTTAAGGTACCTGGCAGCGGCTGCTGCCAGCCCAGGAGGCCGTCCATCCCGACCCCTCCTCCTGCTTCCAGCCTGCGAGCCACCTCCGGGGGCTGCTTTCGTCGAGCTCGTTGCAGTAGTCTAGCCGTGAGGGTCCGGGGTTTGATGTTGTCTCTTCACAATAGATTCGAGAGGAAACCAATACCAAGATTGACCTCCCCACAGAAAACAGCAACTCGGAGGTGATCCTCATAACCGGGAAGAAGGCCAACTGTGAGAGTGCCCGGGGCCGCATCCTGGCCATCCAGAGGGAGCTGGTGGGTCTGTGAAACACTTTCTTTCTCTTGAGTCTTTCCAGAGCCCAAGGAAACTGGCTTGAACACAGTCCCAGTCTGTAACGCAAACTGGGGGTGTTGGTGTGGACGGGCAGTGACCCTTGCCGACTTTCTGTTAGCAGCCAGGCCATAGTTACGCCTGTACCGAGGGATGGCCTTGGGCAGCTCCTTCACTCCCGGGCCCAGTTCCAGTGCTGGTCTTGCCAGCCCTGAACAGCCGGGGCCAGACTGGCCAAAGCACCCCATTTCGTCTCCGCCATGGACCTGCCCCTCAGCCTCGATTTTCTTAGGATGCCCGTTTCTGGACACCCTTTTCCAGGTGCCTCATTTACTGGTGGGACACAGTCCGTGTGGACATTGCTATTAATTCTCAACTGCTCCGGCCGATGGGAGCTTTGCTACAGCAGGTGTAACTGGCCCTTTTTAGGTTTGTTGAGTAAATACATGCCACGCTTATAACTGAAAGTACAGAAATAGTTGCTTAGGGGAAGGAAAAATCAATTGCTTTTACTTAGCATGGTTTAAGTATGCCATTCAAAGCTCAGTGTGGCGGTTATTTTTATTTGGATACTTGAAATACCTGTAAATATTTGAAGACACGCGAATGGAATGGCTCAATAGAGGGCATTAGGTTCCTGGCTTAGTCATGGGCCCACTGCCCTTCTTTCGTCGTGTGTGTGTGTGTGTGTGTGTGTGTTTGGATACTTCAATCTTGAAGGTTTACAGGTGAGTGCTCTTCTTGTGTCCAAAATGGGTAGCCCTGGTTATTGTATGTGAAGCAGGAACTTAAACCAGCGCTCCTTATTCCAAAGATACTCTAGCTTAGCGTTGGAAAAAAGATCCAGTTCAACAAGAGAGACCGAACGCAGCACCAGCCGTCCTTTGCATGGCCTGAAGAGCAATATATGTTCTTTCAAGGGCTGTCATCACATTGTCTTTGGCTTTCGTTAGCCTTGTTGTCTATTCCAGTTGCCCACTTTGACTCGCATCTCCTCCTCCTGTTACACTGCCTCCTGAAGCTAGTATTTCTGAAAATGGAAAGGGGTGGGAGCTACCAATTTGGACATCCTGTTCGCCTGGCCTCTCCTGGTCTCAGAGGCCACACAAAATCTGCCTTGTTCTCATAAGCATTTAATGACGACGCGGAAGGGCCCCTTTTTCATTTGTTCGCCATTCACCGGTGTTTAGTCCCTGGCTCCTGCCATTTGTCAGTCTTTCATTATTTCATTTCTCTTATGTGGCCTGTTGGCCACCGTGAGGTTTGCCTAGAAGGTGTGATGCGCATGTCCAGAGTACGATCCATCTTCTGCCCTTGTACCTGGAAAGCACATTTGGTAGCCCTCGCTGTCTCCCGTTCTTCTCTCCCCCCCCCCCGCCACCCCCTCCGTTCCAGGCTAACATAAAGGAGGTGGATGTATCCATTCCGGCCAAGCTGCACAACTCGCTGATCGGCGCCAAGGGGCGGCTGGTGCGCTCCATCATGGAGGACTGTGGCGGGGTGCACATCCACTTCCCCTCCGAGGGCTCCGGCAGCGACAAGGTCACCATCCGAGGGCCCGGCGAAGAGGTGGAGAAAGCCAAGCGGCAGCTGCTGCAGCTCGCCGAAGAGAAGGTACCCGTTGGTGAGGGACGGCCGTCGCCAGACTGTCAGTACGGTTGCCGGTCCATTCGGACTCTGACGTGCATCGCAGAGGCTGAAGGGCTCCGTAGGCCAGTTCTGTGCTCCCTTGTGCTTCAAGTTTCACGAGTGCGTGGTCTTGAAAAGGGAGTAGATCCTGCTTTTTTCTGGGTAAAACCGAGACCTGCTCACTGAAGCTTGTTGCAAATGACGCTTACTTCCAGTTCTGAGGAATTTACTTTGAACCAAGTGGAGCTCACGGTCCTTCCATTCAAACTTCCACTCTGAGTTACACCTTTCGTTTGAGCATTATCAATTTGTGGGGTGAGGGAGAGTCACTTGTTTTCTGCTCCCGTTAAATAGCTGGGAGTTAAAAGTCCTTGTTGATCTTTTGCAAATCACCCAGAGAGCCACCAGCAGGTCCTTGTCCGCCTTCTGTCCACCCCCTAGTCTTGCAGGCACAAGATTGATTGATTGATTGATTGATTGATTTATGGCCGCAACAATGGACTGGAGGAGTGGCAGCCCCAAAGCTCATTCCAGACCAGGTGGGGATGCTGTTGGATGGTGGGTGTTCTGGGTGGGGTCGCACTCCCCTTGAAGGAGCAAATTCGGAGCGTGGGGGTGCTCCTTGAGCCATCCTGAAGCCCAGGAGGGCTCAGAGGGCCTTCTACCAGCTCTGGCTGGTGGCCCAGCTATGGGCAGAGCCTGCCATCGGTGATTCACGCTCAGGGAATCTCTAAACGAGATTACTGCAATGTACGCTATGCGGGGCAGCCCTTGAAGAGTGTTCAGAAGCTGCAGTTCGTGCAGCTTGTAGCAGCTAGACTTGAAACGGGGACCAGGTGGCTTTATCATGTCCCACTCGCACTAGCTGCCTGTGTGCTCCCGAGCAGAACTCGAGGTGCTGGTTTTAACCTATGAATCCTACATGGCTTGGGACCACGATACCCAGTGGAACGCCTCTCCCACCCTCCGTCTACCTGGACACTACGATCAACCCCTGGGCCTGCCTCCAGCCACCACCTCTGAGAACGGCTGAGTGGGTGATGACCAGGAGAAGGGTCTTTTCAGTAGTGGCCCCCCGGTTCCAGAAGGAGCTCCCCACTGAGGCCCACCTGGCACCAACCTTACTATCTTTTCAGGGCCAGACTTTTCTCTGCTTAAGGGCATTTAATTAGTTGGGGCTTTGCTAGGTTTTTTTTCAATCAAATGTTGTTATTTTCTCTATAAATCCAAACCTGAAACAACAACTATTCAGGACATTGGACACACTGGGTCGACATCTCACTCTTTTTTACATTCAACAACCATATGCAATTCTACACATAGTCCCGTTTCTCTAACCAATGATAAAAAACGTTCCAAGTTTGATAGAAGTATGTATCTTCCTTCTCCTTCAAAGACAAAGTCAATCTGTCCATCCCCGTGCAATTCAAAATCTTTTTTAAAACCATCTCTTCAGTAGGTGGCTCTTTGCTGCTCCAATTTTGGACGAATACAATCCTCACCGCAGTAATTATATGTAAAGTCAAATATATAGCTTGTTTATCAAAGTCATCAGGGATAATACCTAATAGAAAAACTTCAGGTTTAAATGTGAAAGGTTTGCTAGTTTTTAATCCAGGTTCAGTCATATTTTATCTTGATTGTGTTCTCAAAGTCCTATTTTAAATATGGTATCTTAAATGGGATTTTAATTTTTCATATGGCAATATTTCCCCCTCATGTTTTTATACTGCGGTGCATTTTAGGCTGCCTTTTCATGAATTGTTGTAAACCGTCCCGAGAGCTTTGGCTGTTGGGCAGTATGGAAGTTAAATCAATAAAATAACCGAAACGGCAACAAAGGACGCCGCTTTGCTTTGCAACGCATCAGGCTCTCGGCTAAATAAAAGGTTTCGGAAGTGCAGCACAGCAGGGAATCTAACCCAGGATGGGTGAGCCCGCCTTGAAGCATTCCGTCTCCGCGGCCCTTCGCCTTCTGATCTCAGACCTCCGCCCTGTCCTTGTCGTTCTCCTTCCAGCAAATCAACAACCACTCGGTGGAGCTGCACGCCAAGCCCGAATATCACAAGTTTCTGATCGGGCGAGGCGGCGCCAACATCCGCAAAGTGAGGGACCGCACCGGGGCACGCATCATCTTCCCCACCCTGGAGGACAAAGACCAGGAGCTCATCACCATCGTGGGGAAGGAGGAGGCTGTGCGCCAGGCCCAGCACAAGCTGGAGAACCTCATCCGGAACCTGGTAGGGCTGTGCGAACAGCGGGGAAAGGCAGCTGGGCAGGCGGACTCGGTTGACTGGGCTTCCTTCTCTCTCTGTCTTCCCACCAAGATAGGAAAAGGGCAAGGAGGGGAGACAGGAAGCGAAGCAAATTCAGATTCTGTGTTCGTTGCACAAGGGAAGTTATTTCTTATGCAGACATCCTGCCCTTTTTCTCCTGCACGAGGCCCGTAAGGCAGCTTGAGTCATCTTTCTCCTCCTTTCCGTTTTGCGCTTGCAACAACCCTATGAGGTAGGTTAGGCTAAGAGTCTGGCCCAAAGTCTTCCAGTGAGTTCGTTATTACTGTGTTTCATTTATATCCCAGCGGTTTTCCCCTCTTGCAAGGAACTCAAGCTTATATAGGTAGCCTTCACTCCATTTTTATCCTCACAACAACAGCCCTGTAAGGTAGATCGAGCTGTCTGTGTCTGACTCAAAGTCACCCAGTGGACTTCATGGCTGAATGGGAACTCAAACCCAGATCTCTCAGGTCTCCAGTCCAGCACTGTAAGCATGGCCACCACACTGGCTCTCATGGCCAAGTATGGGAGTAAAACCTGGGTCTCCCAAGTCCCAGTCTAATACTCTAACCACTAGGCTGCACCTGCTCTCCAAAAAAACTTTTTTTTCTTGCTCCTTAGCCAAAAACAATCCTGGAGCAGCTTACATATAAATAAAAAAACAGGACAGTTAAGCCTAAATGGGAACCTCTTTCCATAAAGACCCCCTTTAGGATGCCTTCTGTCCTCTGCAGAAAAGAAACCTTGAGGGACAACAAATTTGTGTTTGAATTTTGAGAGGGAGGACTTCACGGCTTAAGAACTGAGACTGCAGCCACCTGTGCGCTCACGCTCCCGTTTCCCGCCCAGGATAACGTCATAGAAGATTCGATGCTGGTGGATCCGAAGTACCACCGCCACTTCGTCGCGCGCCGAGGGCACGTGCTGCGGGAGATCGCCGAGGAGTACGGCGGGGTCACCGTGAGCTTCCCCCGCACTGGTGTGCAGAGCGACCGGGTGACGCTCAAGGGCGCGAAGGACTGCGTGGACGCGGCCAAGAGGCGGATCCTCGACATCATCGGGGACCTGGTAAGGACCGCTTCCCGTGCCGTCCGGCTTGGGAGGCTCTTGGAAAACAGCTCCTCCTTCTCAGATGGGCCACCCTGTGCTTCTCCAATACACCAGATCCCAAAGAGGGCCTTTTTTGTCATAGAACGCACTGGAACAGAGTTCCGGCACCTTTTTTCGACAGATTTTCCAAGTTTTAAAAGTAACTTTTGAAAATTTGATGTGTGGTCCATGTGGATTTGAATCGCCATGTCGAGCATAGCAGGTCGGCGGCAAAATCATTACAACGGTGCGTGCGGGCTGCTTGTGTGTCAAATCCGATGCGTGCGCACTTCGTCCGCGCTGGTTGTGATGGTGCTGCTCGGCTTGTGATTGGTCATGTGGTTGCACACGGAGTGCTTACTGTGGGTGGCGACCGTCATGTTTCGTTACACAACTGACGTGTGTGGGTGTGTGTGCAGTGGTTGACTATGAGCAAGAGGTAAATAATTTCATGAGTTCCGGCACCTTTTTTCTTACAAAAAAAGCACTGCTCCCAGAGATGTCTTCTTAAAATAACAGAATACAATGAACCTTAGGACTTCAACCGCACCTCTGTACTGACTCGATCATAGATGTTGATCTTATCCAAGAATGAGCCCCTTCCAGGAGCAGGGGAAAAAATATGTGTAACATATAAAACTAGTAACAAGATACCTGTTTGAGCAACAGTTGCATTTTTATTGGGATATAATGACAGTCTACTATCTAAAGAATACCAAGTTTTATTTTGATTAATGACGGGGGGTGGGGGGAGGAACCCCCAATCCCTTGGCATTCAGATGGCATCCAGTAGAAATCTTTTTCTGTTTGAGAGTGGCTGGCAAAAACTCGGGGCAGAAATCACAGAGATGACCAACTGCTGATCATGGCAGGGTGAGAAGGAGCAAAGCTTTGGGGAATATTGGTTACTGCAAATTAATATTATTAGTGTTGGTACAAATCTGCATTTATTGGAGGGTGTTTCCACTCCTGTGCAGTATAAGTTTGGGGGAGAGATGATCTATAAGGAGTTTCAGCTCCAAGGGTAAAATGCCATGCCTTGCATACAGATGATTCCACCTTGGATCACAAGGATCAGTTGCAGGTGGCGAAAGGGATCCTGGAAAACCGTACTTCCGGGTCTTCTGAAAGCTCCTGTCTCTATACCTGCAACTCTGACATGTAACAAAGGGTACCAGGCTTGGGGGGACTGCAAGAAAAAACTCTCGGCCAGGTGGATGAATGGTCTGACCCAGTGGGAGGCCACTTCTTGTAAAAGTCGGTATGTTGGAGCATAAAAATCCAGGTCCTTTTGCTCTGAAGTTTCTTTGGTGCCTGAGATGTGTGCCATGGCCCAAGGAAGGCACCTCAATTCCCTTTCCAGGTGTCTACGATGTTCCGAGAACGGCCATGCCTGGCCAAGAGCACACGCCGCAGCCCGGTCCTTTCTCCTCTCCCCACGAACACCGATCTTTGCACTGGTCTCCCTTCTCTCCTCAGGAGGCTCAAGTCGTTCTGGAGTGCGTCATTCCGCAGCGTTTCCACCGCGTCGTGATGGGAGCCAAAGGTTACAAGGTGCAGCAGATCACGCGGGACTACGATGTACTGATCAAGTTCCCGGAGCGAGAGGACAATTCAGGTGTGTATTCCCAAGCCCCAGGTAGCAACTCCTGGGCGGTATGGCCCATCCTTCACAGAGGTCCCAGTGCTGCAGACCCACATAAAACACTGTGCACCCTACAGACGCCATTGAAAGCATGATTCCAGCATCACAAAAGCATACCTCAAAAGCACCGACACAATGCTTGGGTTCAGACAGCACTGGAACTCACACTCGGGTTGAGTTTGGGTTGTCATCGAATGTAGGCTTATCTTCTTACCCAAGCCCAGTTGTACTAACAAACCATGATTTCTTAACCACAAAATACCCACGGATCACAACTCAACAATACATCATGGGTTCGCATCATGGGCTGTGAATGGGCAACAAACTATGGTTTGTTAGCATGGCTGGGTTCAGACAATGTGACAACCCATATTTCAACAAACTGCAGTTCAGTGGCAACCCACACTCAGTCCATATTCTTGGATGTGTTGCCTGTCTGTGGGTAAAAGAACAGGGCAGTAACCTGTGCCTGGAAGCCTTCACAAACAGATAGACCTTTTACTGATGCCTAAAGAACAATAGCACAGGAACTGGAAGCAAGTTCTGCGGCTGGGGGCCACCACCGAAGAGGCCCTGCTGTGTGTGGTGCGACTGCAGGCTGCATTTCTCATGGGTATCACACTCCAACACCTCCCCGCCATTCTTTTATCCTGGGTGTGTACACTACATCACTGTTGCTCTTTCCAGCAGGTTCAGAAGCACAGTCTCAGGAAAATGGCGACATGAGCCCCGAGCCAGACCCGGCCCCCCGCAAATGTGACATCATCTTCATCTCGGGGCGCAAGGAGAAGTGCGAGGGGGCACGGGCAGCTCTGCTGGTAGGAGCCCCTCTTTTTGTGTTGGGCTGCGGGAGAGCCCCCTGGAGGTTTGGTCAGATCCAGCCACACGCCATCCATGCAGCAGCCTTAGATTAGGTCGTTTCCCAGCCTCTTTAGTTGGTTTGCATAAGTGGGAGAGAGTGCAAACTGGGGGCATGCTGTCTGTCTGTCTGTCTGTCTGCCTGAGATGGCCTTTTCTTGGAAGCTCAGCTAATGCCACTCATAGGCCAGGCTAAATAATGCCAGAGAGGATCACCTGGTGCCGTTACATGCTTTTCAGCACCAGTTTAAGACCTTTTTATTTACCCAATATTTGAAAGTTTAAATATTTTAATTATGTTTTTATTGATAGCCTCAGTTGCATTTTATCTTGTTATTGATTGATGGTATGTATCAGGTGTTTATCATATTGCAAGCCGTCCAGAGACAATTGATATGGGACAGGATAAAAATATCCTAATAAATAAATAAATAAGATATGGACCATGACTCACCGTTTGCTCAATCAAAGACATCCTTGCAGAAAAGGAACCAAGTAGCTCCCTTTCTGGGCTCTGTGGAAGGGGGGTGAAAATCCTCCAGTACCAGGAAATCTCATCAGAGCTTTATCAAGAATCTGCAATAGGGAGGGAGCCCTTTGGAATAAATCCAGGAAGGCTGCTTCCCATCTCAAGCAGAACAGAAGCTTTTACACGAACATGAACTGTTGCTTGGGGAAACGCAAAAGCAGAATTCGATGCAGGGCAGAGGCTTCAGGGGACAAGTCAGTATCTCGTAATGTGTCTGACGACTGTGCATAGCAACTCCACGGTAGCCGTGATTGCTTTTGTCGGGAGTGAGAGAGAAGGCTGCTTTGGGCGCTCGTCCTGAAGGACTGCTGGCCAGGCTCCAGGCTACGTACCAGGCAGGCACCCTGTAGTCCTTTCCATGCTGGGAGGAGCTCTCCCTAGTGCGGATGGGGAGAATTTAGTTCAGTTCATTTTTATAAGCAGTTCCCAAAATTCACAATTTGTTCGATATTTTGGAAAGAGAGTGAGATTTAAAGCATCAAAATATGGGAGAAAGTGAAACACCCTCAAAACTTTGCATTGCAAGAGATCTTTGTCCACCAACACCGCCCCTCTGACATTCAGAGATGAGAAACCGGCCCTGAAGCAGCGCTTGTGAATCTTGTCTTCCTCTCCTCCCAGGCACTGGTTCCCATCATCATAGATGTAGAGGTCCCCTTTGATTTGCACCGTTACATCATTGGGCAGAAGGGCGCTGGCATTCGCAAGATGATGGAGGAGTACGAGGTAGGGGGCTTGTGGACCCACATCCAGGCCTTGGTGCGGGAGGGGGGTTCCCCCCTTTAACAGCACGCAGCTTAAAATCCAGCGGTTCACACTTACCTTGGGTTGCTGGACCACACTTGCCTGTCTCTGCGTTTTCGTTGTGACATCTGCAGATGTTCTACATTCGGGGAGGGGTGTTTTAGACCTCATGCTCCCACCAAGGAGGGTGCGGTCCTCTTCGGCACCTCGTTCTGCTCCGCACGTTAGAGCCGGGCCCCAGGGGATGGATGAAACTACTCCCAGTTAAACTGCTGGCAGGCCGCATCCCATTTCTTTTCTTTTTATAAGTTTTATTTGAAATTATAATCCTAAAAAACAGAGAAAAACTAAAAACAATATCAATCATCAAAAACATCGAGCCTGCTGGGTCAGCCCCCACACCCTTCTTTTTCCATTTATGATAACTTAAAAACATATTTAAATCTATGCGAAGTCCCGTTTCTCTAGCCAATAATAAAAAGAGTCCCAAGTTTGAGAGAAGTCAGTGTCTTCCTTCTCCTTCAATGATAAAGTCAATCCATCCATTTCTGCACAGTCCAGGATCTTTTTTAGAATCAATTCGTCGGTAGGTGGTTCCTCACTTTTCCAGTGCTGAGCGAATGCAATCCTCGCTGCAGTGATTACATGTAAAATCAAATACATTTCTTGTTTACTAATGTCCTCCGGTATAATGCCTAATAAAAAAAAACTTCAGGTTTAAAGCTAAAGGTTTTTGTAACATTTCCTCAAGCCATTTATGTATTTTAATCCAATACTTTTTCACGTTATCGCAAGTCCACTACATATGATAAAAAGTACCCAGTTTATGTTTACATTTCCAACATCCATTTGACATATTTGGAAACATCTTAGCTCATCTATTTGGTGACAGATACCATCTATAAAATGTTTTATACAAGTTTTCTTTATACGAATTTGCTAATGTTACCTTAATATTTCTCTCCCATAGCTTTTGCCACTTTTCTAATTCAATATTATATCCAAAATTTTGTGCCCACGTTATCATAGTTTCCTTCGCATCCCATTTCTTTTCTAAGCATTCTTCTGTGTCCCCCAGGTGAATATCTCCGTGCCTCAGCCTGAGCAGCAGTCCGACATCATCAAAATCACGGGCCTAGCCTCCAACGTGGAGCGAGCCAGGGCCGGCCTCCTGGAGAGGGTGAAAGACCTGCAGGCCGAGCAGGAAGATCGGGTACAGCCAGGACAGAGTGTGCTGAGCTCCTTCCCTCTGCCGCTCCCCATCTTTGCAGCTTCCACTGGCCCAAACCTGGCCTGGGTGGAGCCATGGTAAGGATCCCTCTGGCCGGCCATGAACGGCGACTCTCCTCTCTTCTTCCCAGGCACTGCGGGGATTCAAGCTGACGGTGAGCATAGAACCGAAGTACCACCCCAAAATCATCGGCAAGAAAGGGGCGGTCATTTCCCAGATCCGTAAGGACCATGACGTCACCATCCAGTTCCCAGACAAAGGCGATGAGAATCAGGTCAGTGCCCCCTCTTCCCTTGTGGAGCGTGTGTCGTACGACCCACCAAGGAACTACGGGAAGAAATGCAGCAAAACGTTAGACGGATGCTGCAAAACTGGTCTTGAGGGCTTTGCTAAATACCTAAAGGCTCTGTCTGGTTCAGGGTTCAATTTAACCCTTTGTATAGCCTGAAGCAAACTTGACCTGTTCACTTCCTGGTTGGAAAAACCAAAGCAAGGCTTCCAGCTGATTTTGGCATCTATTCCCATCTAGTTTGCTCTTAGACAGACCCTGTTAAATTAATCCTGATGGGCTAGAGAAAAAAGTAAGAGAAACTGAAGCACTTGAACATATGTTATACATTCTCTGTTATGACTTGAAAATAATGATGTGGCAACTGCCGGAAGGTGGAGTCACACTTAATACTTTGTGGTCTTTCTCTGACTGGGTTGAATATCAATGTGGTATAGTGGTTAAAAATGCTGGGCTAGGACTTAGGAGATCTGGATTCTAGTCCCCACTTACTGGGTGACTTAGGCTCTTAGCCTAACCTACCTGCCCCTGACAGGTGCCTGCTACACTCACCTGGCCTTTGCCCAGAACCAGGACATTGCCCAGCCATGAAACTCCCGCTGTTTTTTTTTAATGTGTACATTTGGGGCCCCAAAAAATAGAGCTGACTAGCCAGTGACGGTCCCACCATGAAGAGGGTATCACTCGAAGGCTCAGAACATGGCCCCAAAGGGGTTTATTTTAAAGCTGCGGAGAGTGCAAGGCCTTGTGATCACAGCATGGAGGACAGCCAAGTCTGTCCTCTGTGGTGTTCCCTGGGATACCTGTTGGGGGGGGCAGCAGCCCACAGTGAGCCCAAGCGCCTCTTGGGCACCTGCGGGGTGGTTTGCAGAACCCACCTTGGCTTACTGCCAAGGGGAGTTGTCATAGCATGTGATCAAGCCCTGTCTGTCTCTCTCTCTCCCCACCCCCAATTTGTCTCCCCTCTTTTATCCCCCCCCCCATTAGGATCTCATCACAATCACTGGGTATGAGAAAAACGCTGAGGGGGCCAGGGATGCCATCTTGAAAATTGTGGCCGACTTGGAGGAGATGGTCAGCGAAGATGTCCATTTGGATCATCGGGTCCATGCCCGGATCATCGGCGGAAGGGGCAAGGCCATCCGCAAAGTCATGGAAGAGTTCCGGGTAGGGGCAGCTTTCCCGGGGTGGCCATCAGGTGCTGCCTGCAGGGCAGGATTCCCTGCTCTGCCCATGGAATTGGGGCCCTGCCCACCTGCTGCCTTCCTTGTCCCACCTGGGCCCTCCCAGGGGGGCTGCCTTGCTTGCTTGAAGTGCCCCTTTCTCCCAACAGGTGGACATCCGCTTCCCTCAGCCAGGCTCCAGCGACCCGGACCGAGTCACGGTGACGGGGCTGCCCGAAAACGTGGACGATGCGATCGACCACATGCTCAACCTGGAAGAGGAATACGTGAGCTGATTGCAGACGGGTGGGGCGGAGGAAGAGCGCGGAGGGAAGGGAGCGGCAGGCGGCGGGTGGATCCTGGGACAATGCGGCATCTTGCCGCTTAGAGGTCTCCTTGCTGCTGGTCGGAGATTCCGGCAGGTGCAGGGAAGAGGGAATATTTCACTGGCTGCAAGTTGTGGTGGCTCAGGGGCCCCCCGGGGAGCCATTGCTGGGGTCGCCGTGCCAGCCACTGAAAGTCCGAGCACGCGAGACGGCCTGGTGCCCTCTGCCTCTGCTGGCCTGCAGTTCCCGGCCCTCTGGGCAAGCAGGCAGTGGAGCGCCTTCCAGTCAGACATAACCAGTGGGAATCGGAGCGAAGGCTTGGACAGGAAGCAGCGTGCTGGCACGGTGCCGGAGGCCCGGTCTTCCAACCGGGCCAGGTGCCTGCTTGCCCCTACAGTCCACGAGCCGTGTGTGCGTGCACACAGCGTGGAAAGGCATTGCCACGCTTCTCCCCCCAGTGCGGGGGCACTTGCCCCGGCCGGCAGGTCCGCTGGAGCAAAGCAGGGAGGCGTGGGGGCAGCTCAGGAACGGCTGCCCAGGTATGGAGAGTCCCGCTCTCTCCGAGGAACCCTGAGCCGGCCTGCAGCGCCTCCTTCTGGGGCTAATGGACGGGGATCTTGTTGTAGATGACGGACGTGGTGGAGACGGAAACCATGGCTGCGTACATGAAGCCCCCGTCTCGCCTGGGGGAGGAGCCCCGGGGCCCAGCCAAGGGCTTCGTGGTGCGGGACGCCCCCTGGAATGCCTCTGGGAACAAGGTCTGGCTCCACACCTCCCCCAGCTCTTACCCTGTGCGGAAGCTGCCCGTGGGCGATTGGGGCAGGAGCTGCCTTGGCAGCCGTCTAGCAACTCATAAGTGGTGGGAGGGGAAAGGCAGGGGCTGGGGGAAGCAGGGGTCAGCTTCGAGATAAAGCGGTCAGGAATTCCTTGTTTTTAATTATGAAGCTGGTGCCTTTGCTTCTCTTAAAGATGGAACCGGCTATGTCAGATTTAGAGGGTTTCTGTGAAACGTGTGTTTTCACCTCCCTGTTCAGTGGGGAAAGGCTCTTGGCATGGCTTACAAAGGCCTTACTAAGCCAGGACCTGCTCACGGACTTGGCACAGGAGATGGCCAGTGAAGGAGGAAAAAACACACATGTGGGCATCCGTTCTTAGCTGCCCGTTTTTGTGAAGCGTCCAAGTGGAGGAGGCGCTGCTTTTTTACCCCTTCAGCTCTGAATGAAGCTGCCCTAGACAAGCACCCCCTCCCCTGACTGCCCCCCCAGCCCGTCTTCACGCCGTCCAACGACTCTCGTGTCCTTACGCTTTTCAGGCTCCGGATGTGAGCAGTGCCGAAGAGTTCCCCGTCTTCGGCACCGGCGTGGTCACCAAGCAGACGTCCGTCTGGGGCCCCAAGAAGTTCTGAGATGGGGGCAGAAGGCCTGGCCAGCCTGGCTTGGCTCCTGTTGCTCCGTCGGGTGTCGTGGCACGGCTCTCCGCCGCCCTTCCTCCCGCTGTCGGGATACGGCCGGTTCCTCGTCGTCCTTCCTGCGCTCTCTCCATCGACTCCGTGCAATCCATTCACCGATCAAAAGCCATAGCCAGCCTCCCTCCTTTCCCCCTTTCTGTCGAGCCAAAGTTAGGCCGGGTTGTAAGCACACAAACGTAACGAGCCACCGACGGCTACTGTCCTCCCCTTTGTCCCCGTCTCTGACCCCATCCTCCCCCTCCATGCCAGATTTCAGGGCATTAATCTCTCCCGGCCAGACTGGGCTAGAACAGCCCCGCCTCTGTAACTCCCACCGCTCAGCCAGAAAAGAAGCAGGCAAGGGTCCTTTTCCTCCCTCCCCGCCTCATCTGCCCCTGCTCCTTGCGGTTGCGGGGCGGTTGCATGTTTCACACACCCAGAACTACCAGAGGAGCCCGTGTCCTGGGACTCTACCGAGGCCTAAGGACGGGCTGACTTGCCGTGTGGCTACCCCAAGACCCCTTCGTCCCCCTAAGCCTGCTAGCCAGACCTTCTGCCTTGGGCTGCTGGTCCTTCAAGACTGCAAAGAGTCCCTCTCCCAGGAGATACCATTGGATTTGGAGCTGCACCATTAGGATTAGGAAGGGCCATCTTGGCGCAGTGGGTATGGATATCCAGGGGTAAGATTTCTGGCTCCCTACAGCTGGAAGAAACACGTTAAGAGCAGGTAGCACTTAGAAACTTTGGCAACGAGCAGGCGTCTGTCTGCTCTCCCCACCCCACATCCACGGCACAGCGCAGAGTCTGTGGTTCGGTTCCTCCCCATTTTCATTCCTGACCCTCTTTTTATTGCCCTCCTGCATCCCTTCCGTATTTCTTCCTCCAAGTTGCACTTGCTTTGAATCATTAGGTGAAAATATGCAACACTGAACAAAGAGACAGATGCTATTTCCTTTTTCTTTCAGTTTCTAGTTCTCATATTTTCCAGATTTTAAACTGTGACTTCTGGAGAGAGAGAGAGAATGTGTGTGTGCTTGTTGTGTGTGCTTGTGTGTGTGCGCTTGTGTGTGTGTGTGCGAAAAAGGGATGGAAGTGAGCACCGAAGCTCCACCCACGCCCATTGCCGTGTCTGCACAAGGCAAAAACCAGAAGCTGTAGTCAGTCGAACAATGTAACCAAGATGTATTTTTGTTTTGTTTCGTTTCGTTTTTTTTCTGAAGACAAGATTGTGGGGAGAAATAAAAAGAATTCACAAAAAGCGGAGAACACTATTGGCCTTAAAAAAAAAAAAAAAAAAAAAGGAGAGAAGGAAAAAGAGTTTAAGCTGGATTAAGGAAATATGCAAACTCTGTAGGTCACGTAGTGACTGGACTTTTCTAATTCCAAATAAAAATGGAGTGGGAAAACGCTCAGCTGGATTTTTGATGTGGAATTGTGTAATGCCCCGTTTTCATGGGCTTGTAAGGATGTGGGGAAGGTATCTTGGTAGGTTTGGGGATGCAAGCAAGTCAATGAAGCACAGCATTTTTCTCTTGGTCTTGCTGCGGCTGGTAGGAACAGGAGCAGAAGAGAGAATCATACCGGAAGATGAAAACCGGGACTCGGATTAGGTCCCACCTGAGCCCTTGCCCCACTCCGCATACCCACCGACTGACTTTTCTCAAGCTGTTTCTCAGTTACGTTATGTTGTTCATTAAAACATTTTTAAATTTCCTTCATCCTTACAAGCATCATGGTGGGTGTACAAGCTTGATTGAAATAATGCATAATTCAGTGGAAGCACAAAAACCTCATCGCAATAAGAATCGAAAAGGAAGCAGATCATGGTAGAGGAGACAAGATCAACCCAGTCCAATGCCCAAAGCATCCGCCATCTTCAAGGATAAGCCCCACCCGCAACGCATTCCAGTAATTCCACCCGGAAACGACAAAAGCACAGACAGCTGTGGCTTCACAGTCCTCCTGCACAAACGGATGAACCTGGAAAACTGACTGAAGCCAAACAGTCCCAGCTGTTGTAACTGGTTCGCAGCGAGGTGTGTGGCCTCTCGATCATTTTGGTGCTTCTTTTCTGCCTCTCTTCCAGCTCTACAGTGCAGTGACCAGATAGACACAGTATTCCACACTTGGTTATACCATGGATTTGTTATGGGATGGATGATACCAAGCTGAAAAACGCCCCTGTGCATCTCCCTTGCATGTGAGAGATTATTTCAGCTGCCCTCTCTTTTCAACGCGATAGCTCTCACGTCACATCGAGGACAGAATGGCAGCCAACAGGGCTAGCAGCCAGTGATAGTTGTCACCTCCATGAATTCGCCCCGTCTTCTTACAAAGCCATCCAAATGGATTGCCGTCACTGCTTCCTGTGGAAGTGAATTCCATAGTCTGTGTGTTGTGTGGAGAAGTGCATTTATAAATTGCAAACCTAGCATAGAAACCAGTACTTGGGAACAAGATAAAACCAGATTTCCAGAGAATTGGAAAAATTCAGTAGGGGAAATGGTCCTCCATTTCCCAAAAATTCTAAATCATCTGTGGGGAGAAACGGTTTTTTGTAAAACAATTGTGGCTGTTTTCTAGGGTCAGGAATGATGGTAATTGTAGTCCATCTACATCTCCTGCACCACAGTTTCCCCATGCCTGGCCTATAAATGGAGATAAACATTTCAAAAACGAGAGACAATCTAGTATTTGAATGAACTTCTGACCCTTCCTAAAGGGCTTGTAGCGACCATGTGCTTTCCTCTTCCTCTTGCCCTTTTCACTTTTGCAGCAAGAGTCAGATAAGCCATTGCACAACTTGAAATGCTTGGAGATTTCTTGCTCAAGTGCTTGCCACGAATTCTGGATTCGTACAGCAGCTTGAACTGAAAAATGCTGAGCTTAAATGCAGATTTGGGAAAGGGCTACAGCTCACTAGCTGGGTGTATGTTAGGCATAGACAAAGGACATTTTAATTTCCAACGACTGGAGGAAGTGCTGGGAAAGACCTACCTGGAGTAGTCTTCCGTAACATGTGCCAGTTAATACCTCCCACCATTCTCAGCCAGCCATGGCTGTCAGGCAGTCTTGCTGGGGCTGATGGGGTGGTTCCTGTCCAAACCCATGGAGAACACCAGGTTGAGAATGGCTCTTGTAGTTCATATATTCAATGTTTGTTCCTGGTTTATATTTCCTTCTCAGTCCTTTCAGAGATCCCTTGTACCCAATATTAGTTCCTCTTCTATTTAGAATACACTTGCGTGAGAATAAGTCCAGATTCAGCTGCTATGGAATATGATTCTGAGTAAATGCTTTTAGGATTGCGTTGTAAATATGTTCATCACTTCTTTAAAACCTTTTAGTATGGTGGATTTGGTTAGCTACTGCTTGGAAATGATAGAGGGCTGCCTTAAGCTAAGACAACAAACTCCTGATCCTTTGAGTTAGGGTGTGTAATATACAAGGCCAGCTGAAAGAACCTATCACAGGTGCCAGGAAAACCCACGTAATCATATGTTACGCACGTAATCATCTTGTTATGCACGCAATCATGTGTTAATATGATGCTAGTAATACATGATATAATTAGCAATTTGCTGACCTGCCCTAATACCCCAAAGGAGCTCATTAGCATAGCTGTCCAATAGAAGCGCAGCGAACGCCCCCACCCCTGCAACCCTTCCCCAAAAGTTGTGTTGTATTGAGTTCTTCTGGTTAGCTAATGTGCAGGGTAGGGTCATTAGGAAAGCTTTTCCATCTCTTGTCTCAGTCATCAAAGGGAGACTGCAGCTGAGAAATTTGAAGAAGACTGAGATTCAGAAGGGCAGCAATGAATGAACAAGAAAAGAGCATACGGTGAAGTGACATTTCACTGGCGAACAGGGCCAGAATCATCCACGCAATTGTATTCCCGGCCTCTATGCCTGGGTGCGGAAGAAACCTGAGAGGAAGAATATGGACATGTTTGAAATAGGGCACTGCAGGAGAGCCTTGCAGATACCCTAGGCTAGCAGACAAGTATGTTCTACTGTGTTTCCCCGAAAATAAGACCGTATCTTATATTAATTTTTGCTCCAAATGATGCATTAGGGCTTATTTTCAGGTGATGTCTTATTTTTTTCTTATAAAAGCTGTAAGATTCTTGCCCCGAGAGTCCTCCACGATTCCTTTCTTGTACTTGATGAAATAGCTCTCTCTTTTTGCACCCATCTTGCATCCATGCATTAAGCACGTCCGTTACGACACACGATGTATTGATGTTATTTGTGCGTTGTGTCTGTACGCTGATTGGTCATTCAGCAATAAGTCTCACATTCATCTGTTTACATAGGTTTTTACTTCTCGTCCAAAGGCGCCTGCTTCGGTATTTACAAATAATTATAATGCTATTTTTGGGGTAGGGCTTATATTACGTGCATCCTGAAAAATCATGCTAGGGCTTATTTTCCAGTTAGGTCTTATTTTTGGGGAAACACAGTAGATCTAATCAAGCCAAAACTGTCCCTTGAAGCAAAACTAACAGAACTTGCCCATTATGTGAAGAAGGCAAGACTTCCTGGAGAAGACAACCATGTGAGGGAAGGTTGAAGGCAGAAGATGGGAAAGACCAACTATGAGATGAATCAATGCCATAAAGAAACCCACAGTCTTGAGCTGAGCAGGGCTGGCAAGGACAGGAGAGTTGAAGGGCACTTAAAGGAATGTCACAACTCGGAGGTAACGTGCGAAAACCATGTAGTACTTTGCTCTACCTTCTTGGGAAGACGTTCTGATGTAAGGATGTGCCGAAAGGACTTCACCTCCCAGAAGTCCCTGAAACCATGGGTGCTGATGAGGAATGGTGGGACCTGAAGTCCAAAATATCTAGAGCTATTTCCTGCCCCTCCTCATATTTCCACTCTCCACATGCACTGTTTCTTCCATCCACTAATTTTGCTAAACCCGGTCCTTCCAGCCAAAATCAGCCCGGTCCTTCCAGCCATATCCTGGTGTCAGGGGAGGACAGAAATGTCCCCTCGGAGAATAATAGGTACTTGGGAGAGTAGAAGCAAATTCTCATTCCTCTAGTCCACTGTACTATCTTGTGGGCAAGCTTAAAATGCAAAACTGCACATTTTCAGGAGAGGGTTCACGCTGATCCAGTGCTGCTTTCTCCCTCGATTTAATATTTCAGGAAATCAGATATATTAAAGGTAGAAGCAGTTGCAAATCTTAGAATGGAGGTTGTGGGGAGGAGGGAAAGAAATACTAATAAACACATTGCTTCACATCGAAGGCCACAGACAAGACCACTTAAAGGGGTTTTTTCCGTAAGATCACAAAGGCCAGGCTTCTAAAATTGCCTAGCTGCTTCATTACTCCCATCTTCCTGGCTTTGCAGGAGGTAAGCGGTGCTTCTACCTCGGATCCAGAAGCAAAAAGCAGAGCACGGGATGAAGCTTAAACTGTTTATTCACAAAGCAGAAACAACACAGTGTATTATGTTACTAGCTGGAAGCGGGCCAAGACATGCTAAGGGCGTACCATTCAGTACCATTGAGACGGGCTCTTGTAATCCCGTCGCCGAGTTCCGCCAAAGAGGGGCAAAGGGGAGACCCCGGACACGGGGCCCAGGGCTCCTTCACGGGGTGTGCCAACATGCATGATCTATGACATTCTCAAGACATGCATGCCTGTCCCACCGGAGGCCAAGCTGTTCTCAAGCATGCATGTTCAGGTCAGTTTATCGTTCCGACAGCCAGTGCGCTACCTTTACAGCTCTCCTCAAATAAGCGGAGACAAACCGACAATGGCCAGCTTCACATGTCTCGGGGATCCTCCGGCATGCCAAGCTAACAGCTGCACTCTCCTCCTTAAAATAACATCATTTGGCCATCCATGGAAGTTCGGTAACAAAAAAAAGCCTGAAAATCCTTTTTTTTTTTTATTTAGAAAGCTTCTATGCCGCCCCATTCGCCGAAGCCTCGGGGCGGCTTACAACAATAAATAAATAATAACAATATAAAACAATATAATATAATTGGAGACGTCCTGGCCTTTTAGATCTTTAAGTCCTGAGCTCGCCGCCAAAAGATTCAGCAAGGAAGAACAATTCCTGCCACATCGCCTCGAAATACAATGATCTTCGGAGGCCGCCTCCCATATCCCTCCTCCGGACTTCCAGGGGGCCGCCGTGCCTTAATCCGGCTTAATCGCTCCTCACCGCCGGGCGCCGACTCCGTCCTGCAGAGGAGGCGCTTCTGCACAACCCCGGCTCAGTGGAGCGCCCTTCGATCGAGGCGGCACTTGGAGAAGGCCCGCGCTGAGATGGCCCTGCGCCGGCTTAACGTTGAGCGCAAGCCCCCTGGGCTGCTGGGGGGGCTGCGCTGGCCGAGCCAAAGCCTGGCTTGGGGGGCCTCTCCCCGCACACGGAGGGGCGTCTCCACGCACTGCGCTTGGAGGGAGGGGGGAGGGAGGGGAGAGGGGGCCGCTCCCTCCGCCACCCCATCTCCAAGCCCTTGGAGCGGCCGGCAGGTCGGCAGAGGAGACGAGGCCCCGCCCCACGCGCAAGGTGCCGCAGGTGCGCCCGCCGAGCCGCGCAAAGCCAGGGCGCGTCAGGTCTCCCTCGCTCGGGTTCCCGCCGCTGATTGGCTCAGCCGGGCAGTGACGTGGGGCGAGGCGGCTAGCCGTTGGACGGCCGCGCCGGTTGGGGGCGTGGCGAGCTGGCCTCGCCGCTCGGCGAGACGCGGGGCCGGCGCAGATGGCGAGAAGCCGGTGGCAGCGGCGCGGCGAGGGCGAGGGCGGAGGGGCCGCCGCCGCCTTTGCGCGCCGGCCACGCGAGAGCGCGGGATCGCCTCTCCCGGCGCGCGTCCCCCGCAATCCGGGGCTTCAGCAGCACGCCGGCCTCCGCTGGCGGGGAGGCAGGAGCCGGAGATAGAGCCTCGTCCTCGCCCTCCTCTTTGCCCGTCGCCTTGTTCCCCTTTGCCTCCTCCGGCGACCCGGGCTCCCCCGCGCCTCGACCGGCTGTATGTATTTCCCCTCTCCTTCTGCCCGCTTAGGAGCCCTTGCGCCGCCTAGCCGCTTTTCCTTTGCATCGCCCAACCCTGTCACATCTGACCCCTTCCCTTCCAAGCACCGGCAGTACTGTTGCTTTCCAGTTTCTCCTTCTTGAGCATCTTTTATTTTCCCTGCTAGAAAAAGACACCTCCCCCCCAAATCCCAGTATATCTGATTTTGACATCTCCACTCTTCATAACCCCTTGTCCCCATACGGTTTGCCTTGTTTCTATCGCTCAACTTCCCCTTACATGGGGTTCCCCTTTTCTAAATGCACCCATCCCATCCGCCCTAGTTTCTCTTCCTTCTTTTCTGAGGATCTCCTCTGTACCTGCCTCCAGTTTGGGCTTTCGGGATCCCCCAGTCCCTTAAGACCCTTTGCAGTATCTTCAGAACCCCCATTGGCTCCCCCACACCCAAGCATCTCCCTGAACCCTGATCATTTCTAGTGCTCTCTCCTGAAGAAGCCCTGTGCACTGCTGGGCCTGGTTTTTGCTCCTCGCTCCTTTAGCCTCCCCCCGTCCTGCCCCAGCAATGGACTTCTTCCTCAGCGGGGTTGCTGCCTGTGGAGCCTGCCTGTTTACCAACCCGCTGGAGGTGGTGAAGACCAGGATGCAGCTACAAGGAGAGCTTCGTGCCCCCGGCACCTACACTCGCCATTATCGTAACGTCTTCCACGCCTTCTACACCATTGGGCGGGTGGATGGCCTGGCGGCTCTCCAGCGGGGACTTCTGCCTGCCTTGGTGTATCAGTTCGGCTTTAATGGCCTCCGCCTGGGCCTGTACGGGATCGTCGAGTCGGCTGGCTACATTCACACGCCGGACGGACGCATCAGCCCTCTGCGTACCACGCTGGCCGGCGCGCTGGCGGGGGTGCTGGGAGCCATCGCGAGCAGCCCCATCTACATGGTGGGTCCTACGGACGGGTTAGTGGCGCAAGGAGGAGAGGGAACAGTGACTAGAACCATTTCTCTGTGGGGTACAGAGCTGATAGTTGGCATCCTGCTCTCAAAAATCCAGAATTCTGCCATAAGAAATACTCCTATGAGTGAATCGGGCCTGCATCTTAAAATTGCTGGTATTGGGGAAGGCATAAATCCACGTGTGTGTGTTTATCTGCCCCGGCATGCCTGCCACCTGATTTCCAAGAGCCAAACTGCCTTTGGCTAGTCAGTATTTCCCTCTGAACGTTGACCCTAAGGGGGAGATAAGTCTGTTAGCACACTCTTCCTCCTCATGGGAAAAATGACCTCTTTCCATGTAATATGCTCTTGTTTCCTTGAGGCAATTTGTCTGTGAAGGGGAAGCTCCCCTCCCAAGTCCATGCTGAGATCAATAAGGCATCTGTGGGGCATTTTAGAATCTCCCCACTAACCAGAAATAACTAAATGGTAACCTCATTCCATGATCTGGAATTGGCCTTCAATGCCAATGGATGTCTGGGTCAGCGGTCTCCCTCTAGTTCCTGGTATGTACCACCCTAGAGCAAAATGAGCTGGCACAGATGTACCATTTCCCCCTTCTACACACCCTTCTGAAATCTCTCATTTAATCCACACCTTCCTCCTATCCTGTATCTTCACTCCAAGATTAAAGCAATGTTAGATGCTAGAGAAGGGCATCGGTTTTTGGCTCTGCTCTGCTCTGCTCATGCCTTGGAAGTTGACATTGTCCCGATTTAATGCAACCAAGGGAACAGTGCTGATGGAACACTTCCCTTGTCTGGAATTCCAGGACCATTTCTGCTTTGGAAGATGGCCATACTTGATGGAAGAAATGCCGCTGTTTTTTTCGTGAAACGGGGTTTGCAAGTTTCTCATGCACAAACTTGACAAGAATCCTGTCTTCCCCTCTCCAGGTGAAGACCCACATTCAAGCTCAGTCAGCTGCCGAGATTGCCGTGGGGCACCAGTACCAGCACCAGGTATGTGGGGCTCAATTTGTGTCGTCCCAAAAAGAAACTCTCCCCAGGGTTTCAGGGAAGGGCCATTACCTGGAGATGCCTGGAACGGAACTGGGGCTCTGAGCTAGCGTTTTGCTGTTTTGATTCTTTGGGCAGGAGGGAGGGGCTCTTCAGATATACTGGCCCTTTAAGAATCCACAGCTGTTTTCTTGTATGGAGGGTTCTCCCAGCAAAGGAGTTGGCTGGCACCCAGAACTGTCCTAGCGGCCCCAGCGTTACCTGGCACCCAGGTCTCCCCCTGGAGTCACCACAAAGCCCAGCAGGCGAGTCCTTTGGTGAAGCATCTACAGAAAATGGTCAGATACAAGAGAGAGAGAGAAATAGTCAAGAATTCTGATCTTTCTGCCCACACATCTAAGATAGTTATGGGGGAGTCTGGAAGGTAAATCCGTACAGTCTACCCTGGTGACAAGAAGAATTCTCAGGATGTGGCATATGCAGCAGAAGCTGGTGGAAGGTCGATCTCCAAATGTTTTGATGTCATCTTCCGCCATTTCTAGTCAGTGGCAGTGCTGGCAGGGATTTCGGAGTACTGCCATCCCAAACTTCAGCAGATCCATCTTCCACTCACCCCCGTTATCCAGGAGCCAGAGGTGCAAGGCAAAGAATGAGTGCTGGATAGGGAAAAACAATCGGGTAAAAGCAACAGACCCTTGTGGCTGAATGTTTTCTCATGGCCGAAGGGACATGGGTTGGCAGAACTCAGTCAAGTGACTTAATCTACCCTTGGGCATCTTCTGGAAGCTATGGCCCATGGCTCCCGATCAGCAGGGCTACCTGTATGGCCCTCCTAGCCAGAGAGCCTCAAGGGAAGGCTGGCTCGGAGCAGCTGACTCAGCTGTGCCACGCTGGTGTTTCAGGTAGACGCTGGGGTGTTGGTTTTCTCTCTGTGTGCCCAGGGAATGCTCCATGCGCTGTTGATGATCCGCAAGGAACATGGCGTGCTGGGACTGTGGCGAGGGTCCATCTCCTCTGCGCCCCGGGTCATGGTGGGCTCCTCTACGCAGCTGGCCACTTTCTCCACTTCCAAAGAGTTCTACAGGCACTTAGAGGTAAAGTGGCCGCAGGACTGCAGGACTTGTGACCTGCCATCAAGCCACCTCTGACTTACGGAGACCCCATGAATGAACAACCCGCCCCCCAGACATCCTGTTCTTGACATCCCCGTTCAGCCCTTGTAAACTCAAGACTGCGGCTTCCTTGATGGAGTCCATGCATCTCGTCTTTGGTCTCTCTTTTCTTCTTTTGTCCGTGACTTTCTCTATCACAATTGCCTTCTCTATGAGCCTTGCCTTCCTTTTTTAAAATTATTTTTTGGCATGGCAGAAAGCCCCGTAGCTACTGCAGTGACATCCTCAAAAGTTTTTTTTTTTTTTAATGCAGGGGGAACTTAATGACTGATCTCTCCTCTCACAGATAAAGATCAGGGTTCAAGAACTTCAGGTCTCAGGGCCAAATGTAGCCCACTAGGATCTGAATCCGACCAAGTTCCAAATCGCCCTGTTCCTTTTGCACTCCTGTCCTAAAAGTCTGCAAAGATCCTAGGCTTAGATACCAAGGAGTAAGTCAGCGCTGAGCTACAATATGCTGGAACCTTGTAGCTGTTATCCCTTTGTTTTTATCCCACCCGCCACTGGAATGTAGCTCCAAAAAGGCGCTCTGAAATTTAATTCATCTCTGAAACTGGAGATAGTTGATACACAGAACTAAACATGAATTATGAGGCAGTTGTGTGAGTGTCGCTTGATCTAGTACCTCTTAAGGCAGCCTTTCCCAACCTGATATCCTGTAGGAAAATGAGTTGGACTATAACTCCCATCTTCCCCAGCCAGCATCAGTCAGGGTGCCACTTCTCCTTAAATGTCCCACCGGAGCATTTAAGTGTGAATAGAATATTTCAGTTGTCCATGAGTCGGGCATGACTTTGTGACTGAACAGCAGAGTATTTCAGAATGCAGGAGTACATCAGAAAATATAAAATAGTATTCCAATACAAAGTTTATCCTTATTATAACTTCCACCCTGAAAGAGGCACCTACTGGACACTGCCAAAACGTATGATTGAAAGATGCCTTAGCAGTATTTCAACTGTAGCAGTTGGTCAACTTAGACAAACCCTTATGAAGGAGAGGTTGTGGTTAAAAGTTGCTGAGGGCAGGATCGTGTATGCACTGGCCTTTCTTGAGGATGATGCTAACCCAAGTTAGCCCACATCTTATACCAAGAAAAGGTACAATGTCTGCACATAAATACAGGTCAAGGAAATGTGGATCAGTTCCTTGCTTTATGTAATTCATTCTGCTTTTACTGATCATGGCAAACTGCAAATCGCGCTGGTGCTGAGGCATGGTCTGAAAGCCCATGATTCAGTAGCCAGTAGACCTGGGCCTGTTCAGGGCCTGGTGGGAGTCCCAGGCAAAGCCACCTTGAATTTCATGTTGGAGGCAAGCAGAATTAAAAGTAAGAAAGAGTGGCAAAGAACGCTAGAACTATTTTCCCCAGCTTCTCGGAATCCTTCCGTCCCTTCCAACTTTTGAGATTTCACACAATGCTTCTTTGTAAACTTGTCAAATCCACAGGGCTAGAAACTTAAGTGTTGCTGTTGAAAAATGAAAGCTTGTGATTCTGGGTGTGCGGGTTCCTCTGCTCAGACTGAATTCCTCAGTCCGTCGGTGGAGAATGCAACCCGGCCTGATTATGGCACCCAAAGGCAGTCTTTCTCACTGCACTCGTGTTCTTGCTATTGCTTGGGGGCGTGAGCATCTGTTCCTCACTCCCTGCTCCTCTTTCTCCTCCTCCTCCTCCTGCTCCTCAGATCTTCCCCAAGGAAAGCTGGCTCGTGGCCTTGAGTGCGGGCATGACTAGCAGCTTCACCGTCGCGCTCGCCATGACGCCCTTTGATGTGGCCAGCACACGCCTCTACAACCAACCCGTGGATGCTGCGGGCCAGGTGAGGCCAGTGCGGTGTGGGTGCTGGAGACACACGTGGGAGGGCCAGAGGTGGCGCTGCGTGTTTGGGGAGTAAAGCTGAGGCCGTCACTTGTCTCCTGACCAGACCTATTTGCTCCACTGAAGTTGATGGGCATTTATGGCTATCCTCTCCCATTGAAATCTGTGAAACCGAAGTGCAAAAGGAGGACTGTTCTACCTACCTTGCTAAAAAAAGAGCTACCTTCTCCTCTCTTCCCTCCCAATTCCTTTTCCTGTGTGTGTTGGGACTTTATGGGTTGTCCCGTGGGCAGGGATTGTCGGTTTAATTTATTTAAGCCAGTCCGGGAACCTTTATCTGGCCTACGAGAAGCCTAAAAATGCTTTGGTTAATAAACCAGCTTCGATCGCACCTAGTCGATTCCTTATCTTCGCAAGCCCACAGACTTGCTGTTCAGCTTCCCACTTCTCTGAGGAATGGAGAATCAGTTCAGACATACAATTAAAGCAAAACCTCTTGAAAGAGAAGAGTCGCCTTCCAGTTTCAAGTCTGATCCCGTTTCTAAATTTGTAAGCGGAGAATTTCAAATGCCCCATTTCTGCTCACCCAGCTGATCCCATTAATTGTCCTTTGCTTGTCCTTTAGGGCAGTTTCTAAAGGGGGTGACGTCCCCATTTTTCAAAAAGGAAACTAAAAAACTACAGATAAATGATGTGACAGCAGGGCGGGGCGGAGTAGAGATCACTTCTTCCTGAGCTTTCTTAACATGGCTTGTTTTCCTTCCTCTTCCGCTGCAGGGCCTCTTATACAAAGGTCTTCTGGACTGCCTGGCCAAAATCATCCGCTCGGAGGGGGTTCTGGGGATCTACAAGGGTCTGGGGGCATCCTACTTCCGCATCGGGCCTCACACCATCCTCAGCCTGCTCTTCTGGGACCAGCTGCGCCAGGTCTATACCGCTTGGGCGCAGGAGCGGTGACCACCGTTGCGGCGGCCGGGTGTACGCGATGTGCCCATGCGATGCCCCTTCCCTGGAGGGGGACAGCCGTCTTCAGCAGGGCCTCGTCATCTCCCACGCCCTCCGCAGCCCCTCTGACATCGAGCTGGGGCTGGCAGGAGATTGCCTCCGGGCCCTCTGCTGCCCAGGGGAAGCCATTCCTGGTACGGCATCCCTTCCTCCTCGCAGCAGGTTTTGGCGTGGCGTTTTGAAAAACCGTCCTCCATTCCTGGCCCCCTTTTCCCTGGCACATCTGGGAGAAGATGGCTTTGCATGAGCCCTCCCCTAGGCAGGAAATTTACAAGGGGTAGCGTGTCGCCAGCCTCGGGAGAGAGACCCATCCCCTTCCGCTCATGTAGGCCTCTGCAACTTCCCTCCTGCCTGCCCGCCGGCTACATATTATGGTCTGTTAGCACCAGGCCAATGGCAAGAATGGGGGCGTGGTGTTGGCGCCTCCCGTGAAGGCTTTGAGGGGTTCAGCTAACTCTGCCGGCCTCCATGAGAGTTCAGACGGAGAGGCCCACAGATTGCTGCTCAGCAGCCCCCAAAGGTGTTCCCATGGTAACCAGGTAGGCCTCACCTGTGCATGTTTATTAGAAGCCATGCGCATGAATTTCTCCCTCACCTCCTCCTAGCTCTTGCTCTCAGCCTTTTGTAGTTTGAAAATTTAGTTCCTTTCTCCAAAGACGAGCCTTCCCAGCACCTTTTATCACCTCTCCATTTCCAGGGGCAGAGGCAGCTTACCTAGGGGGTCAGCTCTGGCGCTTTGTGGTAGCCATAACTCACCCACCCTTGACCAGGACCAAAAAAATCCAAATATGCAGCCAAGGCATCCGTGTTTTCATCCAGTTTTAATTTTATGGCAGAGAAGAATGTAACATTTTCAGTTCTCGAGCACTTTTTAAATACTGCTGTTTGCAGCACTTTAAAAATACTTTTGGGTACAGCAAAGGCATTGCTAATTAAATCAGGCCTTCAAGCTGCCTCAAGCGCAGCCTGGTTTCTTGGGAACCGTTCTTGGAAACGCTGGATTTTCCCCCCTTCAGCATAAAAGGAACTCTGCAAGCTGAACTCAAGGGGAGGGACTCTGGTCCAGCTTTGTCCCCCACCAGCAGCCCAAAGGCTCTGGGGATGGCCACGGCCTCTCTTATTTATTTAACCCCCCCCCCCTTCCCCTTAAAGCCCTTCCCCCAAAAAAGCGGCGGGAGGGCTTTATTCTCCTTGGCCTGCCACCTGCAATCCGAATCTTTACCACACATGCTGGTAAAGGCCAAAGCTAGCTAGGATCAACTGCTATCAAACCTTGTAATTTGGAAATAGTTCTAATTTATTTTATATCCCCAGAGGATGGGGGAGAAGAAAACCAGTAGGAAAGAAAGGAGAGGAAAATAATTCTCCACCAAATATGTGTGTTAGTACTATGGTCTCATCTCCTTTTTTTCTTCCACCTTTTCTTGATGGTTAAGCCTGAAGAAGAATCCAGTATGACTCTAAAGCTTACACTAATGAACACTGATTGGTTGGCCCTTATTAAAGGTAGCTGTCTGTCTGTTTGTAACTGGCTCTGTGAATTTTGCTCCAATTTTGCCAGAGTGGCGAGTAATTGAAAAGCATGATGGAGGAGATCTAATCCTAACGGGTCCTGGCGCTGGGATGGGACAGCTAGCAGGGATGGGAAGGGGCAGGCCGAAACCTGCTCATTCCAAGGCCGAGTGAAATTCAGCAGCCTGGTCACATCCAGAAGGAAAGGGAGACTCGGGAGCAGCCGCCACGAAACCGCCCTCTGCAACGAGAACACCCTTCGGAGCGCCAAGCGCCTCTTCCTCCCAATCCTCCTCTGCCGCGGGAACGAGGGAAGCGAAGGCAGCGAAGCCCCGGAACCCGGAGCCATAACCAGCCGGAGCTGTGCTCGTGGAACCGGTGGGGCGAGGCAGGATGCTGTGGGGCCCGGCTGCACAGGCGTCCTAACCGAAGATGTTGGGGTCGAGGAGCTGCAGGCTGCGAACGAAAGTGTGGAAATGCTGTACCGTCCACGGAGGCTGCGAAGGAGGCGGCAGGACTTCCGTTCCGTGGGTTGCGCTGCTGCTGAGCGGGCTGGTGGATGCGGAAAGAGAGAGGGTGCCAGCTGTCACTCGGGGTATCCCCAGCCTCTGCCACCTCACCTCCACCTTGCAAAGGCGGGAAACAGCTGTTCTAAACCGTTGCATCCTGTCCTCCCATGTTTAAAGGAGGGTCCAGTGTTGGAGAAGCCCTGCTGTGACCCATGGGCCTTTCTGGATCATGCCACCCAGGGGCCTGCCTGGCCTGGCCTGGCCTAGCCTCTGCTTTCAGGCATACTCACTGAATCCAGGTAGGGTCGTTGAAGGTGAGCAGCAGGTCGGTTCCGTTTTGGGGCAAGCGGAGCAGTGCCAGGTGCAGGGTCACCTCGTTTTTGGCCTGTGGGCAAAGAGGTGTTTGAGCAGTCACAGAATAGTAGAGTTGGAAGCAGCCGTGGAGGCTATTGAGTCCAACCCCTGCGGGTGAAGGGCAGCAGGTTACACCATCCCACTCCCACAGGCCGTTGGAACCCTCCTCCCATTTTTTACCCATGTGAAACGATGTAGGCGTTTTGAAATCATGAGGACTAGAACCAGCTGTTCTCTTTTTTAAGAGGTATGCAAAACACATACACAAAAAGAAAACACCCAGGTAGGGAGACACCATTTCAGCGGATGAGTGTGAGATAGTGCCACAACGATGCAGAAGAAATTTGTTTGTTATAATGGCTCTTTGAGTAAGAGAATATTTTATAATGGCCCTGGGAATAAGAGATTATTTTATGTTCTTACATTTTTGTATATATTATGTATCATTTCTTCAGACAAGGATTTTTCTTGGCTTAACTGCCGTTAAGTAGTATTCCACTTGAAGAGGGAAGGGCTCTCCATTACTCTGTTTGCAGTGACCTTCCTCTTCCCCTCTGCATAGTATTACTTCTTGTTCCTCCCCTAGAAATGTTGGGCACCATTGTGGCTGGACTGTCTTTATATATGCTCCAGGAAATATATATGATGCTATATATATTATAGTGCCCAGGACCCATTCTCTAAGGTTTTTCAGCCAAGATCTGTTCCTCCTCCCAACACTGCAGTTTTCATTTATTTTTGCTTACACAATCAGCTGCAACAATCTACTTTTCATTTCTCTTTAAGTGACTGAAATATTATAACTGTGTTTTATGACTTCTTGGTCTGCATACATTCTCTGTAATGCTTCTTAAGTGGACACCCTCCCGGTCCAAGCCATTCATAACATCCTGCAATGGCCATTCAGCTTAGGGGGAAAAAAATCCACCGGTGCCAGTAGAAGATCTTTCCTCAGCTTAGCTGCCACATAGTGGGCTCATTTCCAGAGGATCACTGTTGGAGACAGAAGGGATAATCTGCAAAGCTCAGGATTAAAACTGCCATTTCTGCTCTCAGAGCCCTGTAGCCCTTCCCCAGCCTGGTGGGACTTGAATCCTGGACTCTCAGAAGAATTCTTCATCAAGGGGGTCACTGCAGTGAAAGAAGGGCATGGACAAGGAATGCAAGGAGGCAACTGCCTTTCCCGCTCATCCTAAAAACAAATAAATTACGAGAGCGTTGAGCCAAGCCCACCCAACCGAGCAGCTCTGAAGGACACGTCCAAATGGATACCCACCTCCTCGTTGAACTTGGCTACCAACTGGCGGGCAGTGAGCAGCCAGGCGCTGCTGCAGCCTTCCAGGGCCAGGAGATGGGGCACAAGCACCTCCTGGCTCAGAATCTCCGTGGTGGCAGAAGCGCCAGCCATGTCCTCAAGGTGATACCTGGTGGGACAAAGGAGGCAAGAGGGCTTAAAAATTAGACACCGTTTTAAGGCCGGACGGTGACCAAAAGGTTGCTCCGTTTAAGCCTTGCTAAGAAATAAAGGCCGCAGAAATCCCAAACCTTTATAGATCAGCCATCGGGAGCAGCATCTGACCAACAGACATGCAGAAGGGCTGAAGTTCCTGGGGACTGAACCCAGGATTTTGTATATGCAAAGAGTTCGGCCTTTGGCAGAACTACATGTTCCCCTTTAGTAACAGTCTCCTGTCCTTGCGTGCTTGGAGCTCTCTGTTTTCAACATCGCACCTCCTTGTTTTCATGCCCTTTTGGATCTTGCACTACCTTAATAAATTTCCGGACCAGGGCACACTTCCTGGCCGCAGGCCTAGAGGACTGTCAACAGCAGGGAATAGTAAACAGCAGGGGCACATGGGAATGAAATTCAGAGCAAAGAATCTGTGAACAATTCAGTTGCAGCTGAAATGTATTCAAAATGAGCACAGTAACCATTCATAACAACAGTTCTTGGAGGTAACATTCATCCCTGCATTGCTAAATTAGTTTTACACCTTTGTCTCCATCCATCACCACACAGGTAAGAATCAGACTTCTTGGTAAGTTCTAAGTTAGCTGTGTCACACTAAAAACTCCCTTTCAAGGTCCTTTGCTGACGTTTTCCTGCTTGTTTCTCCATGTTCAGCATCTCAACATTTTAGGTAGGGTTTTGCTTTTGTGGTCTCCGCAGGCAGAGGTTCCGTAGAATGTCCAGGAAAAATTAGCCTCCTTCCTGGAGGAAAACACCCTTTAAATGACAGAAAATGCCGGCGAGAGGAAGAGCACAGAAGCGGCTGGTACAAAATCAATCCATTCACGTTAAAAGTTGGAGATGCTGGGGACTGAACTCAGAACCCCATACATGGGAAGCACGCGCTGTATCACTGAGCTACATCCCCACTGAAAATTCAGCTGCTTTTTGTAGTGTCAAAAGATCCACTATTGAGGCAAGGAA
Organism: Varanus komodoensis; assembly: GCF_004798865.1. NCBI lineage: Eukaryota > Metazoa > Chordata > Lepidosauria > Squamata > Varanidae > Varanus > Varanus komodoensis. The sequence goes on along the minus strand of NW_025335344.1, from coordinate 610,398 downwards.
AAGGATTCCTGAAACCCGTTATCTCTCACCGTATTTAGCTCCAGCTTCCACAAAAGAGGCAGTCTAGAAATTTCTGCTTGTCACTTTGAATCAAAGGAGAAAGGAAGGTTAGAAAAATACGGTGGGTGACCGGATTGTGAACGTCTCTTTGCATGTTTGTTCTTTGAGGGTCACTCTGATCCCACAGAAGCCTAACTCTCTGGGCCATTTCTCCAAAGCTTATGCCAAAATAAATTTCTTTAACCTTTAAGCTACCAAAAATTCTTGGTGGTTTTAACTCTATTGCATAACACCCTGCTGGTGACCTGCAGGTGTTCCTACAATTCTTGCTCATGATTTGCCTGCAAATGAGAGAGTAAAAGACAGAGATGGCAGGATCTGAACCCAGAAGCTATTGAAGCAAAGCATGCAATCTCCCACTGGGCCACCTTCCCAGCTCTGTAATTGCTAGAAAACTGGCTTGTTGACTGAAGCTGCTCTGCACTATGGGATGACACATGCCTTTCAGGCTAAACTTCAGGCTCTGTTCACACACAAAACTTAAGGCCACAATCTCACACATGCTTTGGAGAAAGCACAATTGGGCTTGCTTTCAAATAAACATCATCATTTTTGGATGTCTCTTAGTTCAAATGCAGAATCTGAATCAATTTGCACTTCTGCTAAAGCAGGGGAGTTGAACTTTGAGGCCGTGGGACAGATCCTGCTGGGGTCTGGGGCTTCCCCCCACCCACTGATCACTTGGCGGTGACTTCAAGTATACTGTGTCGTTCAAAGCAACAACCCTCATTTTATCATCTCTTAATAACTATCCAAGTATCATGAAAAGTGAGGAAAAAGCCAGCCTCTGTTGCAAAGTGATCCAGAAGCTTACTGTGGCCTGTTAGTTGTTAAACACGTCTGAAGATTTTTAAACATTATTATAGATATGTATATCCTCTATGTAGGTATCTTTAAAATCTGGTTTAAATTTTTATATTGCCAACTTTTCATGATGTTTTAATAAGTTTTTAATCTGGTGCACCCTTCATGGTTATTTTGAATGTTCTTTGTGAACCAGCCAGAGACCTTGGCTTCTGGGCAGTATAGCAATTAAGTAACTAATTAATTAAAAATATGTCCCTTCAAGATTAGAAATGCTGGGAACTAAATCCACAGCCTCCCCCATGCAATGCCCATATTCTTTCTCTGAGCTACAGGAAGCCGTTTTTTTGTCTTCTGCCTCAGCTGAAAGATAATCACCAGGGAACAAATATCAGCCGCTGGTGCACAATGCCGCTAATGAAGCAGGAAATGAATTGTTTCAGGTTTTAATTAGTTAGTTATTTTTTGTTTCGTTTCCAATTTAATTGTTTCAGCCAGTCTCTCTCATCCTGGTGCCTTCTAGGTGTATGGGACTGCAGCCCCCATTGTTTCCATCTGGCTGGGAAAGATGGGAATTGTAGTCCAATGCATCTGAAGGGCACTAAGTGTGGGGGCGGCTGGGTTAAGGAAGCCCTGCGCCACTTCTCAAAGCAGAAAGCAGGATTAAAATGATGATGATGGGCTGGATTTGTGCTTGCTGGTATGCCTCTCCTCTCAGGTCTCAAAGGGGATTCGAGGACACCTCTTACTTGCAACCAACACAAGTTTTGCCCTGGGTTGGTGCTACTCCAGCCTTTCCTCTGTCACCGGTCTGAAGAACAAGGAGCTCAAAAGGGTGGGGAGGCGCCCAGGACCGAAGCGGAAACCTCATGCAAGCCCACAAGCAGCTCTGCTATTTAGCAACGTTCCTGGTCCCACAGGTGGCCACGCACTCCTTGGCTGGCTTGAGGCACCGTATCCGGGAGCTTTCAACATGATTCCACCCCCGTCGGGCTTTAAGCTGTTTGCACACACGGCACTGAAGACCACAATTCATGCTGTGGGGTTGCCCTGTCGGTGCAAGCCACTCCAAGAACACGTGTTTCGGCCAGCACAGAAATGCTGCAAATAATTAACTGGCTGATCAATATATCAATTCACACGAACATTTCCCCAGGGGTTCAAGCCCAAGGAAGCGTGCAGCGACCACCATCGCTTCGCGCATCAGTTTTAGCATTTCTCATCTTCAACTCAAACGCATCAGCTACATCGGGTAATGTAACAGTCACGCTTCCTTTTTTCTTTTTTTTTTTTTAAAGCAGCTTCTTTTTTTTAAAAAATGCAGCTTTTTTCCCCTTCAGAGCTAAACCACGCTTCCTGCAAATCTGTGAGGAAAACGCTACCGTGCATTCTCAAAATCGAGTCAAGCCGCATTTAAATCAGTCAAAACACAAAGACGTGCGCGCCTGTGCTCCGGGCGAGGAGAAAAGAGTGGAGATGCTGGGGATTGAACCCAGGACCTCATACATGCGAAGCATGCGCTCTACCACTGAGCTACATCCCCTTCTGGTGCAGCACAGCCATTTCTGGAGCTGTTAAGCATTTCTAAGGAACGGTGAGCAGCCCTGGCTTCTATACTTCCGCATGATTGCAAGGCAGGATCTTCGGAGACCCTGGATACGGGGAGGGGGCGCTTCTGCCACCCCTGCACATCATCTGGGGGCGGCGGGGAGGCATGAGAGATTTCAGATTCCCAGATCTGAGATCTGGGACGGAAGTCGAAAAGGAAGTCGAAAAGCTGGAGCGGTAAATCTGCAGTCCGACTGCCCTGAGGCTGTGTAGAAAGCACCTTTGGGGGCAGAAACATTGGAGAGGGATAAAGGGGGCGGGGAGAGGAGGGGAGAGGAGGTAGCTGGCTGCCGGATGCAACTTGTCAAGGCGGCGCTTCGGCCTGAAATGCAGAGAGGAAGCAGGGGATCAACCCTGCAGCATTAAGGATTGGTAGAATTGTGCCCCGCTTGCTGTTTTTAGAACTGCACCTGGGTATCTGGGCAAACCTCACTCAAAGTGAGGGACGTGTATATGTTCCACATTACCGACTAGTGACTTAATGAACATCCGAAAGGCAGGCAGCAGGAGTAAGATCTGGGGGCAGGAAGCTTCAGCTCCAGCGCCAATCGGCTTAGCAATGAAAAGAGCGTGACTGGGCATCACACACCTGGCCGCATCTTCGTCCGGCACGTTTGCCTGGAATTCTAGCAGTTCTATTATGATGCTCTGGTCTGTGCTGGGGTGAACAAACACTTCCTGGTTGTCCGGAACTTGGCGCATCTCACTGCAAGGGAAAGAGATGGGAGGAGGAGGGCATCACACGGGGCAGGGCAAAACTGAGGGCGGCAATGTTTAATCTCTTTCATCCCGAGGACTGCATTCCATTTTGGAGAAGCTTTTCGGGAGGAACGCTGCTGCTGCTGCTGGATGGGGCTTTAGCCTTAAGCTAAGAAGGGCCTAATTCAAGAAGGGCCTCAGTCAAAAGGAGAAAGCGTAAGGCATCTTGTCCCAGTAAATTAGGCATCCAACCTGGTAGAAAAACTGCACAAAAAGGATCGACAACACACGAAAACTTAACCTTTAAATGTTTAAAATGCATTAGATCTTTCTATAACAAAAAAACTTTATGCATCACAGTACTTGTGAAACATATTTTTACACATTGACCAGAACACTGGGAAAGTGGGAGCAGGATCTTCTTCCAAGCTCCTTATTCCTACAAACATTTATTGCCAAAATGAGGGCAAACTGCCTTAGCCAGGAAATGCTGGAAGTTCAGAAGCAGGGCACAACAGTAAGAGCCACCCTGCTTGCTTGCTTCCAGTATCTGATAATCTAAGGTAGTCTACTCTTGCATGCAGAAGCTCCATTTATTTTCAGGGCTACTGAGAGCTGGGTTTAATCACTTTTTGTGTGCAAATAAGGTATATGTTAGCACCCTGGTACTTCCAAACAGAGAACATAGTGTATTTTTAAAAAATGAATTCAGTGATAAGGACAACAGATGGAAGAAGCAGTAAGAAAACATCGCCTGCAAAATGTAGCAATTAATTCTGCAAATTAAGGCCTTCCCAGCATTCCACTGAGTTGCAGGCCGTTTTTTCTAAACCTTTTCTATGTTCAGACTTTCTGTACCCTGAATTATGCATTACTTTAAGGAAAACATGTCAAGATGTTCATTTCCTGGCTCACTTTATTCTCTATAGCACAGGAGTAAAAGCAAGAAAAGAATTCTCTCTCTGCTGAAGAAATGCTACAGATGGTAAGTACAGCTAAAATTACGGAAGGAGCAGATCACTGCTAGAAGGATTGGATGGGAATATTCTTTCAACTAGTGTTCCCACCAGCTAGAAGAGACTGTTGGGAGCAGACAGCCAAGCTCAGAACGGTCCATCTTTCCCAGGAGTTGATCTGGGGCCTCGGGAGAGGTGAAGACCTGTTCAGATACTGCCAAGGCGGGTAAGGGAACGGCGTACCTGATATCCAGGCTTCCAGGAGGAAGGCAGGCGGAAAACGCTCCACCAAAGAGATAACGCTTTGGTTGTTGTACCGTCTCGTGGTCCATGGCGTTTGCCTGCAAAGGAAGAGGAACAGTGTGCATGGATCTGCTGATCTGGAAAAGCATCCGATGTGCGACACGCGGGGGAAATGGTTTCCAAGCTATTGGCAAAAGGGCCATTTAGGCACAATTCTAATGCCTGTTGAGGCAGGAAAAGTCCTACGATTCCCAGCATTCACAGGGAAATGCCAATTTGGGAACTGTGCACTTTTTTCTGTCTAAACATGCCTAAAATGGTACACAGCTTTGGACTTCACATCCCAGCATTCCTAACCACTGGTTCTGCTGGCAGGGGCTTCTGGGAGTTCCCAAAATCTGGCACGCTATCTTCTGTCCATCTCTGAAAGAGAACCTCCAGTTCCCAGGGCAGTGTACCTCTGAATATAACAACCAGTTCTGCCTTTGTGCTCTGTTTGTAGGCACTCTGCCAGGCTTGGGCTTATGTCCCAGGGAAGATGCCTATATGAGGGAGAAGAAATTTCCATGCTGGCAGGAGCCTGAAAGTGGAGAAAGTTGTTCACTTGCAACTATGTCATAGACATAAGTGGGGAACCTGGAATTCCTAGAAGCCTGGCTTGGGAATTCTCTAACTTCCATGGCAGCAGTGGGATAATTTTTTTTCAGGCTCCCAACTGGATGATTTCTAAAGAAAAATAAATACGTGCTAAAGTCCATTATTAACGTAATAGTCTGATTAAGTCAACTCGAGCGCTTTTGCAACAAAAGCGTGCATACTTTCGCGTCTACCAGAACCCTTCGTCAAGGGGGACGGCAAACAAAGCAAAAATGTGGTGGATGCGTGGGTGGGAGAAAGGAAAATCGTGGCTGATGGTAAAGCCATGGGCGCTGCGGTTGTTTCAGAAGGATACGGGAGGGGGCGGCAGATATTTCAATTAGGCTCGCCCAGGTAGGGACACCGCTCAAGGACTGCGGGAAAGCAGTTTACCTGCCACCTGCCCCCTTTCAAGACTCACCTTCGCTGCACGGCGGCGCCAGGCGCTTGCCCCTTTAAATCGCCCCCTCCAAATTAAACCCCGCCTCGAGCCAGAAGGTTTTGCAACACCAGCCGGCCAATCAGCAACCTCCCGCTTGCTCGCGCCACAAACCCGATTGTGACGGAGAGGGAAATGGTGCGATTGGCAGGAGCTTGGCCCAATCGCGGAGGCAAGAGCGAGTCTGAGCGTAGAAGCCTGCCCTAAAGTCCCGCCTAACTTAAGTCACGATGGAAAAGGCCGTGAAGGGACGTTCTGCGTTTCGTGGGCGCGGAAGCGATCTGTGTAGCTCGGAAGCTCGCGTGTTTTTACTCCAAGTTGTGTCCGCCGCGATTTCTTCCTTTCTTTTTTCCAGTTTCATATTAAAAAACACTACAAAAAAATAAAACTGTGTGGTTTAAGAGGCCATTTTACAAATATCTGTCGCCCTGATTTTCTTTCTTTTTAACCCCACCCGTTTTAGATTATAAACCAACTTGCAACTATATGCTGACCACGGTGTAGAAGTACGACATTAATTAAATCATAATTTATGTATTTATTTATTTGACTTGCATGCTGCACCGCTTAGCCATAAGGCGCTCTAAGGCTCACAATACATGGAACAGCAACAGATAAAATAATTCAACTTACAATGCTTTTAAGCAATGCATAATAGAATATGCAGAAACCAAAGCAATTAATGAAAGGGGAACATGAACGTTAAACATTAAGTCAATAAAACCATTTAAAACTCCTTTTAAAATAGAATAAAATTGTAAATAAAATTGTCTGGCAGCAAAAGCTCATAACATGCAGTCGCAACCATAAAACGAATATAAGAACCGTTAAAACCAAGTAAACTCACTTGCCAAAGAAACGTTTTCAACTGGCGTCTAAAAGAGAAAAGACACCAGGCAGATCTCCCAAGTCCCAAAAAGTCCCTTCTCAGAGCCATCTCCCTCCTTAATTCATTAAGGTGCGAAGTTACCAGTTCATGTGATAAATATATCAATTATTTATCGTTTACCATATCATTTTATCATATTTATAAATATTTATCATATGAACAGGAAGTGCATGGATGAAATATGACAGTGGTGGAACTGCACCTGTTGGATTGCGCCCCCTTCAGATGGGGCAGTGACTAAGGTGGCTCTGATACTCTGTGATGATGAGGATGAGGATGATGATGTGAAGAATCACAGTTTGGAGGTGGCAAGCATTATTTTCCAGGTTCCAGGGCTCTGCTTGGGCACCAAAATCAGGCCGTGCCCAGTTCAAATTTATCTGGTCTGCAGGAGTCTTTATAGCGCAACTTGTTGACCTAAACATAAGATGGTTGTGGTTGCCAGCAGGTTTTTCTCAGCAGGCTCCTGTGTTTGTTCAAGCAGCTGAAACCTGAATGAGGATGATCTCTGGAAGAAGATGGCAGCCCCACAAACACATTTTTTTCTTGTGCAAAATAAGACATTCTGGGTGGATGGGGCAAACACAGAAGAGGGGAAAGGAAGCGAAGGGAAGAAAGCCTTTTCCCATCTCGCACGTGTGCCCCTGATTCAGGGCTTCCAATTTAGCTGAAAATTAGGAGAGGAAAGGCCTCCCCTCCCAACTCGGTCCGCTTCCCAGATGGTGTGATTGGAAGCAGGTGCGCCAGGACTTTGGCAAGGGCACACATAAAAACCTGGCTTGGGGGTTGTCAGGGAGAAGTTGTTTCGTTTTCTGTGGGGTGTGGTGGCTTTCTTAGCTGGAGAGTCAAGAACATTGGTGGGGTGGGGGACGGGGGCAGAGAGCGGCTGCTGCTAATATGTCTCCTTTGGTCTTTGCTGGGTAAGTTAATTCTGTTTTTGTTGCCAGCTTTGCTTTAAAAAGTTAACTTGTCATCGATTCTATTTCAGTCGTATTTGAAATGAAATCAGCGCAAAAGGCTGAGAATGTGGCTGCTTAGTGCAGTTGTCCCCAGCCTGGAATTCTCTAGAGGGACTACAACTACCAGCATCCTTGACTGAGAGGGGAAGTCTTGCACATTGCCTCCAGCCTTCCCCAACCTGGTGCCCTTTAGTCGTGTTGGGGTGCAGCACCTATCTTCCCCGTAACACATAGGTACAATGCCGGCAAGGGAATGATGGGACTTGTAGTCTAACCCAGTGGGAAAGCTGGCTACTTGTCCCCTGGGGTAAGCATACTGGATCTTTGGCCTGTTCCAGCAAGTTTTTTTTTTTTTGCTGGGTTGAGATAAGTTACAGGTGTAGATATGATAGAAGATACAAATGAGAACTGCAACAGATTGTTACAGTGTGGACTTCCCACTTCTATTTTCTCCTCCCTGTTTTCTCCCCATCCTGTGTTCCACAGCCAGCCAGGTTTCTGTGGCCATCAGGTATGCAGGGTCCTCACTGGGCTACTTCAGGCGGCCCTCCTCACCGCACCCACACAATCCTTATTTATTGATTTAAAACATCTGTATGCCCACCCAATTGTGCCACAACACCTCTGGGCAGCTCACAATTCCAAGATAAAAACACAATAAAAACCAATAGCGCATTAAAAATAAAATAACAATAAAATACAAGCAGAAAATACAAATCAAAGATGTAATGACAATAGTTATTAAAGTATTTTTATTCTCTTCCAGAAGACTCTTGTATTGCAGTAAACGAAGGAGTTTCACAGCTCCCCAGCAACACCCCCTTGCATCATATGGGCTATTTCAGCTCTATAAGACTCTGTTCTTGGAAAACAAACTCACAGGAATAGTGTTTTATTTGTTTATGTCTCCAGGGAGACTCGGGTTCAGGTTCAAATCCCTTTATAAGTTTGCAGAACTGGGCCAGGATTTGCTGGGCTTCTAAGCAGTGGGAGCATTTGGAAAGTATCGTGCCTGCCCGTTCTTTTTCAGTGTGGCAGAAGAAGCACTGTAAAAATTTGGAGATATGGGGTTACCAAATATAAAACTTAATTTTAAGACGGGGGTTATTGGGAGTGCCCTTAGTTTGGATCACCTGGGGAGGATGAAAGGAGCAGGTTGCTCTAAATGGCTTTGGTGGATAAAAACAATGCATTATATCCAGACTTAGGTCTATGGGAGTTGCTGGCTCACTGGAATCCATGGGACTTAAGATGAGTCACTGTGAAGTCCCATTGCTCTCAGTGGGTATACTCCAAGTAAAACTAAGTCTGGCTCTAATTCAATCTTAGTGATACGCATCTCCTTGGGCAGATATCACAAAATTGCTTCCCACTGGTAGTGGTATGAAAATGAAGGCATATTTTCAGCAAGTGTCTTGAGCCAAATACATTTAATCACAAAGTCCATGTCCTCTATAGCTCTTTCTCTTATCTTATCTGCATCAGTTCAGAAACGGAGGGCATGATGAAATGAATATTTGCAATACAGAGAGATTTCTGCAAATCCAGGCTCAAACTAGGCACTCTCTGCATTAAAATAAAAATCAGTTTAAGCTGAAATCCTGTGCACGTATTTCTGGAAATCTCACTGAACTCAATTGAATTAGGTTCTGAATTTATAGGATTGTGAAAGCAGTCTAAGATGGATATGATGTGTTATTTCTGTTTCTTGCCTGTGTTGATTGATATAATGTATAAAATTTAATTGTAAATGATGTTTCAACATACATGCTAATCTTACCAGTTTTAGAAAAATATTTTTAGTAATATGTTGTGTAAATGTGAATAATTTGTGTTTGTTTTTTGCTGTTGTCATATGCTTCGGAGTGACACAAATGAACAAGAACGGCTCCTGTTTAAAACTAGAGGTGTTAAGCTATTTTAGAGTTGTATCAAATAACCAGAATGTTGCATATTTGCATTTTTTCTGCAGTTGCTGAGAAGGAAATTATATTTCTAAACCACATAGGGCAATCATCAATCTTTTATCCTTTGTACTCTAGTGTTGGGCATTAAGAAAAAAAAATCTCCATTTTGTGTTTTCCCTCAAATGTGTGCCTCTCCCCACCTGTTTGAGCATCAGCTTAAAACCCAAACTCATTTCTGCCTTATGTGCTTGGTGCAGATTAGTCCTGCTTGGAGCACTTGCGTCCCAGGAGGTGTTGGCAGTACCTTTCCCCACAGGTGAGCAGAGCATCCCTTGGGTAAACGGTCTTAAAAAGCAGGCAAGAAGAAGCGATTAAGTGGCTGAAGGTCCGTCCGTCCTCTTTATTTCCAGAACTGTTGGCATAACCCAAGGCTGGGCAGCTTTAGGACTGTGAGTGGGTTTGGGCTAGTTCATTTATTTTTCTTCCACCCAATAGCGGAGTCTTTCAGGGCAGTTCACAAAAGATAAAATTAGACAAACATTAAAAAACACAGACATTCATTTAAAAGAATTAAAGCACAATAGCAATTGTGGCTTTGCTATTGATTTGATTTGGCATGCAAGCATAGCAATGATACAAAATACAATCGAATATATAAAAACGAAGTTAAGAAGTTAAACTAATAAAGTACTGGGGAAATAAAAATGTCTTCTCCTGGTGCCGAAAAAGAGTACCAAGTAGGTATCGGGCACAGTTCTTTGAGAAAGTCGTTCCAAAGCTGGGGTGCCGCAGCCAAAAAAACCCTCCTCCAGGTAGCCCCTTGCCTCATTTCCTTTGGAAGGGGCTCAGGGCGAGAGACCCTTGGAGGTGACTTCAGGATCTGGGCAGGTACACACAGGAGGAGGCGATCCTTCAGGTGACCTGGCCCAGACTGCTGAGCGCTTTGAATGCTACTTGTAGCACTCTGAGTCAGGTCTGGACTTCTAAATTGTGTAATTGACCAGCGCGAACTTGGAAGTCTTGCTAAAGGCCCGCACTGGTCAACTGCAGAGTCCTTCCCCAGGCAACCACAAGGGAAGTCTCACTTTCTGCATCCACCGAGCAGTGTCTGTACGTTTTCCTCTAACCTGAGCATCCCTGAAACAGTGTCGTCACACGAACCCGCAAAATAGTGCACACAGAGGGAAATCGCCAACCTTCCACACTGTTCACTCTGAGATGCAGAAGGTCTTGCGCAAAGGACTCCGGAGGTGATGTCTGAAAGCGAACGCAACTGTGCTCAAGGGTGTTTCCTCAGAGAAAGTTTTGTTCTGTACCCTGTATATTGCAAAGAGGGAGATTCTCCTAGGCTGGACCTTAGGACAAAATTCTCCCCACACACACACGCGCGCGCGTGTGTGCTGGAAAAGGAGAATGCCAAGATGATGGGACGGCAACCAAAAGGCAGAGAATCAACATCTGGGGTCGCGTGGGGCTGATGCGCGTTGCCCTCACATTCTTGGTACCCTGTCATGCCGAGGGCGCTCTGATTTAGCGCCCTTAATATGTGGAAAAATACTTGTTGTGAGCTTTGGTTTCTTAAAATAAATCAAGGTGCGAGTTCTTTGTAAGCCGTCCAGAGACTTTTAGTAACGGGACACCATATAAAAACTTATATAAACAAGTAAAATTTGATTTAAGAATTAAGAGGGCCCTCCTGCTGTCACACGAGCAAGTCTGGGGTCTAAAGTGATCTACTTGTAGCACTTATTTCAATTTTAGGAGGGAGGGAAGCTGGCCAATTTAAAGGCTCTCCACCCACATGGACGGCACTGGCTTTATGCAGGCAACTCCTGGGAGTCTTCCCATGGGTGGTGGTGGGGAAGAAGCAGGTCAGCTGGGAATCTCCTGTTGGGGCCCAGAACCGGGTGAGCTTTTCCTTGCTAGAAAAATGATCTCCTTCCCCAAAAGGTGCTGCACGGACAGAATGCCGCGGCCGTTACTTCTGGATCTGGTTGGACAAGGCCGCCTTGGGCCAGAGTTCATGGGGTTACAGTGTCTTCAGTGAGTATGGAGGCATCTCTTTGAAAGGAGATGCTGCCAGGGGTTCAGTCCTGACCTCGGGCCCACGGGGGCTGGCTGTTGTTCTCTAGTGACGGAGGTGCTCCGTGCAGGCTCAGAGGCACTCTTGCCTGTTCCTGAGCTGAGCAGTGGCTGAAATGAAACCCTGGAGAAATGTGTGGGTATCACTTGAAGCTTGTTTGAATGAGAGAGTCAGAATGGTATGATGCTGAGACTGTTGGACTGGGAGATTCCGGTTCGAGTCCCCACTCGGCCATGAAGCTCAATGGGCAACTTTGGACAGTCACAAATGCTCAGCCCAGCCCAGCCGACCTCACAGGGTTTTTTCTGGGGGTCAAATGGAGCTTTGCAAGGTGCCTTGAGTTCCTCACAAGAGGAAGGAAACAACAAAAAGCTGGGCTATAAATATAATGCAATTAAAAATGAATTAATTAAAATATCATTAATTATTATGATTAATGATTTTCGTTACTAATCAATAATTAAATTATAATAATATGTAAGAAATAAAATTATTAATTGGAGCCCATCCAGAGGGGCTGCAGCAGCAGAACAAGACCGTCTTCCAGTTCAGATGTGCTTGCAAGAAACCGATGAATTTCTAATGCAGTTCTCCCCGTAACTTTGTTGAAATGGGGGGACTTTTCATGCTACCAGGGAAAAGTATGCCCAGAAAAGCTGAGGACGCCATGGGGAAGGGGAGGCGGTGACCAGGGGGCCGATTTCTTGCTCCGCAGGAGTAGCCCGGGACTCAAGCTACCACCCACTGCTTGCTTTCCACAGATGAGTTGGGCCAGCGCATCCCCGTGACACCCGACCTCGCTGCCCAGTGCGGCTTCACCAGCGGCACCGATCTGTACGGCAACCCCGAGATCAGAATATCGTTCCTGGCCTGTTCGGTCCACAATTCGGTAAGTGAAATGTTAAAGCTTGTCTAGACTTCTTAAACATCCCAGGCAAAATGCGTGGCGTAGATGGCAAGTTTAATTCTCCAGAGCGAGTGTTTGGCCTCTCACAATGGCTCAGGTGGGTGGGATGCAGAAAAGCGATCACTCCAGGCAGCAAGATACTTCGTGCAGAGGAAAGAGAATTGGCGGAGGAGAAAAGGACGGATGCTTTGGCTTGGAGTCCTTCACTGAGCCATGTGGGCCTCTTAAGTCCTTCCAACTCAACTGCCTTACGATTCCTATTTATTTATGTATTTGGAATTTTTGTATGCCGTCCCGTTTGCATAAGCCTCAGGACAGCTTCCAACATCATAAATAAAAACACATACAAATACATACATATAAAATCTGGATACATCCTGGCTCAATATTTTAAAACCAATAAATCAACAATTATTAAAACATCGTTTAAATAAAAAGGTCTTGGCCTGGTGCCGAAAAACAAATAACGACAGCACCAGGCAGACCTCTAGGGAGCGCATTCCATAGATGGGGCGCCACCGCAGAGAAGGCCCTCCTCCGGGTACTTGCCCTCCTAATATCCTTCATGGAGGGTTCCTGGAGAAGGGCCTCTGCTGCCGATCTCAAGGGGCGGGAGGGCATATATGGACGCAGGTGTTCCTTTAGATATCCAGGTCCCAAGCCATTAAGGGCTTTATAGGTCATAACTAGCACCTTGAATTGGGCCCAGACTTCAATGGGGAGCCAGTGAAGCTGGCAGAGGACTGAGGTTATATGAGAATAATGCCCAGTCCCTGTCAGCAACCTGGCAGCTCTATTTTGTACCATCTGAAGTATCCAGACTATCTTCAAGGGCAGCCCCATGTAGAGCGCGTTACAGAAGTCTAATCGGGAAGTGACCAATGCATGTGTCACTGTCGCCAGGCAATCATCCTCCAGGTAGGAAAGCAGCTGATGGATCAACCGAAGCTGGAGGAAAGCGCTCCTCGCCACTGCAGTCACTTGAGCTTCCAAAGACAGCTATGGGTTGAGGAGCACTCCCAAGCTGCGGATCCTGTCCTTTAGAGGGTCCTTCTTTGGTCTCTCTTCCCCTCCCCTGAAAGGCGAATTGTTCTCTGTCCTGCTTCACCCAGTCCAGAGTTTTCCGGGTCACTCCCAGCGAATTCTCCATCCATTGGAAACATGACCCATCCCCGATTTGTGTCCAAACCAAATCATACAAAACATATAACCTACCACTTTCTCAGGGCTCAGCATGGGTTAAAAGAGGGTTCAAGGGCAATTCTATGCATCTAGGACCCTTTCCCCCTTGTCTAAACAACTCCCAGGATGGATGAATGGGGGATACTGGGAGTTGTAGTCTTTTTTGGCATGTATGCACCTAAACATGCGTTGGATTGCACCCTAGTGGGGTGTTGTTGTCTAGGAGGGAAATCTGTGCACCGGGCAGGTAACTTCTAGCAACTTAGTTTGTTCAGTGATTATAAATGGCCCTTAAGGGCATAATTATTCTCCAAAGACAGTTTACAACATACATTTCATGCAATACAATTATCCAGTGGAAATCACAAACAGATTAATACAAACCAGTTAATTAATCAAGCCCGACAATTAGTGGGGAAATATACTAGAACAACGACGTTCTGACCTTTTCTTAACTTTTCAAGGATTTCTTGGGGGGAGTTGTACGGGAGCGGGGCCTGCCACTAAAAAGGCCTAGCACTGTGCTACCAACAACCTTGGATCTTTTTATCAAGGACCAGTGAGGAGAGGTTTCGTTGCTCCTTCTCTCGCCTTCAATAGCTGAAGGGATCATGAACTATATATGACCAGTCGAAGGTTTGCAGAACCAGAGTGGCCAAGTCTGGGTTGCATCTGAATTCGGGGCCCTTCGGTGCAGCTTCCAAAACAGGCCAGCCTCTCCTTTCTTTCTGTCCAGTTTGACCAGGACTTCAGCCTCCAGCTGCAGGTGGAGGTCACCAGCCCAGCTAATGTGACGGACGCTTACGACGTCTCCATGAAGTGCTCCCTTGATGCTCCGTGGAGTCCCCGGGAGATTGCCTGCGAGGAAAACTACATGGAGGTGAGCGGAGTGGAGAAAGGGCAGCTCAGCCTGTCTTGGAAAACTGACGTAAACATGGAAGGAACCCATAGGACTGGGTGCTATTCTGCCCCACTGAACATGGGGCATGGTTGTCCTCGGCTCCTCAGGAGCCGAGAAAGATCTCCTGCCTTGGGAATCCTTCTAGATCAAAACACAGCCAACTATTTCGACCAATTTCAGTTGACTGGCACAATGTGACCATGTCAGGGAGGTGCATGTGAAACCAAACATGATTTAAAAAATCTGCCTCTTTAAAGGGGAATGAATAATGCATTTTCCTTTGCTTGAGCATGGCCTCGTGCCCTCCGGGGAGTCTTGGCTACAGCTGCCTGGGGCTGATGGGAAATGTAGTCAGCGGAGGGTGCCAGGTTGAGGGCCGCATAACTGAAGCCTTCCTGGCCAAGCGGCTGTTGCCCTTCAGTGGCGCATGAGCATGTGGCAGAAGGAGCGTCCTTTGTGCGGGCAAGATACACCTCTGGATCCCGAGTGGCTGTGGGAAGAGAATTGCCCCCCTGCACACATGCGCTGCGGCCTCTCCAGTCACTTGCGCTAATCCTTGGATATGACGCTCATGGTCAAAAGTGAAAGCACGGAATAGAAGCTCAGGTGGGTGCGGATTCCGTCGTCTCCCATATGTTTCTTGTAGGTGTCTGTTAAGCGTGAGGTTCCAGGAATAGCCAGTGAAGCCCTGAACAAGGACTGGATGGCCGTGTGGCCGGTGGTAAGCGCTCGGAAGGCGGAGGGTAGGGATACGCTTAAAAATTAGAATTATGATTCATTCTTTGTAGTATTCATTTCCGGCTAAGCATAATGCATTCCCTAAGCGATTTACACATGCATATTAAAATCACCTTGCGATTACGCTTCTACAATTGCAATCTATATTTATATATTGTAATTTCTATGTGTTTATTTCTGTAGCCAAAGTTCTCTGGGTAGTGAGAGTAATAGCGACAGCAGTAGTAAAACAGAACATAACAGGAGTGATAAAATGGAGCAGCGAGTTTCATTCAGTGATGATCTTGTACATTTGAAAGTGTGTGGATGAGTCTACACGTTCTGCTTCCTAAAGTGCACAAGAGAAAGTTTTCCACAGGGTGGGAGCCCCCAGCAAGAAGGTCTCTCTGCCAAGGTCTTACGTGGCAACATTTTATTTTCGGAATGACCATCCGGGCCTTTTCCAGTGATCTTAAAGGTCGGTTGGGTACATCTGAGGAAAAGCAGTCTCCTGACGTATCCTGGTTCCAAATTCTGTAGGGCTTTGTATGAGGACAACATAACCTCAAGCATGGCTTGGTAGCTAAGGGAGGGGAGGAGAAAGAAGAGGTTTGGGGGCTTCCTTCATGGAAGAAAACCAGCTAGTGCCACCCCATCATCCAGGGCTGATCCTACCATTGGATGGAGGGAGAGCACTGCCCTAGAGCCAGTGTGGTGCAGTGGTTAAGAGCATGGGACTGGGACTCAGAGGATCTGGGCTCGAGTCCCTGCTTGGCCATGGAGCCAACTGGGTGACTTTGGGCCAGTCACAGTCTCTCAGCCCAACCTACCACATAGGGTTGTTGTTGCGGGGATAAGATGGAGGAGGAGAGATAATGTAAGCTGCCTTGAGCCCTTTGTAGGAAAAAGGCAGGATATAAATCGAATGAATGAATGAATGAATGAATGAATGAATAAATAAATATCCAACCGATGCTGGGATGGAGGGAAACACTAGAAAGGTTTTGGGGGAGAGAGGTGGGTGTTCCATGCAGGTTTGGGCAGCTTAATGGATTAATTAAGTAGAGGGTTTTATACAGAAATCCGGAAGGGCTCCTAATGCAGGCCTGCAGCATAGTCCCTTTTCTTCCAAGGAAGGTGAAAGAAGAGATGGCAGGACTTAAAGAAACACTACTCAGTTTATTCAGTTTCCTGAGCACTTTTTGGGTCAGCTGTTAATCTTTCTGTAGCATCGCTACTGCCTCAAGCGGAAACAGCATGTTGCAATGCGGGTTTTTTCAGGGGACGGAAGGTGGGAGAGCTCCCCAAAATCTCACATGCGTTTGCCTTTTCCAGGCACAGGGCGCCATGAATCAGGTGTGGCAAGTCATCTTTCACTTCCAGAACGGCTCCTTGCAGAGAATGATGGCCACGCAGGCCCACGCCCTGGGTTATGGTGTCAACACCACAGCCACCCGCGTCCTCTTCCGGATGCCCTACGGCTCCCCGCAGGCCGAGATCACCATGGTAAGGGTGGGAAGGCCTTCCGGCAGTGCTTGAGCTACAGCGGGGTGGCCTGAACTTTTGATGCAAGCAGTGGAAAAAGTTGTTGTTTGGTCGCAAAGTCATGTCTGACTTCACAACCCCATGGACAACACTCCTCCAGGCCTTCCTGTCCTCCACCATTCCCCAGAGTCCACTCAAGCTCACGCCAACTGCTTCAGTGACCCCATCCAGCCACCTCATCCTCTGACGTCCCCTTCTTCTTTTGCCATCTATTGTTCCCAGCATTAGGCTCTTCTCTTGTGAGTCCTTCCTTCTCATTAGGTGGCTAAAGGATTTGAGTTTCATCTTCGGTATCTGGCCTTCTGGACCAGTCAGGGTTGATCTCCTCTAGGACTGACTGGTTTGATCATTTTGCAGTCCAAGGGACTTGCAGGAGTCTCCTCCAGCACCACAATTCAAAGGCCTCAATCCTTTGGCTCTCAGCCTTCCTTATGGTCCAGCTTTCACAGCCATATATTGCAACTGGGAAAACCATCGCCTTGACTACACACACTTTTGTTGGCAGGGTGATGTCTCTGCTTTTTAGTATGCTGTCTCGATTTTCCATAGCTTCCCTCCCCAGGAGCAAGCGTCTTTTAATTTCTTGGCTGCAGTCCCCGTCTGCGGTGATCTTGGAGCCCAGGAAAATAAAATCTGTCACTAGAACCTTCAATAAATCCTTTAAATTGTATCTAAATTTGCATATGCAGGCTTGATGCAGATGTGTGTCCCAGACTGAATCTTTAAATTTCCTAAATTTAAATCGAAGAGCAGCCAGGGTTGATCTCCTTGCAGTCCAAGGGACTCTTGGGGGGTAGAGTAGTAGGGCTCTGGCATTCCAGTCTGGGAGATCCTAAGCATGCAACTTGTTTGGGAGTATGCAAAGCTGGAACCCGTTATGGTGTATGCCTGTCTTTAAATGGCTTTTCCAATAACTTTTGCATCAATGGTACCTCAGCATGACAGACTGCTGCCAAGGGCAGGCTCCGAACTTTGGAAACTCCTTGAAAAATTGGGCATAGCTTTGGCAGAAGTCAACATTGGGGTTTAAAGGCAGCTGCTAAATTACCCTGCCATGGAGTAGCTCTAATTCTCGTAGATGACAAACCTGGTACAGTTCAAGCTACCCTGGCCAGAAAGGTTTCCTTCCAGGGAGATGAAACAAGCCGTCGTCTAGTATTTTTTGGACAATTCCTTTTTGATACTCTATTGCCTTGATCTTCTGTCCTCCTATGGAGCTTGGAGTGGAGCTCCAGGTGGCTCACTCTAGACAGCCACTTCATCCTGACCTGCTGGGTTTCTAGCTTTCCGCGTCTTCCTCTGTAGGTTCAGGGCCTGGAAGTGGAGGTGGCACGAGCCACGGTCTTCTACAAGCAGGCCTGGATGATTCTAATGGTGAACACAGCTCTCGCTTGCCCTGTCGGTGAGTCTTCTGCGAACGGCCCCACATTTGCTATGAGACAGCAACCGGTATGACGCCGGCAATCCTGTATATTTTGTAGGGCTTTCTCTGGGGCATGTGAAGGGTTTGTAGGGCCCTGAAACCTTACACCTTGGTTGCTTACAGGTAAGGGTTTGATTTTGCATCCCGGTGTCTCATTCACAAGGATTTTACAGGGGGTCCAGATGTCCTCTTGATCCTGGAATCTTCCTGTACTTCTGTGCCCCTTCTTCCACTGCTTTTATTTTTCTTACCTTAAAAACATCCCCATTCGAGTGTCAGCATCAGGCACCCTCCAGTCCAGGCACAGGCTGGGGTGTCAACCATACACTTTGGGATGGAGATGGTATTTTGCATTTCAAAGAGAGCCATTCTTGAATCAGGCTGGATCTTAACCTGAGAACAAACTCCTTGGATGCACAGAATGGAGACGGTGTGCTCCACTGAAGGGACTCCCACGGAAGCCCCGCAGTTCCTTAAAAGCCAGCCCGCCTTCCATTTTGTCAGTCGGTTTCTTCAACGGATAGGACTTGAGGGCGAGCCGAGTTCTTGTCTCTTGCAGGCCCCCCGCTTTTCACAGCCACCACCCTCAGCTGGGTGACCCCATGGATTATGTCCTCGCTGGTGCGCTTCCCCGATCTGTATCATGACGAGGCCATTGCGATGGGCTTGGACGGGTGTCGGATCGACGAGGCCACCATCATGAGGAATGGATACGCTTTTGTGATGGACTCCAATGTCATCACCATCACGGTGCCCATTGGGGCTGCCGGAGGGCTCACCGAGGTCAGTGTTTGGGGGCTGAGCACCTGGAGATGGTGCTTGTGGCAGTCCTAAAAGCCTTTGGCAGATCAAACTACTCCACCGAACAAAACCAGACCACACCAGGGTGCTAAATCTTGTGCAAAGATGGGTGTTTTTGCTTCCTCCTCTTCCTTTGCAGGGTATAAGTCAGTGAGGGTGAACTTTCAGAGCCCTCTCTGTCGGCACGCAAGCCCAGTCACCCCAGCATCGCCCCAGCAGCCGAGCATCGGATAACGGCACACATAGGGGCCATGCGCATGCTCGGAAAGGAGTAGTGGTGCCAGGCGATGACGTCACAAGCCACGATTCATTAGCTGTGACTCGTCCGAGCTTTCGCATGTTAGATCAGTGCACTGCCAAGGATAGATAGATAGATAGATAGATAGATATATTTGCTTGGACTGGCTGTGAGGTGTTTTTTCTAAACTAAAATCTCAGTTTTCAGGTTCTATTGCAGTGTTGGCACTTTGGGATAAATATTTATTTATTTATTTAGAATTCTTGTATGCTGCCCCATTCGCATACGCCTCGGGGCGGCTTCCAACAAATAAATATCAATACAAATACATAAAAATGGAAACATTCTGGCATAATAATTTAAAACCAATAAATAAATCAATAATTAATTAAAATATTGATTAAATAAAAAGGTCTTGGCCTGACGCCGAAAAACAAATAACGACGGCGCCAGGCGGACCTCTCTGGGGAGCGCATTCCATAAGTGGGCTATGGGTTGCAGTTTGGGCACTCGGTCTCTAAAAGGTTTGCCATCACTGGTCTAAGTGATTTGGCTGGCTGACTGGCTAAATGCAAGGAATTTATTGTTGTAAGCCGCCCTGAGGCTTCAGCGAATGGGGCGGCATAAAAATGTTTTAATGAATGAATGAATGAATGAATGAGCAGAGCTGGCAAAAGCCTTGGCTGAGAAAGGCATTGCAAAACAAGAGTACCAGTCATAGATAACACTTCCCTGCACCCCTAGCAGATGGCTCAGCACAAAAGTTGTGAACCTATTTATTTATGTATTTATTTACAATATTTTTACCCCGTCCTTAAGAAATGTCTCAGGATGGCTTACAACATAAACGTAACAATAAACACAACAAGTACAACCAACATAATAAAATGTAAGTAAGCATGAGAATTAAAAACTCAGTTAAAATATTTAAATATTACAAAGTTGGGCACCAGGCGAACCTCTCTGGGGAGTGCATTCCACAGTCGGGGTGCCACCGCAGAGAAGGCCGTCCTCCGGGTATTCACTCTCCTAGCCTCCTTCAAGGAGGGTTCCGGGAGCAGGGCCTCTGTCTCAGATCTTAAGACACAGGAGGGCATATAAGGAGGAAAACATGCCTTCAGACCCACGGATTAATAACCTCAGGGGTCAAATGAACTGCCGGCTTCTATTCAGAAGCTCAGTTCAGCGAGGGGAGAGGAGAATTTCCAGCAGTGGTACCCTTGCCTTCATCTCCCAGCCAGGATGCTGGACACTCTGCTCCAGCCGCACCTCCCTCCCTCCCTCCCTCCCTCTCTGCCATTGCAGAGTGACGTGGTCGACAACCACTACGGCACGACGTACAGTATCAAGCTCCTGCTGGACCGCCGGTGGCAAGGGGACGATAGTGACCACACGCGCCTCCGCAGCCTCAAGTCCTTCCGCACCCCCTTTGCTCCTCAGACGCCTCTGCTGGTCGACAGTAAGTGTCCACCCCACCCTGGCTTTGCCCGGAAATCTGCTTGCACCAGCGTGCTAACTGGAGCGGTCCTTCTTGCACTGCACTTAATTGCACGTCTGCGTCCCGGTGCACGGAGGTTGCACAGCCGTCCGCAGCTTGTTCCTTTCTTCTCTGCCCTTCCCCAGTGCCAGTTGCAGGTACTGGGGTGCATTTGGGCAAGATGTCTTGCATGGGTCCCCTTCCTTCCTTTTCCAAGTATTTCTATTTCGCCAAGACACAATGCAATAGAACTGATACCAAGCGTGAAGGAACCTGTCAACAAGGGCCTGCATAGGGGGGTGGTATGGAAATTCCTAAAGCTGTAGGGCAGGACTGCCTCTGAAGCATCTGGAGAGTATTTATGTAGGTATTTATTGCCTTTTATTTCTGTACCACTGCATAGCCAAAGCTCTCTAGGTGATTTACTGTATAACATTCATCAAAAACAAACCAATAAAACACAATCCAAATGTCATAAAATCTGAGCAGCATTGAAATGAATGGAAAATAGCTCAAACATGCCGTCAAAACGACCCTGTAAAAGGAAGGGCCGAGCGGGGAGATTAACCCTGTTGTGTTGTGTTGTGTTGTGTGTGGTTGTTGTATATGGTTGCTTTGTTTTTGGTTTCTTGTAAGCCGTCCAGAGACTTTTAGTATTGGGACGGCATATGAAAGCTTTAAATAAATAAATAGACCCTTTCTGGTTGGTTACATTATTATATTATTTATATATTGTGTTTCTAAGCTGCCCCACACCTGGAGGTCTCTTCCCTGCATGCTGCTGGGAATGCTTTAGTTCCCTCTTGCTCTGTTTGGTAGAGCAATCCACTGGGTAGAGCTTACGTAAAAATGCTTGGCTCTTTGGTTGATTTTCTGCTAAGGGAACTCCCCCCCCCCCCGCGAAATCTTCTGTCCCTCCTTTCACAGATGACGGCCTCTTCCAGGTTTCAAAGCTGCTTGATGGACAGAGAGCTGGCTAGCCATCGGGTGGATGCGCTAGCCGGAGGAAGAGGGATGCGTGAGTCGGCCCCTGGGTGCCTGCCTTCTCCTGAAAGCATGGCAGAGGCATCACCTAGAGGTGGTCTCCCAGATGGTGGTCAAATGTAGGGGCCCAAAAGCTGCTGCTCTCTTCCAGACACTATCCCAGAGAGAGGCTACTTTGACGTGAGCTTGGGTAGCTTCCTTCCCGATGTGGAGCTGTCCACCATCGCTGTGGCTGGCCAGCCCTTGACACCCGAGGGGCTCAGGAGACGTGGCTTCCGGCTGGAGGAAGTCCCCAAGCCCAACCGCACCAGGGCCTTCGTCCTCCAGGTTCCTTTTGCCGATTCCCTGGTGGAGCAGCAGGTAGGTGCAGGGCGAGAGTTCCCCATGGCTGCTCCCGGGCTCTATGGATTCTGCAGTCCATAGGGAGTTGCCAGCCCTTGAAGGCTAAAGGACAGAAGCCGGGTGAATGGGGTCTCCCACAGTCCTGAGATGGGCTGCAGTTCTGAGGTCATGAGGCCTCCTGCCTTCTGGGAAGACATGCCCCTTTTGGCCCTTGTTGGCTGCTGAAAATGCCCTGTGCAGGTTGGATGGAGACGGGGCTGGGCTGGGCTTTCTCTGGACCAGGATTGGGCATGCATGACTGAGAAGAAGTCCTTTTCCCCGTCAGTATCTGCACAGCAACGTCAGGAGATACACCCTCCATCTCTACTATACCCTCAAGCTGGTCACAAAGGACAAGACATTCACCCATCCTGGAGTAATCCACTGTGACATCCCCGACGTCGGTGAGTCCTCTGGAACGAGGCTGGGACGGAGGAACGGAAACTGCTCTTCGCCCATCCATTTCGTCTTTCCTTGCCAAGGAAAAGGTGGCCAGCTGTGGGCAAGGCAGTGGGGCGAATGGGGCCTTGGCTCCTTTCTAGTGGAAATGCACAAATAAAGGTTGCAGCCCTGTGACAATCGTCACTTGCCACCGTGCAGAGATGCCCTTCTGCTTTTGCGGGTGGCTTCTGAGCTCACATGTTCCAACGCTCTCTTCTGCATGGTTAGTTCTTCCAACCTTTGAGAGGATCTGTGATGCGGGAGCGCTTGGTCTCGTGATGACCCGCGGGAACCTGGACCACTTCTGGATCCCGTACGTGGGCAGTCAGCAGCTGACCAGCAGGCTGGCTGCCTTGCAGAACTACACAGTCCAAGATGACGGAAGCCGCTTCTACCTCTTGGTACCTTTCTTGGCACCGGGTCTGGTGTATGAGGTAGGCAGGCCTGTGATCCATTTTGGCGGTGGAATGGGGTCACAGGGTCCAAAGGATCACCTCTTGGCACATGGTCTTCCTATGCCTTGAGAACCGTTCAGAGGATTCCTACCTTCTGAGGATCAATGGGGAGTAAATTGCGAGTTGGTCTTTTCCATGGTGGCCCCTTAATTGGGTCATCGCCTTCCCACAGAGATCGTCCTGGTGCTCCTTGGTTGAGCTTTCGGCCTTTTTTATAATATACCCAGATTTTAAAAATGTACCTTCAACTGTTGCTTGCTTTATTTTTAAAGCTAAATGCCACCTTTAAATACATACTTTGGCTTCTCAGTTCTCTTTTGCCATTTGAAACAACCATTTCTCCCTTTCAGTGTCTTTTAAATGCCTTATCATCGATTTTCTTGTGATCGCTTTTAATGTGTGTGTCACTCTGAGGGTTCTGGCCACAGGGGAGCCTCCGAACTGAATCGAATCAAATAGTTGGGTCGGGAGAGATTTTCTTCTACAGGAGCTGACCAGGTGTGAATACGTACGTTGCCTAGGACATCTCCCTGCAAGGAGTGACAGCTCGACTTGACTTCAGCTTGCGGGACAACAAGACACTGGCAACCATTCTGACCTTCCCAGTGGCCTGCATTTTCCCCACTGGCAGGCTGCTTGGTGAGCCTGATTATTATAGTTAACTTGCATTTATACTCCACTTTCCTTCCTTTTGCACAGAACCCAAGGCAGCTTACAAGATTCTCCTCCTCCCCCATCTTGTCTTAACAACAACAGCCTTATGAGGTTGGTTAGGCTGAGTCTGCGACTGGCTCAAAGTCACCCAGTGGGCATCAAGGCTGAGTAGGAGCTCGAACCCAGATCATCTGAGTCCCAGCTCCTTGCTCTAACCACTGCTCCCCATGGCCTCACGGCTGGGGGAAGAGAAGCTGAGAAGATGCTAATGTTCAACTGCAAGACCTGGAGGGATGTGTGTGACACAAGGCTGGGTGCAGGGGCTTTTTTCTTGGACTCCAGTGAGGCTTTCCTGAGCAGGGTGGGGAACCGTTTTCAGCCTGGGGCCAAATTGCAAACTGGGGAAGGTCTAGTGGGGGAAGATAAGCATTCCTGGATTTTAAATCACATTGGAGATAAGCAGGGCAAGGTTTGTGGAGGCCCGAATTGCTTGGCGGCACTTTCACATAGAAACAGAGAGTGTCAGAAGGGGCCTCCAAGGTCATCTAGTCTGACCCCTGTCTCCATCCAGCTCTGCTCATGACATGCCACACTGAACTTCTCCATGTTGGCAGGTCCCCTGCAGGTCAAATGCATACCTTGGTTCCGGGCAACTGTTTGGTTCCTTGTGCATCTTCTAAAGGTGACCTGGTTAGCAGCAAAAGAAGGTGGGCCAGGTGGGGAGAGGGCCCAGGGGCTGTATCCAGCACAAGGGCCTGAGGCTCCCCTCCCCTGCTCTTGGGCATCCCTCAGCCTAGAGGGAGCCAGTGGTTCGGGATGTCTGGGAGAAGGCCTTTTCCACTGCCAACTCCATGTCCCAGGTGGCTTAGTGATCTCCCAAGATTTTGCTGCCAACTATGAAAGCCTTCAGGCTCTGCTACCCACGATATCTGTTGTGCGCTTCTAATCTCTCCCTCACAGAAGTTCTGACTCCTTTTCATGATGCCTCCACCCTCCTGTATTTTCTAGCCATTTTTGCCACTTTTTCTTTTTAGAGCAAGGGAAACAATCAGCTTCCTAAATCATGCTATTATTCCTTCATAAAGTTGCAATCTCGCTCTGTACTGCATTGTGTTGTGTAAAGAAACATGCAAAAAAGCAGAGAGCAAAGCCCCTAGGGAAAAATTCCCTCTGTGAAGGTTGCTCTAATCCTTCTGCAAAGAAAGAAAAGTGCCAGGTTACACACTGAGAAACTGTTATGTTCTGGCAAGGCTTTTAGTGACAGCTGCCCAGAATGGCAGCTCTCTCTCTGTTACCGCTTTCTGATGTGTATATGTTTTTTAACCCTTGCATGTACATTACCTGCTGGGTCTGTCAGTATGTCTTGCTATTCGATTTCTTCAAATACTTCCGACATCTCATTTGGAAAAGCCGGCACTTGGCTGCCCTTAGAAAAGCAAACACCTGTCTGAAAGCAGCTAGACAAAGAGGGAAATCCTGGAGTTGACCTGGGCCCCCGTTTCTGCTTGCAGCATGTCTTTCCAATGGAACCATGGCTGCCACGGTCCTCGGCCTGGACACCAAACCGGCCCTGGACCCCAGGAGAACCCACTTACGGGACAAGAACTGTGGGCCGGTGGCTGCGGATGAATCCAAAGCCCTCTTCTCTTTCCCAGTGGCCAGTTGTGGTACCACAAAGAGGGTAAGGGGGGGGGGGGCACTTGGAGATGTGCTTGAGTGGTGGGGAGTCCTTGTGAAGCCCCAGGAAGGGGAGACCTTTACCATGAACTTCCTGTTCCTGGAATTTATTTATTTAAGATATTTATATGCCGTCCTGTCGCAAAAGCCTTAAATAAATAAATTCCCGACCCACACCGGCTGCAGTTAAAAACATAGAAAAGACAATATTAAAACTTATTGAAATATTGCTGGAATAAAAAGGTCTTAATCTGGCGCTGAAAAACAAATAACAATGGCGCCAGGCAGACCTCTCTGGGGAGCGCATTCCATAGGTGGGGCGCCACCGCAGAGAAAGCCCTCCTCCGGGTACTTAGCCTCCTAATGTCTCTCCCGGAGGGCTCCCTGAGCAGGGCCTCTGCTGCCGATCTCAGGGGGCGGGAGGGCAAATATGGAAGAAGGTGTTCCTTTAGGTATCCAGGTCCCAAGCCATTAAGGGCTTTATAGGTAATAACCAGCACCTTGAATTGAGCCCGGACTTCGATGGGGAGCCAGTGAAGCTGGCAGAGGACTGGGGTTATATGAGAATAACGCCCAGTCCCCATCAGCAACCTGGCCGCTCTGTTTTGCACCATCTGAACGATCTGGACTGTCTTCAAGAGCAGCCCCACATAGAGCGCATTGCAGAAATCCAACCGGGAAGTAAGCAATGCATGTGTCACTGTCACTAGGCAATCGTCCTCCAGGTAGGGGCGCAGCTGATGGATTAGCCAAAGCTGGAGGAAAGCGCTCCTCGCCACTGCAGTCACCTGAGCTTCCGAGGACAGCTCTGGGTCGAGGAGCACTCCCAAGCTGCGGACCCTGTCCTTTAGAGGGAATGTCCTGCCTCGTGGCGAAGGGCATTCCCGGCCCCATCTTTCTGAATATAGGGAAAATGTTTATGTCACTCTAGAGAACATGTGGATGGTTTCCACCAGAACGGGGTGTGTGTGTGTAGAACCTCAACTGGTTTCCCTGACTACCAATTCTTTGGTGGGTACCAGCTTTAGTGAAGTTCCATCCCCCCTCCGATTCTAAAAGGTTGGAAATCCCTCCTTATTAGCCTAATGAGCAACAAGCTAAAAGAGACTGGTGGTTTTGGCCTCCCCTTTTGCCTTCGGCTCTGTCCACCTTTGAGAATGGAATTCTGCCTTTGCTTTACAAGAGGATCTTCACCTCTGTGCTAGAGAACAAGCAGCTTTTTAAAGGGATCTCAAGTTCTGGGGAGGGTCAGAGATCCCCAAATCTCGCTGTTGATTTGTTTCTTTTTTCGGGGAGTAAGATATGTGCGTGTCAACAAAATTAGGGAACATTCCAGAGCTCCATCTTATTCACAAGCCTTTGCTGGTGAGACCTGCTCCCAACAGTGTGAGTCTCCCATCGCTGGGCGGTAAAGTTTCAGAACAGGATCGAAGTGGACCAGCGCCTGGCCCAGGGCTCAGAGGGTGGCATAGCAGGTTGGAACGCCCTCCTTTGACCCATGAGTGCTCAGGTATCATGCAGGTGACAGGGAGAGGATGCACCTGAGCATGCTTCCAATTACCTGCACTTCAGTTTGAAGGGAACTACTTGCTGTACGAGAATGAGGTGACCTTCAGAGAAGAAAGGATTCCTCAAGCGAGTCCAGTGATCACCAGGGACTCCCAGTACAGGTAAGCCTGAGCCTCGAAAAACGGTCCAAGAGATGAACCTTCTTCTGGCTTGCGGAGTTCACAGGTGGCTCTCTCTCTCTCGCTCGCTAGGCTGACTCTACGCTGCCATTACCCTCTGAACGAGACGCTCCGTGTCTGGGCTCGGCGGTTTCAGGGGGAATGGGCCACACCAGTGTCCTACGGCTTGGGGCCCAGAGGTAAGAGACAGGCTTGCATGCAGACAGGTCTTGCAGTGGGCCCTCTTTGGGTCCCACAGCCCCACTCTTGCTCCTTAGGCTGAATTTCAAGCATTAAGCTCAAACGCACTGATATTTTCTTGGGTCTCTGGGTTCTCCCCCCTTTTTGCTCTGCCCACCTAGGTTCAGAGCAAGGCCTTCCAGCTGCTGGTGAGTTAAACAGCCATTAACCTCAGGCAGCATGGCTAATGACTGGGGAAACTGGGAGCTGTAGTCAAACAGATCCAGAGGGTTCCCTATACCTGAGCAGAATGTGGCTTAATGCAGGCCATATTTAGTCTGCATGGAGGGCGAGCAATATGTTGAGCTGGAATGGGCAGGTAGACCAGGTGTGTGACCAGGTGCAGACTTAAAAGATGTGTGCATCTTGCTTCCTGGAACTTTGTTTTGAAAAGGGGTCAAAGAACCCTCTCATTGTTTCCCTTCCATTGCTTGCTCAAACGATGGCCCAAATTCCACGGTGCCCAGAAGATTCTCTTGGCAAACCCGTAGCGTGGGATGCTAGCTCCCATCTGTGATGGCACCATGAGAAATGGCAGCATTTTGGTTCTCTCCAGACCCATCGAGTGCTTCCTTAATCTCCTTCTCTGGGGGTCTCTCTTGCAGTGTACCAGCAGAAGAGAGCTGCAGATCATTGGATTATCTCCCAGACAGCCAGTCGTGCTTCGGAAGGTAAGGTCCCTCCCGTTTCTCCCAACCCGAGAAATGCCATTTTGGTAGGAATCCAAGCCTCTGTTGCACATCCCGGTTATACTAGTGTGGGCATGGGAGAGGCGGACACTTGGGGGAAGAAGCAGAGCTCCTGCAAGTTGGGCTTCGTGGCGCATGCACTTGCCACGCAGCCTACAGGGATGGCTCAGGCCCCCAACAAGCTTCCTGAGGTTTTACAGCCACGGTGAGCTCAGCAAAGCAGAATATGCCCCGATTCAGGCTCACTGGCTTGGCTACCAGTTCTCCCTTTCCCACACTGTCCACTTCCCGGGTGGGTGGACTCAAGGGAGCCACGACCATCTGGCCACCCTCTTTGCCCTGTGGCTGGATCCAAAACGAAGGCGTTTAAAAAGCAGGCCAAAGCTTGCACCGTCCCCCACCCAGACCTGCAGTAACACCAGTTTATAAAACTCGGAGCTGGTAATGTGTAACTTTGGAGTTAATGTTCCACACATGCCTTTTACTGGGGGCTGCAGCTTTGCAGCAGAGCTTCAGGCTGGGCAAGAGGAAGGGCTCGCTCCTGCCTCACTCCCTGGTGTGCCAAGCTAGAGAAGGGGCAGGCGATGGGAGACGCTTCTGCATTTGAGGGCCAATAAAAGTCTGCCTCGGACAGGTCCGGCTGGCCCACGAGGCGGCTTCTGATGCCGCTACAATTGTGCACTGATCCTGCTTTGCCCTTTTGCAGGGGCAGTTGGAACAAGGTGGTGCTGGCTTCCCGCTTTCAGTGCGGCCCTGTCTGGAGTAGCTGCCATTGTGGGCATGCTCCCTGTCAGGTTCCTAGGCCAGGAATGCAACTGAAAAATGAAATAAACCTTCAAACCAACGTTGTGTCTTCTCTTCACTCGAGCAGCAGACCGGCCAAAGGAGTACGCCAATAGGCTGGCTGTTCCAAACTTCTAGTAGGCTGGCCTTCCCATGGCCAGGCATTTTGGGCATTGTAGTCCAAAGAACGGTGCTATGGAAGTCTGCAAAAGGCACCAGAGCTCTGTAATGGGTGTCTTGGGTCCAGCACTGCCCTGGCTCATCTCATGTTTATTTAACTGTTGCATTAACAGTCGTCTTACGCCCAGCCTTGCTAGGAGCCCCCAGGCTCCTGCATCGTCCTCTTCTGCATTTTACCTTTTCACCAATGTGAGCACAACACCACCAGCCCTGCAGACAAGTTGCTTAGTGCTTCCAGGAGAAAAGGCTCAGCTGGAATTCATCTTCCCAGAGAAATCCATCTTCCAAGGACAAGGCTCTCTTGTTTGGACAAGCATTTGGGATTCTTCTAGCCGAGGCTTTTATGAAGCTACGTCCTGTTCACAACATTTTGTGGGGGTCCAGCTGACCCTGTCTTTGACCTACCAGCCTTCCGTGTTTCCCGCAGTTCCTTCGATCTCTTCCCTTACAGTAGATAATTCATTAAGGAGGACAAGTTCTGGTACATGCACAGGGTTCAGCAAAGTTAGGAATCCACCAGTCCGATCTGCCAAGTTCATACCAGTCTGGCTTTTCTCAAGTCACACAGATTCTGTGTATTTGCAGACTGGTTTTTCCCCATTGCGTTAATCCACATTACTCAAGGCAACTCAGTGCAAATGCACAGTGGATATCACTGCACAGGTAGAGCAAGTTTCTGGCAAAAATCCAATACTGTGAGTTACCAGATGAAGGCACGGAAGGCATCTGACCATCCATGAAACAGAGATGGAACCAAAAGTAGAACTGCCAAGTTCGTACGCATCTTATACATATCCTCGGCGTGCCCACCCTTGGAATATTGTGCTCAGCCTTGGTTGCCTTCCCTGAAAAAGGACATTGGAAAAGAAGGGCAATGAACATGATCAGGGGGCTGGAGCAGGGCCACAGCAACTGGGACCGTTCAGCTGAGAAAGCGGGCGAGGAAGAGGAGACAGGATAAACGTGTTTAAAATAATGCACGGGGTGCAGAAAATGGAGAGGGAGACATTTTTCTTCCTGTCCCATAACACCCAAATCTGGGGTCATCCCCTGAGGCCGATGAGTGGGAAGTTTAGGGCAGATCAAAGGAAGGACATCTTCACAAAGAGTACAGCTAAACTATGGAATTTGCTGGCCCGGGAAGGGTTGATGGCCACCAATTCACAGAGAGGAGGCTCCCAGTGGCTACTAGCCTTGCTGGCCAGTGCTTTCTCCTTTGCCAGAGGTGGCACACCTGCATATGGCAGTTGCTGAGGAGCTGGGCAGGAGGAGGTCTTGCACCCATCCTGCCGGAGGGACCCGCTGGCCGCCACCGTGTGTATGGAGGGCTGGGCTAGATGGACCTTTGGACTGATCCGGAAGGTTTTTCCTTACCTTCGTAATGGATTTAACAAACTCCACATGTCCCGAGGAGCCCCGCTACATCTGGTCCTTGGGCTGGGCCTTGAGATGTGGACTGCCACGGCTTAGGGACCAAAAGGCCAAATAACCACACTTTGAAATGTACCCAGAAACAGGCTCTGTGGGTGTTGCAAATAGCTGAAAGAGCAGTCCAATGGGTGCTCATCAAGTCTTGAATCTGGAGGAGCTATCAACCCTGACTGCTCTTTAGAAGGCCAGATCCTGAAGATGAAACTCAAATACTTTGGCCACCTAATGAGAAGGAAGGACTCCCTGGAGAAGAGCCTGATGCTGGGAACAATTGATGGGAAAATAAGGGGACTGCTCTTTAGAAGGCCAGATCCTGAAGATGAAACTCAAATACTTTGGCCACCTAATGAGAAGGAAGGACTCCCTGGAGAAGAGCCTGATGATGGGAACAATTGAGGGCAAAAGAAGAAGGGGACGGCGGAGGATGAGGTGGCTGGATGGAGTCACTGAAGCAGTTGGCGTGAGCTTAGGTGGACTCCGGGGGATGGTGGAGGACAGGAAGGCCCGGAGGAATGTTGTCCATGGGGTTGTGATGGGTTGGACACAACCTCGCGACTAACAACAACAACAACTTCACATTCCCTGCTTGGAGCTAAACAGCTGCAGCTGGTTGCACTTGAACTGAAGGAGAGTGTTCCTGCCCCCTCCTCCACAACCTGGTGGTGCTCCTCATTGGGAGTACAATTTTCTCAGCTGCAGCCAGCCTTGCTCCTGATGAGGGAGAATGACAGCTGCAGTCAAAAATATCCAGAAAGCATCAGGCTGCCCCCAAACTTACAAAATGGCTAGTAACATGGGTACTTAATCTCTTCGCAGGCTAGTTTTTAAAAAATGTTTGCCTTTTGTCCCACAGGCAAAGTGCAGAGTCATCCGTCCCTCTTTATCCAAGCTGCTGACATCTTTTCTGAACGAGGTCTTTCTATTTGTGTATGGGATATCGCAACCCTCTGGTTAGAGTTCTGTGTCTAACCAACGCTTTGCACTGATGGTTTTTTTTAGAGGAAGGAAAATGTGGCATTTCATCATGGAATTGAAAGAAAGCGCAAAGTCCTCTTGTGTATTTGCACGATTCCATTCTAGCACAGTGCCACCTAGAGGTTATGTAAAAGGAGTGATCCTTCTGCAGCGTTCAGAGATCTATTTGGGACAAACTGAAAGTAGAGACATCAGAATAAGAGCCTTTTCAGACATTTGAGTTGGCTGGGGGATTATGGGAATTGTAGTTCAACTCATCTGGAAGGCACCAGGCTGGAAAGGCTGGGTTAATCCTTTGTTCTACTGCCCCGCTGCATCTCTTTTGAAGGAAAGGTTTGCTTTTGGCATGGTTCCAGGCTCTTGTCCATCAAGTCCTCTTAGATATGTGGTCGGGACACCGTGTCCGCAAACGGGTGCGCATGTCCTGAACTGCTAGAGCTCAGCACTGCGGAGGCCTGCTCTAACCCCGCTGCCTTTTGCATTGCAGCGGGGGGAGGCTGGCCGGAGAATGACACAGGATGGTGTAACCCGCTCTGGCACCCCACTCCAACCGCATACACAACCTTGGCCAAGCTTCTGTGACGTCCGGAGCTCAGTGAGCGGGTCTGACAGTATCAGCATTGAGCAAACGCAGAGACTTTCACCCTTAAAAGCAGAGAAGCGCCAGCGTTTCTGCTCCAAGCCAGGTCTGTCCTTTGCTGCTGCTGCATCTTCTTTTAGAAAACCTTTCCAGCTTGTCTGGCTGAAAGGATCAACTATACTTGATCGCAGCCTTCTCCAAGCTGCTGTCTCTGGAAGTTTGGGACTACCCTCCCCATCCTTCCCAACCAGCACGAGTGTCTGAGGATGATGGGGACTGCAGTCCCACCCAGCAATGGACACCAGGATCTTGAGTCACGGGGGCCACAGCCTTTAGAGCAGTTCAGCAGGGTTGGCTCACGTAAACTACTTCGGGGGACCTGAATCCACAGGGTCTCCATAAGTTGGACAACACACAATGGCAGCAACATCTGTAAAAAGGGGGTGAATTGCCATGGGAGAGGAAAGCTCAGTAGGGGTTCAGTGGGGTGAGCAGTGAGAAAAGAAACATGTGCTGGCAAAAGGCAAAAAGTTCAGTGGCGGTAGTTCAGTTCACTCATGCCTGCCTGCCTGCCCGCCTCTTTCTCTCTCTGTTTCTGCAAGTAACTGTTGGAAGCAGGTTGATGGGGCAGGTGGTCTCTCAGAGATGTGGGACTCCAACCCTTGTGGGCCAAGCCTCTTCCCCTTCTCTGGTCTAAACGGAGATAAGATCACACCTAGAGCCATTGAATGTGCTGCCACAAGGTGTGGGGAAAGCCAATGTTTTTTCAATGGGACACAAGAAAATGAACGGCAAAGGGTTGCCCTGGGAGTGCCTGGCATGGTTTCCCAGCAAATGTCACGAGTCAAGACTCCCAAAGGAACTCCCATAGGCCTCTGGGCCTGCTGCCCTCCCGTCCAGCCACCAGCATTCACAGCCCTGCAAACAAAATGGGGTTCGTGGCTCCATTTCAGTGGCAAGCTGCTCTAAAGTGAGAAAAAGGCCAAATGTAGCTTGGGAACAAGTTGTTTTGGCTTATTTACTGCTCCATAGCAGATTCACTTTAAATTCAATGGAAAACCCCCAAATTTTCTGGCTGATGCTGAATATAACGAATGCCAAGGATGCTAGTCAAGGGGGAGGCAGGAAATTCCTCTCCCCATCCCAGTCCCCTGAAGTTATCAACCCCCGAATGATTAATTTGGTTGAGTTTCCACCAGTATCACCTTTCTTTGGAGCATGTGGGCTTCTGCTGGATCTGAAAGACCTTTGATGTGATCTAATATGAATCTTACATCCTCCCCAGGAGCTCGTTACCAATACAGCAGGACAGAATTAATCCCTGTTTCAGCAAAAATCTGAGGCAGCTCTGTATCTAACCAAACCCATTTCAGAAGAAAGAGCAGATAGGCAGGGGACCCCAGAAACGTAAAGTGACAGAACTTTCCCAATGAGCCTCGTTTAAACATCACGATGGGTCCAAGATTTCTCAAGAGTTTAAAAGCGCCTTTGCGAGTGGATGTTGAAATCCATGCTCTGGTTCAGAGCTGAACTTTGGCTTTGCTTTGCATTGCAGCCCCTTGAAAAGATAACTAAATCACGATTTCAGCTGGTTGATGTCATCAGCAGGTTGTGGGCCTTTCTGAGTAATTCCTGTCCTCTGGATCGCTCCTGGGAATTCGATTTAGCTGCTAATTGCCTGATTGCTTCAGGGCTGTTGCTAGCCTCCATCTGCAGGATTCTCCAGGGTTATTTTCTCCTCCCCGCCCTTTTGGGCCAGTATAGCAATTCAACACATTTATTTTAAATTGCTGCTGCATTAAATGTGAATTGATATTTCCAAAGCAGAGAAAGAAAAAGAAAGAGATCATACCATGGAACCAACAGAGTCCTACCTTTCCTCCCCTCTTCCCCCTGTACTTGTGAGCTGTGCATTGATATTGTTAGCCACTTAGAGACTACAGTCGGGCTAGTAAGCAGCATATAAATTTGAAAATAAATAAATAAATAAATGTTAAGTGCTGACAGTTCCTGCACCATTCAAACCACTCCCATCATTTCTCCAGCATAGCACAAGCCTTCTCTCCCTGGCCAGTTCTGATCATCTGGGTTGATTTGTTTAGAACTGAAATGCCTTAATTTAAGGTGTTTTCCTATGGCTGCCCAACATGGTCTGGGAGGCCATAGGATTCTTTGGAATCCCAGCTCCAAGATCCTGGGATTCCAAGACTTGGACCCTACCTCACCCCACTCACAGCCATCGTAGAAAGGTCCATGCCCTAAATTCACTAATTCTGGGGACTAGATTTCTAGTGCTCTATGTATATACTCGAGTGGTGCCAAACATAAAAACATAAGAGAACAAAGCAGGATCAGGCCAAGGGTCCATCTATACCAACCTTCTCTTCACAGTGGGCAACCAGCTCCCCCCATAGAGAACCCACAAGCACCAAGAGCACCCACTGCTCCAAGAGCCATCCTTGAACAGGCTTTTTCATATCTCCCACCCACGTTCCCCAGCACACTGCCTCTGATGTGAGAGGCAGTACATAGCACTAGTAGTCATTGCTAGCCTTTCCCTCCGTGAATTTGTCTGATCCCCTTTTAAAGCTGTCTGAATTGGCAGACATCATTACGACTGGGGGTTGCAGCTTCACTTAGGGAACTAAAATCCTTCCTGTCCGCGGCCACGAATCTCCTACAATCAACACCATGTGGTGATTTCATGCTATTTGTTGTTATGTGACATCAAGTCATCCCAAAGGTATTAATGAAAACCCTCTAGAACAGGAGTGGGCAACTTTGGCCTACAACTCCCATGTTCCCTCAGTGTAAGCTAGGCTCACAAGGGCTGATGGGAATTTTAGTCCAAAATATTTGGAGGGCCATGAATTGCCCTCCCCTGCTCTAGAATATCTTGTGTTGTCTTCCTTGCCTGCATTTTCTAGATTTTGTGGCTTCCTTCATGGAGTCCATCCACCCCTCGTCTGATCTTCCTTTACTCCTGCCCTGGACTTTCTCCAGCACAATTGTCTTCTCCGGGGAGTCCTGCCTTCTCATGTTGAGTCCAAAGGATGGCAACCTCAGTTTTGTAATTTTTGCTTCTAGGGAAAGCTCTGGCTTGATTTGTTCTCGGATCCACTTGTTCGTCTTTCTTTCAGTCCAGGGGATTCACAAAATTAGTGTTATACAAGAGAGAAAACTCTCCTGACCCCTCTTCTCCCCACCGTGCATATTTTTATACATCGCTATTGTGTCTCCCTTAACTCATCTCTAAACTGAACAGTCATTTTAGTTGTCCTTTTCTGCGCTGTCCCCCAACTCTCTCCTTTTTGCAGCGTGGTGCGCAGAGGCCCCATTCCAGCCCTGAGATTCTTCATGGCACCCGGACCACTTTTTGAGTGGAGATGCCACAGGTTAGACTAAACCGAGGCCCTCCTGCACCGCCTCCGCCCGGAGCTCAGAACTCCCTCCCCGCCACCCTAAAAGCAGGTTCCACCGAGATTTGAACTCGGATTCTTGGATTCAGAGTCCAAAGTGCTAACCATTACACCATGGAACCCTCCTCGGAGGGCTCTTCCGCACCGGTGCATAGAAGGCGGCTACCCCGCTGCCGAGGGGGCTTGGGGATCTCCTAAGCCCACCGAGAGACCCTCTCTTGGCTTGGGGGAAAGCGATCGAGACCCTCTTCTCGCTCTCTTGCGGGCAGGGCGTGAACTCGGACGCCTGGGTTCTGGTCCTGCCGCTGCTCTCCCCGTCGGGAGGGCTGGAAGCAAGGCGGGAGCGGGGTTCCCTTGCTTCTCTACGGGGCGCCTGCGAGGGAGGAGGGGACGCGAGAGTGAGCACGCCCGCCTCCCTTTCGCCCACGTGCCCCCATTCAAGGCCGGGGGGGGGGGGCGGGAGAGAAGCAGCCAATGGGGAGCCCGATGCTCGCGACACCTCCTTCCCGCCCCCTCCAGTGGAAGCCGCCTTCCCCCCCTCCCACTAAAGGGGCAGCGCGCACGGGTCTCCCCACCCCAGGGAGCAGAGGCAGGCTCCGTCTCTTCGGTTGCCCCGTGACCGGCGACCAGCCAGGGTCGATCACGGGAGAAGGAGCGAACTGCGCGCAAGGTCTGCAGGTCACCAGCTCCGCGCAGCGCAAGGTAGGATCGCGGGGAGGAAGGTTGCGCCGTTCCGCCATGCCACATCCAGACGCACGGAGCGGGATCTGGCGTGCGGCTTCCTCGCGGAGCGGGATTCGCTCCCGCGTTTTCGTCTGCAGGGGTTGGAAAAAATGCGCGAGTGAGATTCGAACTCGTGACTCGCAGCCCAAGGGTCGGATGTGGGATGTGCAGGGTGTGGGGACACTCCTCGTGCAGCCCTCGAGAGAGAGCCGTGTTACTCCGTTGGAGTAAACGAGGCGGAAGTTCCACACCAACCTTTCCAGTCTGTTCCCCTCCAGATGGGTTGGACTACATCTCCCAGTATCCCCAGCACATGTGGAGGGGAGCAGACTGGGGGAGGCTGCTTTAACAGATCTATTTCCCGAATACTTAGTGGACTGGGACACGCTTTGATTGGGTTATCATGTCCGAATGCAGCTACACTAACAAACCATGGCTAGTAGTTGGGTTTCTATGAACTTTGGGCTCTTTGTGCTAAACCCAAACTGGGTTTAGTTGGGTTCAGACAGCATTATAACTGGGTTGTAAGCCGCCCCGAGGCTTTTTGCGAATGGGGCGGCATAAAAAAATGGTTTAAATACATAAATAAATAAATATCAGCAATAAACCATAGTTCAGTGATAACCTACAACCAACCTTTGTGTGTAGGTAATTGTGCCCATTTGAACCCAGCCTATGTGAAATGCAAGCTGGATTTCTACTTTCTAGGGTTAAATCCAGTGCCTCCAAACTTCTCCAGCAATTGTTTTTGAAGGTGCTTCAGGATTTCGTTGGTTTTGCTTCTTTCTATGTTAATTCCTACACCTGGTGTGGTGATGCGACGCCTGGATATTTTGCGGCATGGAGGCACTGCAGCTTTCCCCTGAAATTTGCACCTGGTTTTTCTTGAGGCTGCTTTGTGTGGGTTTACTTAGCAGCAAACATGGTTAGTTACTGCATGTCAGATTCACACGTGCATCAGCCCCACTTCATCCACTTTGGGATGGGCAGCTGGATTGTGAATCAACCCTAGTGAAAAGTGTTATATTTTGGGGTGTTAAGAAAAGTACTTTCTGTAGGTATGAGCATGACTGAGCTGCAAAAATGCATGTATGAATTAGCCCGAAGCTGTGGCCATATTTAGCTTCCTGGCACATGTATCTATCTAATGGTACGCATTTATGAACATATATTTATTACGTTTTTAAACCTCCGCAAATACATATGCATCTCCTTGTCCCTGTTGTTCATTTTGTAAGAAATCATGAGTTTGATGTTCCTAATCCAGATTAAGTTAGCAGTGCTGGTATCACACAGTCTCCATTGAGGTTGTGGTTGCTATTAAATTTGGTATCTCTCCTCTTTGTAAAAAGCCACACATAGTAATGACACTGTACTACGAAGATCTTAATAATAACAAGAGGAACAGCATGTTAGCTGGGATGAAATTTATCGTGGCGTTTTATGCTGCAATTAACTTTAGCCAAATGGGGTCCAAGCATTTCAGGAATAAAGTCCATTCCCACTGAACAAATCTCTCTTGGTGTACCTGCTCTCATTCACCATGTTTGCATGTTCAAGCTGCATTTGTGCAGAGAGTTGGGGGTAGTTCTCAAGCCCTCACAGGGATGAAGCAAGAAGTGTGAGTGATTCAGAGAACACTGACCTAAACTTTGTCGGGTTTTTGCTCTAGCGAGGTGGCTTTTCCCTACCCCACTTGTCCCTAGAACTTACTACACAACTCTGGGCCTGGAGCACAGTGGGTTGCGGACTATGAACCTTCAATTTGTTGTTAGTTGCCGATTCGTGTCCGACCCATTGTGACCCCATGGACAGCATTCCTCCAGGCCTTCCTGTCCTTCACCATCCCCTGGAGTCCACCTAAGCTCACGCCAACTGCTTCAGTGACTCCATCCAGCCACCTCATTCTCTGTCGTCTCCTTCTTCTTTTGCCATCTATCGTTCCCAGCATCAGGCTCTTCTCCAGGGAGTCCTTCCTTCTCATTAGGTGGCCAAAGTATTTGAGTTTCATCTTCGGTATCTGGTCTTCTAAAGAGCAGTTAGGGTTGATCTCCCCTGGGACTGACCAGTTTGATCGCCTTGTGGTCCAAGGGACTCGCAGGAGTCTCCTCCAGCACCACAATTCAAAGGCCTCAATCCTCTGGCGCTCAACCTTCCTTATGGTCCAGCTTTCACAGCCATACATTGCAACTGGGAAAACCATAGCCTTGACTACACACAGTTTTGTCGGCAGGGTGATGTCTCTGCTTTTTAGTATGCTGTCTAGATTTGCCATAACTTTCCTCCCCAGGAGCAAGCATCTTTTAATTTCTTAGCTGCAGTCCCCGTCTGCGGTGATCCTGGAGCCCAGGAAAATAAAATCTGTCACTAGAGCCTTCAATAAATCCTTTAAATTGCATCTAAATTTGCACATGCAGGCTTCATGCAGATGTGTGTCCCAGACTGAATCTTTAAATTTCCTAAAGAGCAGTGCTCTGTCCATCCTTTATTTTCTAAGTGTAAGAACTGCATGGTTGAGACAGGCCGTGGTTCCTCCTATTTCTTTTGCCAGCCAAAGGCAGTCCTTTTATAAAATGCCAAAAAAAAAGGCCACCTACAGAGGCCAACCTTTCTTTCTCCTGTAGGACTCGGCCATGGTTGTCCTACATTATTATCAGCGGCCCAGCGAGGCGGACAGTGGACTCAGCACCCTTTTGACGTCAGCTCAAGCTTCCTTGGGCAATGGAGTCCGGGCAGTACAGAAAGAACTGTGCTTCAACGTCAACTGGACAGGTAGGGCAACAGGGCCGTGCCCTGCCTGGAGTCTGAAGTACAGCAAAGGTGGGGAGTATGTTGTGAAGGAAGGTTTGCATTTTTCGGCTCTTTTTCCGTTTGAGGGGTAGCGCCCCAGTGCTGGTCTGCCCACACCAACTTGTCGAAGAGCCTGTGGGGTGCTGGGCTATTGCCCTGTTGCATGATGGGTACCAGCGGCCGCGTGTCTCTCTGTTCTGTTTTCATGGGCAGGGGAGACACCCCCGAACGCCCAGGAGACTGAGATGCTGCACTGGATCTTCGGCTGTCCCTTCGAACGTGGAGACATTGCAACCAAGTCGTTCCTCAACGCTTCTCCTTCTGATCTCCTCGTAGAGATTGGTCCTCGGTGAGTTCAGCTTCAGGAAGAATTAAAGTACCTGCAACTTTGAGAGAGAGAGAGAGAGAGAGAGAGAGAATGTGTGAACAGCCAAGTTCAGACATGGCCAAATCAGGAATTGTGTCGAACTCACATACTCCATTTTCTTCCTGCGCTTGCTTGTTTGTAGCAAGCAGAGTTTGCTGTGATGTACTTATCACAAAAACTTAGGTTGCCTCCGAACCACAATTTCAAACTCTGTTTGGACTGTGCTTGCCAGTTCTCCCTGGGAAGCAAACTTTGGGTTTGGCTGTTGGACACACGGAGGCTACTTTGACCGAGGAAGTGAGGGAGGGAATCAGAGTATGGGCGAGGAAGGGAGTCCAAGCCCAAGGCCCATTTATGACAGAAATACTATAGTTGGGCCATGCCGGTGAGGTGGGCTTATGTGTCTGTGTGTGTATGGCAGAATCAGGTGTGGGAGGTCAGCTGTAACTTGTACCTGCTCTTTCAAAGCAACTTTTATGGTTGTAGGTTGAACTTCTCCACAGCCTCTTCCACTAATGCAGTTTCTATTTGCTGGGCTGCTGGACTAGAGAAGATCGACCGGATCGAGTGTTCCCGTCGCTACCTCTTCAAGGCGAGTGCGTTTTTTGCATCTTCCTGTGAAACGGCTGTGCTTTCCGCAGGTGGATTTCCATGGCAGGAGTAATTGACCTGCATCCCTCTTCCATGACTTGCCATGAATGGCTGCATGCATTTTCTCAGAAGCCCCATAAAGCCCTGTATGACTTGGGGCCTTGATATCTGGTGGAACGCCTCTCCCAACCACCCTCTGCCTGGATGCTACAATCAGTCTCCGGGGCCTTCTCTGACTGCCCCCTCCATGGGAGGCTCACTTGGTGGCCACAAGGAGAAGGGCCTTTCCAGTAGTGGCCCCCAAATTCTGGAACAAGCTCCCTGCTGAGGCCAACTTAATATCTTTCCGGCACCAGGTTAAGATTATCCTCTATTTCAGGGCATTTAAGTAGTTTGTTAGTTGCTTGAATAGATCTTCAAATGTGCTTTGTTTAATTCTGTATAGGTGCTTTAAATTTGGCTTCAAATTGTAGTATGATAACCTTTTATGATGTTTTAATATAGCTGATATTTTATACCATATTTTAATGTGTGTTTGTAAAGTGCCCTGAGAGCTTTGGCTATTGGATAGTATAGCAAATAATTAATTGAATGAATGAATGAATGAATAAAATACTCCTAAATACTCATTTTTATTGCAGTGTGCATTGAATGGTCTAAAAACAATGGCGTGGCAGCTGAAACTGGAGGTTTCTGTGGGTGGCATTGGAAGTTTCCAAGGAATGATTACTGGCAGACCAGTTTAGCCTTCCTTGGAAGAATCAGGGCAGGAAAATATTTCACGCCCACTGGCCTGCCCTCGGCATTTCTTGAGCCGGAAGGACTCAGGGCAAGCCAGGGAGTGTGCTCTCTGGGTGGGGCTAGTCAGTGCTGCTCTTCGCTATTAAAAGGCGTTGCAATATCCTCTTGCCTTCTGGTGTGATGTTTTAAATCCGCTACTTGATGCAAACGATTTCTCTCACCCCCGTGCAAAAGAACCCCGCGTAGGTTTCCGTATCTTCGCTGACCGTGTCCGCGGCTTTTCTTCCAGTGTGACGCACGCCCATCATCTTCGCAAGAAGCTGCCCTCGTGTCTTCACTGCATGACCGGATGACGGAAGAGCGCTATCCGAAACCTATCAGCAGCTTTGCCATCGCAACACGCCCCGAGCCGGTGTTCCACGTCGATATTTTGGGAGAAGGAAGAGCAGCCCTGGCCAAGGCTAACAACCAGCTCGGTATGGGTTAAAGAGGACAAAGAAGGAAGCCAGGAGGAGCGCAGCTAAGCTTGGGGCCGTGGTCTTGGATCTTAGCAGGATAATGGATCCATCGGTTGCAGCCCTCCATCTTCAGCCTGGAGGTTCTTGTGGATCTGCCCCAATTCAGCCTGAAGGTGGCGGCTTGCAATACAGAACCGCCAGGGAGAGGTGCCTCCTCGCTTGCGGGTTGCAGGAGTACAGCTGCAAAAGAGAAGCTTAAGAGGTGCTTTGCCCGCTTCCCTCCCACTGAAAATCCCAATGAGGATGCCGGAACGTTGAGCATCAGCTGGAGAAGAAAGCTGGAAGTGGGAAATGGGGTGTTCCGCTTGGAGGGAATGGTTGGCGACGGCCCCGAATGGGAGCAGGATGCACTGCAATGCTTCGTTTCTGTATTTAAAAGCAGATTCTTTGCTGCACTGGAAAAACATGTCAGGGAGAAGGGTCATGATGCATCCTTCTTCCTGGTGTGTTAGTTTTTTGTACATAGAAAGACAACTATAGAGACGAGGAGCACGCAAACAAATTGTTTTGCCCGAAGGGCTACGGCCCCGCAAGAGCCGCACTCTGATAGCACGCGTTGTGTGCCGTGGCTCAGAGTGCTTTCCATGATCTGTGTGAGCTGATTCAGGACATACCCACATGGAGGTGGGCAGAGGCCTGTTCTCCCCTGCAGAGGAAGGCAGGACGCGCTGCAATGGAGCAAAGCTCAGGGAGCCAAGGTTCAATTTAGATGCCAGGAAGCACTTCCTGACAGTCAGGGCCCCGAGGGTGTGGAATGGGCTTCCACGGGAGGTGGTTGAGGTCCTATTGGTGCAGGAGTTCAAGGACAGGCTGGATGTCCACATGGTGGGCATGTCATGAGCGGAGCCAGCTGGTGCCGGAGGTCAGACTGGATGGCCCGGGAGGCCCCTTCTGACTTGCTCTGTTTTCTATGTTTCTATATTTTCAACCCCGCTTTTTTAGCCATTCCTCAGGCCCTTTTGCTCTCTAATTCCTCTTCTGAGCTTTGAGCTGCAAACAGCAACCTGACCGCACTTTCCTTGATCTCATATTTCCCCCTGGGAATCCTAGAGCAGAAAAGCACAACTTTGAGGTCCGGGAGAGACATCAAGGGTGCTGGGGGCTGCACACGGGGTGCAAGACACATGCCTAGAAGCACGCACACTCCTTCTCACATTTCAGTGGCCCCTTAGCTTGCCGGCACTAATGTGAGCCTGGGAACAGCTGGGATTCCCACTGCTAATCCCAGCAAGGGAACCCCTTTCCTTATCTCGGATTGATAATTTCTAGTCTCCAGTGTGAGCACCTGGCACAGACCTCCAGTGCGGCCCTTGGAACCCAAAAGATCACAC
Organism: Varanus komodoensis; assembly: GCF_004798865.1. Lineage (NCBI taxonomy): Eukaryota > Metazoa > Chordata > Lepidosauria > Squamata > Varanidae > Varanus > Varanus komodoensis. Next base: position 568,307 of record NW_025335344.1, on the reverse strand, counting down.
ATTTTGCTCCAGGGAAGGGCTTCCCTTGCCGAGGGAAACAAACGCTGGTTGGGGTCCCCACAGCTCCGCGGGCTGCAGGGACGGCTGCCCACAGCCACGTCTGGCCTATCGGTTGTGCACCCTTGTTGGCCCCTATGGACCTGATTCCCTCTCTGCTCCCCAAGATGATGAGCTACGATGCTGTTTGTGGGCCACTGGAGGGAAGAGTGGGGGTTGCAATCGCGGCAGCTCGACAAAAACTTCTTTGCTTGTGTTTTTCCTGTTTTAGGTCTGGCCTTTGATTCCTGGGATTTGGATTACTACACTGGCCTCTTCCAAAAACTCGGCAGGAACCCCACCAGCGTGGAATGCTTTGACTTAGCTCAGTCCAACAGGTGCTTGGTTTGCTGTGGGTGCGCAGGGCAGAGGGCGCTGGGGCTTGCTCATCAAGTGTCGGGGCCACGATCCCACAGCCGTGATCTGTCCAGATCTTTACCATGAGGGCTGCAGCCTTCCCAGGGAGCTGGGCTTCAGTTCCTATCAGCCTCAACCAGCATAGCCACTGCTCTGGAATGATTGGAGCTGGAGTCCAGCAGGACCCAGAGGGGTCACAGGTCCCTGAAATGTGTCCCCCATGTTTGGAGAGGATCACATGGGAAGCCCTTCTGGCTTTTATCCATTGCTGTAGAGCATTCCTGGCACACTGCCCAGTTGTACTCCTTCCGGAGCTTTTATCAGGGTGAGGCAACGGAGCTAAATGCTGCTGGCAGTAAAAAATGCACGCAGTGCAGTTCAGTGTAGCCCAGATAACTGTAACGCACTTGGAATGGAGCAATGCGGGTGGCTGGGCGCACTGACGGGATGTACCATCACCAAGATAAGAAGAAGCTGAATTAATGTTCTGCGATGTGGAAACAGCAACAGTTACAGCACTGGGATCATGCATCTCTTAATTCTGAATGTTCCCATGGAGATAAATCCTGCCAAGTTGTTTGGTTTAAGTAGCCACAGGCACTTTTTAAGTTTGCAGTACCTGCTGTTAAACCTGAGAACCAGGATCGCTTTCAAACACGTGCTAAATATTATTGATGATTGGATAGAACTTTGGAAGATTCATCCTGGCTAAGAAGAGAACCTGGAGACCCATTTCATTCTGTCCTTACTTGCCTAGCTCACTAGACCTGGCAATTTTGCCGAGAATCCAATTCTCCATGTCCTGGTGAATTCATTAATCAGTTGCTTTATTGAAATAGCTTATTAGCCATCAGTCGATCAGTCGATCAATTGATCGAGGGGAATACACCAGCAAGTAAACTAAAATTGAACAGATCTAGAAGAGGGAGTTGAATGTCTTTCAGCTGGAGGGATGAATTCAGTTTTGGAGAAGCTCCTGGGGGATCCCATGTAGTGGTGGACAAGGTGGAAGCCAACGAGGTGTGGCCAGAGACACGGGGGTGGAGCCAAAGTACCTGAAACACCGGGAAAGTTGATCTGAAAGCTTGCTCGCCAGTTGCTGAGCTTGAGCAGAAGCTTTTCGAGCAGTGGATAGTGGTCGGGGGAAAGGGGGTGCAGCACCGCGGCCTTCTGGGAAGCCTTGGCAGGCTGAATCTGTGCCAGAGCTTTTGCCCTCCTACCATAAGGGAAAGCATCGCTCCAGTGGAGCGCAGGCTTCCCACGTGTACAGCTCTGGGTCCAGTCTGTGCGGCTGAGAGGCGGATCAGCAAGTTGGGGCACTGGAAGAGCCGCTGCAGTCTGTGTAGGCTGCATTGAGCGAGACGGACAGCTTGCCCAGCGGGAGGCTGTTTCCTCTGCACCCGACGTTGAGTTTTGTTCCTCCCTCGTGTCTGCCCTATCCCTGCCACCTAATGCAGTGAGCACAGCCGGCACTGGTTCTTCAAGGGGTGCCTCATAGTGGACGGGAAGGAGGTCAAGGAATCCCTCTTTGAATCCATCATGAAGACCCAAGAACGCAGCAACCCCAACAACGTCATCAAGTTCTCTGACAACAGCAGGTGGGCCTTCTCCAAGAAGCCGCGAGGGAAACATCTGGGGGGCGGTGGCTGGCCGAGCCCCCACCCACCGACCTCATGGGGGAAGTAATGGGGCTGCCGTGCGATTCACCAGGCCTCCTGCTTCGGCTCGGTGGCCCCAGAGCCCCCTGAGGCAAGTGCATTGACTTTCTCCCAACAGCGCCATCCAGGGCAGGGAGGTCCTTTCGCTGTGGCCCAGCGATCCGTCCCGCAGCAGCCCCTTTGAGAAGCGGACCTCCACCCGGCATGTTATTTTCACAGCGGAGACCCACAACTTCCCCACTGGTGAGCGAGGCGGCGAGTGACGCGTGGGGCAAAGAGGCGGAGGGAAAATACATCTCCGAGACCCAGGGCAAGGGTCTTGGTTGAGGTCATTGAACGGCCAGCAAGTGTGGCTGGACCCCAAAACCTCTGGAGGATGCCAGGTTGCCTCCCGTGATCTGGGAGTTGTTCAGAACTCGAGACTGGATGCAGCAGGGCTGGCCTTGCACTAAAGCAGAATGAGAGGGTTGCCTCAGGCGGCAGATGGTGGGGAGTGGCGGTGGCTCCCCCTACGCTGGCCTGCTGCCTTGAGGTGTGGCGCCCCTTGCCAGTGTCGAAGGAAGATTAAACCGGCATCCTGCTCACCTTTCTGCATAGGATGGGAGTGTGAGGAGATGAAGGGGAACCACGGCGTCCTTTGCCTCAGGCAGCAAGATGCCTGGGGTGGCGCTGGACGCACGCCTTGTCTAGCCCTGCCTTCTGAGTCGCACTGTGGCAAACTGAATGCCAGCTCGGGGAAGCTCTGGAGTAGCCTGCGCCCTTCTGGTGTTCCCCAGAAACTGGCATTCAGAGCTGTGTTGCCCTTGATTTGGGGCCCAGGATAGGGCCCAGAGATAGGCCCCGACTCCCAGCAGCTCCAGCCAGGGAAGATGGGGGTCTGAGTGCTGGAGGGCCACAGGTTCGCCCCCCAGTACAGCCGTTGATCGCGTTGGCTTTTCTGAAAGTGGAGATCCTGGAGATGGTATCCTAGTCGTGGATTCATGGATAGGAGCCCTTTCCTATCATTGGCATGGTGCGATTTGGTTTTATCATATATCTTATTCCTCTTTATTGTATTGTGGATAGCTCTTTGATATATTGTGATTGGTTGTGATACTTTGTAATATATCGCAAGTTTTATGTTTTTAGGTTGCTTGATTTGTAAACTGTTCTGAGAGCCAACCTGGCTAATCAAATGGGATATAAAAACCTTAAATGTATTTTTGTACTATGTACTATGTTTGTTTACTTATGTAAGCCATTCCGAGGTGTTAAGCGATGGGACGGCATACAAAAACTCTAAATAAAATAATAAATAAATAATAGAATAGAATAAATAAACATAAATAAATCCTGATGAAAATTGGAGAGATTGAGACTGAAACCCAGTACTTTCCACATGCAAAGTGCATACGCTACCTCTTTGTTCCTTCCCCTCCCTGTTCCCCTTCTTCCCTTCCTTTCTTGAATAAAATAAAAAAGACCCTTGCATTGGATGGGAATTGAATCTAAAATGCCTTTTCATAAAGCACCATTTTATTTCTTGCTAACATGACACGGTGTAAAGAAACTCATGTATAAAATTTGTACACATTCACACAGAGTAGCTCAACGCACCTTAATCTCCTGCCTCTTGGAACAAGACGTGACGTTATCCCACATTATTCATTGAAACATTTTATTTTCCTTTCCCCACAATGTCAAGGGATGCTGACACTGTGTGTATAACAACATAATTGACAGCTGCCAAAAAAAGCTGCCAGCTGCCAGTGTCGGCTGTCGGTTGACAGGGCCGCGAATGCAGGGGGCAGACTATTTTGGTAGCTGACGTTGCTTTCAAACTCTCTTTGCAGGGGTTGCCCCCTTCAGTGGTGCCACCACGGGGACGGGCGGGCGGATCCGGGACGTCCAGTGCGCAGGCCGTGGGGCCCACGTGATCGCTGGCACGGCTGGGTACAGCTTTGGGAACCTGCACATCCCAGGTCAGTAGCAGCAGCCTGGGCCCGCATGCAGGAAAGCACCGAGTCAAAGAATGTCTTCTCACATCCTAGGTGTCGTCCTTAAACAGATTTCTTCCACGCAGGGCTATGTTTTCAGTGTTCCAGAAAAGAGGGCCATCTTTTCTGCCAAGGAAACCCAGGCCTTGCTGAATCAGCTGTGCTGGGTGAACACATTTGCTTCCCGAACACAAGCCTATCTCCTTCTCCTTATGCTTAAGGACTAGAAACCCCCTTTCTCTTTAACTAAAAACTGAGATTTCTTAAGGTGCTGTATTCTAATCTGGATCTGAAATTCTCTGACTTCTGCCTTGTAGCATGCCTGGATCTCTGCATTATAGAATGTGTGTTTTCATTCTTTCATTGACCAGCAGGCAGTTTTAAATTAATTTAATTTGATGACATTTCGTAGATGTAAATGTCATTAAAAAAATTAAATTAGTGAGATGATTGAATTCATTAATTTTGTGCAACCTATTCCAGGAGCACACATGTGATTATAAGAATGAGTGAGTGTCTTTATTTTCTTAGTGATCTTTTAATGATATTATGGATCTTTTCTGGCCTTACTTTTTAAAACTTCATGATCAAATTACATTTCCTGGGTAGAAACAGAGAGGCAGAGTCTCTTGGTCTGTGTCAGCTGCCGCAATGAAGTCGGTGGCTTGACATTGGAGAGGGGCCAAGAGGGCACGTGGGGAGGCCAGGAAATGAGGCCTCTCGAAGGGACCCCTGCCTGCTTTTCTCCCCCTCCAAAATACTGCGGCTTCGAGCTGCCGATCCCCCCTGCCCTGCCTCCCATTCAGCGCCGGACGTGTCGAGAGGCAGAGTTCCTCCTTTGCACATTCAAAACCCACAGACCGTTTCCCTTGCAAAGCATTCTTTTTGGCCAAAAAGCATAAAACACCCCAGAATGAGCCTCTGAGCAAGCACAGAGCGGTTTGCTGAACTCAGTCTAGTGATCCCCCTCATCCTTGTGAGCATGCCTGGGCCTCCTGAAAGTGAGCACACATCCTCCCTGCGCACCGATCCTCCAACTGGGCCGCCCTCCTCTGCTGACGAGGCATCACGGGGTCAAGAGCCATGGCGGCCTCTTTTGTGTCTGAGAAACTCCCCTGCTCCAAGTCCCATCAGTTGCACATCTTGGTTATTCCCAGAGTCGGGCTGCCCGCCTGGGGATTCAGGCCCTGAGCTAAGACTCTCTCATCCCAGTGTCTTGGCTTGGCCCATATTCCCAGGCTCCTGCTTCCCATTTCAATTCCTCGGATCCCGGGCAACAGACCTTGCAGACAAACACCCAAAGCAGCCGACTTTCTCAGTCCCAGCAGGATGTGCATAAGCAGGGCTTTCTTTGTCACAGAACACACTGGAACGCCGTTCCGGCACCCTTTTTTGATGGATTTTTCCAATGGAGTGATTTTGAATTGCCTGCGGGCTGCTTGTGTGTCCGTGCTGCTTGTGAGGGCGCTGCTGGGCTTGGTTGGCTTGGGATCGGTGTGTGTGGTCGCGCGCTGAGTGCTTACTGCCGGCAGCGACCATTATGTTTATGTGTGTGTAGAGTGACTGGCTACGTGCAAAAGGTAAAGAGTCAGTGTGGCGTAATGGTGAAGAGCATGGGACTGGGATTCAGATGATCTGGGTTCTAGTCCCTGCTCAGCCATGGAGCCAACTGGGTGACTTTGGGCCAGTCACAGACTCTCAGCCCAACCTACCTCACAGGGTTGTTGTTATTGTGGGGATAAGATGGAGGAGGAGAAGGATGTAAGCTGCCTTGAGCCCTTTGTAGGAAAAAGGCAGGATATAGATTGAAAAATAAATAAATAAATAAGTTCTTTATTTCAAAAAAAGTCGGTGAATTGAAAATCTTTTTTAGTGTAAAAGTGTGACTCCAAGACGTGAGTTCTGGCACTTTTTTTTTTTTTTTTTTACAAAAAAGCACTGTGCGTAAGCATCCAGTTCTCGACACCTGTGATCATCTCACAGGGCTGTGCCCACAATGTTGTCTTTACGCCTCTCGTCCAAGACATCACGGCACGTACGAAGGATTCCTTGGATGTGCCTGGCTATGGAGGTGTTTTCCTTTCTTGGCTGCAGGATACTCCTTACCCTGGGAGGACGCATCCTTGCCGTATCCCGGAAACTTTGCCCGGCCTGTGGAAGTGGCCATTGGTGCGAGTGATGGTGCTTCCGACTACGGCAACAAATTTGGAGAGCCCGTCTTGGCTGGTGAGTGTCCTGACGTTTCATGCATCTTGCTTTCCGTGATCCATTCAGGCATTTCTGTGCGTTTGGTGTTTGCGCTTTGCAAATGGGGTTTTCACTAACGGTAGCCTGGCAGGAGAGAGACCAAAGCGAGGGAGAACCTGGAGGCGTGTGTGAGTGAGTGAGTGAGTGAGTGAGTTCGTGGCTGGTGGAAAGAGAAGAGTGAAAAAAATGGTTACCTCCAGTCAGACGTATTTCTCGCTGCAGGTTTTGCACGGTCTTTTGGGATGCGCCTGGGAGACGGTGAGCGACACGAGTGGATCAAACCCATCATGTTCAGTGGTGGGATCGGGGCCATAGAAGATATTCATGTGCGTAAAGAGGTCCCACAGACTGGTACGTTGATTTTAGCCCAGCTAGCATAGGGCAAGTAACAATGTTTTAAAGCAGATCTTTAACCAAAATAAAAGCTACGAGGTCTTAAGACCCCAGCCGCCCGCAAACCAGCTTAGCTTTTAAAACGTTGGAGGGCTGCTTATCATCTTCACCTGAAAGCACCGGGTTTTACTTCTGAATTCTATAATTAGTGTAAATGTGTATTTTTATTTATTGTGCTTATGTGTATCTTTGCTTATAGGCAGCAGAAATTATGCACATGATTATGTGTCTGTGCCTTTTTTCTTTGCTGGGATTCTCATTGTTGGCATTTGATTGATTGTTTAATTAAATTGCTTGTTTAACAATCTTTGGATGGATTAGAGTGTTGCTGTGTTAGGAAGAATTTTTATTGCTTCGGGATTAATGTCTTTATTTGTACAAATTATTGATCAATTGCTTAACTAATTCCGTTCAACTGAGATTTTCTTAGCCCTGATTTTGCAAAATCTATTCTGCCATTGATCTTTGGAGGAAATATAACGCTGACTCTTCCAAAGAGCCAAAAGAGTATGGCTCAGGGTATGGTCTGAAGGTTTTCCATTGAAGCTAAGCAGGTTGGGGGCTGGCCAGAGCTTGGAAGGGAGACCACCTGAGAGCTATATTTAGCCACTTTGAGTCCTCAATAGGAGAAAGGTGGGATATATATTTAATAAATACAAGGATACAATGCAGTTTTAAAGGAAAGCTGTGCTTCTCAAACATGGAATGCTAAGCCTGATGCTAGAGTATTTATTCACCGAATGATCTCAATTTCAGTTTTGATTTCCATCTTCAGGTATGGAGGTAGTGAAGGTCGGGGGTCCTGTTTATCGAATTGGTGTTGGAGGTGGAGCTGCTTCTTCCATCCAAGTAAGCTGGAAATCTTTCCTCTCAGATTCTTTCCTTCGGGGGTGAATCCTCCATCTCTTTCAAAACTAGATTGGGAATGTTCTCAGGGTACCCCTGGAAACATAGGCAGGAAACAAAGGCTTCCCTGTTTCACGTAGTAGGCTCTTCCTGGCCTTGTCCCAGACTGGTCTTCACACCTGCCAATGTTTCCTGTATGTGCAGGTACAAGGAGACAATGCCAGCGAGCTGGATTTCGGGGCAGTGCAGCGTGGCGACGCCGAGATGGAGCAGAAGATGAACCGGGTGCTGCGAGGCTGTGTGGAGAGTGGCGAGGACAACCCCATCTGCAGCTTGCACGATCAGGGGGCCGGAGGCAACGGTGAGGGCTGCCCTTCCCTTTGCTGGCAGGAGCGGCTGGTTGAGGAAACAGAAACAGAGAAACAGCGCGAGTCAGAAGGGGTCTCCCGGGCCATCGCGTCCGACTCCCAGCTCCAGCTGGCATCGCTCGCGACACGCGGGCCACGTGCACGTCCCAAAATGGGATGCGTTGGCCGGGAATCGAACCCGGGTCAACTGCTTGGAAGGCAGCTATGCTCACCACTATACCACCAACGCCCTCTTTGGCACCTTTGTGGTGTTCAGCCCTGCTCAGTTCCCGATGCTGCCCTGCTCCCTGGTGGTTTTTGTTAAATTCTGAAGTGCTCACGCTTGTGACTGTTCTCCGTAGCTGCACCTCTAGGGCGTTTTTGGCATCTGTGCTGATCGGTGTCTACAAAAGGGGTGCAGGCATTGGCATCTCAACCGAGGCAGGAGTTTTGGAAAGCTGAATCGCCTCTGCAGCTAAGCTGCAAGGGAACAGAATTCTGGGCTGGGGAAGGGGGTGGGACGTGACCTCACAGTTCCTGCTAGTGAAAAAGGGTCGGTGTTGCGCCCCTGCGGTCACTGGCCCCGTCACACCGCCGGATGGCTCCTTGCCTCCAATGTCAAGGGCACAGAGGCAGACAATTATGTCCACTTGCACGTTCATTTCTAATTTTCCCGGTAACCAAAGTTCTCAGGGCAGATCGCAGATGGTCAAGCTAAGGTAGGAGAGCCATTCTGGTGCAGAGGTTAAGATCGTGGGACAGGAACTCAGGAGCCTGGGTTCAAGTCCCCACGTGGCCGTGGAGCTCACAGGTGACTTTGGGCCAGTCACAGACTCTCTGGCCGCCCTACCTCACAGGGTTGTTGTGAGTGTAAGATTGAGAGGAGGAGGAGAATTCTGTAAGCCACCTTGAGTTCCTTAGATAGAAAAAATGGGTGGGATACAATTAAATAAATAAAGGATGCGTGAGCTCAGCCAGGGTGATACAGCAGGTGACCAATGCTCTTCTTGATTGTCGAGGTTTGGAAAAATTATAGTAACGAGGAGGAGTTCACATCTGTGAGTTTGTACGCAGAGCACCCAAATGATTTATTCCTCTCTGTTTAGGGAATGTGTTGAAGGAGCTGAGCGAGCCAGCTGGGGCCGTGATCTACACAAGCCGCTTCCAGGTTTGTATGGCACAATTATCTCCCTATGGAAGGTGAACCCTCACCTCTTTTGGCCTCCTTTTAAAAGATGGACATGTAGAGGCAGACAAAGACAGACAACAGATTTGCTCTTGCATTTGAACTCCACTATCTTTCCAAAAGCCCAGAGCAGGGGTGTGGGGGACTGGAGTTTTGAAAACAAACATACACCAATGAAATTGCAAAAGGTGGGGTATGAAGAAAGAAAGAAATGCTCAATGCATTTCGATTACCCCTTCCAACCTGTTTTCAGTCTATAACAAGTTCTTCTTTTTATTATTTACACCTCTTTGCCAGCCTATTTGCTGAAAAGCCATCAGGATGGCACAGAACAATTTGAAACAGACAGACAGACAGAACTTTAACAGGAGATGGGAACATCTTTCAGTCCCAAGGCCAATCTTAATCACATAGATGCTTTCCCCAGGCTCAGGAAAGGGGATTGGGGACCTCTAGACAGTCCCAGACCGCTGGTTTGGGGCCCAGGATGGGCCAGCTTTGGCCAGCAGACTTTGAGTTTCCCTGCCAGTGGCTTAATGAAATGAAAGAAGAATCACTGTGTAAGTTAAAAAGCAAAGTTTAAAAGATGTGGCTTCATGCGCTTTTTGAAAGCCGAGGAAGGTGGGATCTATCATAGTTCTGCAGGGAAGGCCTTCTGCAGCTTGGGGACAGCTGTGCTGTGCTGAGCACCGCAGACTTGATCCCTCTGTTAATTCTCTGGAGCTTTCTCTTGTTTCTGGCTTGTTTCTTCCCCCAGCTGGGAGATCCCACACTGAGTGTGCTCGAGATCTGGGGGGCTGAATACCAGGAATCGAACGCCCTCTTGCTGCGCCCCCGCCACGCTGATTTCCTGCGGCGCCTGGCCCGGCGCGAGAGGTGCCCCGTTGACTTTGTGGGAAGGATCATAGGAGATGGACGGGTATGGCGACAAAGGGGCTGTGAATAAACAAGGTTTGGGGAACGAGTGGCCGTATCAGGAAAGCAAGAAATAGTGCAAGAAATGAAATGTATCAGGAAAGCAAGAAATAGCGCAAGGAATGAAAAGTATCAGGAAAGCAAGAAATAGTGCAAGGAATGAAAAGTATCAGGAAAGCAAGAAATAGCGCAAGGAATGAAACGCATCAGGAAAGCAAGAAATAGCGCAAGGAATGAAACGCATCAGGAAAGCAAGAAATAGTGCAAGGAATGAAATGTATCAGGAAAGCAGAAATGAACCTGGAGGAAAGGTTTTGGCAGGCCTTGATTGTGTGGGATTGGGTAGAAAAAAACTGTTCAGAATTAACGATCAACCATATTTTTGTGTTACACTTGCATACCTCAGTGAAATTTGGGCTTTTGCACTCCTCCTCTGACACAGAGGTGTGGAGGAAATGGGAAGTTTAAAAAAAAATCCCAGTGTCATATCTAAATCCTATTCATTATGGTTCTTAGCTATGGTTTATTGAAACAAGCCAGTTCCAGAACCCGAAGATTTGAAACTCTCTTGTTTCAGTAAACTATAGTTAATTAATTAGCCCAAGATATAAAGATGAGCTGTGATTTATCAGAAACAAAACTTCAACTGTGCGTGAGCAAGAAATCAAATTTTATTGTTCTGTCCAAATGCAGTGACTATCTCTTCCTAAAGAAAATGTTACTATCTTTCGGTCAGGGAGATTAAGTCTGTGTATACATTTCTGTATCAATAACTGTTTTTTTCTTAAACCCTTAGCAGAAGGAGATGAAATAGCTAAATGTTAAATGTCTTCTAGAAAAGCTAGGAAGGCAACAGTTTATAGTAACAATAGATTTACAAGTACTGTTTGGAAAAATCCCAAACTTCCAGAATGTTTTAATTTTTGAAGGGGATGAAACAATATCCCAGCATAGATTTTTAAGTTATTTTTAAAAACCTTACTTTACTTTGGTAGGTTCATTTATTTATTTTTTTGAGTGAAGTAGAATCTTAGAGAATACTTTTGAAATTAAAAACTTTATTTTTTTCCAATATCAATACAGTTTTCAGTACTACTGGAAAAATAATTTGCTGTTTACACACATAATGCTCAGGCCCCAGCTGAAATTAAATGTCTCAACCATATACTAAAGCTAAACAGGTCTGGATTTGATCAAAGGGAAGGCTAGGGGGGGGGGGGGGGGGCAGGAGTTGTTATGGAATGCTGCCTGAATTTCCCTGGAAAAAAAATGTGAGAAATACATTTCTGGCAGTTTTTGCTGGATTTTTCAGCATTTCATTTATTTGTCCCAGAATTAATACAGGCAGCTGTGAAGCCTAGAAGAGAAACTTTGACTATCTAAACTGCTACTTGTGTGTGTTTGTGTAGCTTTTATTTTACTAATAATCTTGCTTTGCTCTGGAAATACCTCTGTGGTTTTATTTATGAGGAGAATTCCTAAAATTCATAGACTATGGAACATGTAAGCTGCACTGTTGTGAGAGAGAGAGGGAGAGACAGACACACAGACAGAAAACCGAATATACAATTAGATTTAGGAGCGACATCTTTCACTTGACATGGTAAATGTCACATTTGTGATGGTGGCTCGGTTTAGGAGACTGAAGAGGTGCCCAGAGTCAAAAGTTAGTCCAAGTGGGACTGTAGAAAGACATGGGAGAGGAAAGGATTGGGGAAAGCTTTGGAAGGAGGCGGTCTCTAATAGAGGCTCCTCCTCCTCCTCCATCTTGTGGGCGGATCCTCGACAGATTGTGCTAGTGGACGACACAAAGGTTCCTGCGACTGCCACAGAACTGGAGAAAGGGCAGACTGGAGGAAGAGCTACGCCGGTGAACCTGAAGCTGGAATGGGTTCTTGGCAAGATGCCACGCAAGGTATGCCAGCCGGGGTACACACCCCCACAATCCCCCAAAAGGAAAGCCTTGGTAAACATTTACTGGGAGACATTTAAGGGGTAGGACGCCCTGCATAGCAGCAAAGGAGCTGGGCTTGGTGACCCAACGGATGTTCCCTTCTAATTCTTTGGGTCCATGAAAGAACACCCCTCTTGCAGAGACCCCAAGAATGGAACCCACCTTCCCTTTGCCATAAAGATATTGATACTTCTTTAAAATATTAAGTTAAAAAGTCCTACCACTACAATTTGAGAGGCATCAAGACTTCTGGTCTTTCAGCACCTACTGAAAACATACTTTTCCCGACAAGGATTAGCAGAGAAATCTTGCCTTCAGCATAGTGTAACAAGATACTCATTTCCAGATACAGTATATTTTTTTTTTAGTATTATACTGTATTTTTGCACATCGTTTAGAAGTCTCTTCCAGTGTAAGTGATTCATGAATATCATTAAGGAAATAAACATCCTCTTCAGTTTTCTTATCTACTCTTGGCTGGCAATGACCCTCCAGGGTTTTGGTCTGCCTGGTGCTGTTGTTATTTGTTTCTCGGCGCCAGGTTAAGACCTTTTTATTCCAACAATATTTCAATAACTTTTAATATTGGATTATATATGTTTTTAATCTGCAGCCAGGATGGATCTGAAATTCATTTGTATTATGTTTTACATTATTCTTTTTTATTTAAGTAAGCCGTCCTGAGGCCTTCACGACAGGACGGCATATAAATATTCTAAATAAGTAATAAATAAAAAGTCTTTTCCCATCACCTGCTATTTCCTTTAACTGGAAAGAAATGCTAAGGGCTGAACACGGAGTCTTCCACAGGCACAACATGTGCTCATGCCCCTTCCCCTGATGTTGATTTCCATATTTTTGTTGCAGCTGAGAAAAAAGACCTCCTTTAGCTCTCCTTCTCTGTTCACATGGTCACGAAACGGCAGGCATCTTGCTGGTGGATTACTTGCTCTTTGCAGAATGCTCATGCTTGTCTCTTCTTAATACGACACGCTGATGGTTGCTCATTCCCACCAACTAGGAATTTGCATTGAAACGGGCCCATCGCGTCCTCCGACCCCTGAACCTCCCCCGGGACCTCAGTGTGGTGGACGCCCTTCAGCGCGTCTTGAGACTCCCAGCGGTGGCGAGCAAACGCTACCTGACCAATAAGGTACACCCTCTGGATGAGAGTCCTGTGGACACCGTGTCTTTCTCGGGGGGTGGAGGATGTACGCTGGCATTTCCCTCGATTGGGTTTTCACTCCGCCTTTCTTCCCCGCCCTCCGGTGCAGGTGGACCGTTCTGTGACGGGGCTGGTGGCGCAGCAGCAGTGCGTGGGCCCCCTCCACACGCCCCTGGCAGATGTCGCGGTGGTCGCCCTCTCCCACTTTGAGACGGTGGGAGGAGCCACAGCCCTCGGGGAGCAGCCTATCAAAGGGCTGATTGACCCTGCAGCCGGCGCCCGATTGGCCGTGGGTGAAGCCCTCACCAATCTGGTTTTCGCTCGGGTCACTGATCTTAAGGTGAGGCACCGCACCTTCCATTTATTGATTGATGGCATTTCTGTCACTTCTCCCAACATGCACTTCATTGATCCTGTAGGTAGATTCGCCTTGGAGATGGATGCTCTTGGAAAAGAGATGCTCTGCTACTCTTATTTCTATTTTTATTCTATTTTATTAATCTGTTGTAAACCATCCCAAGATGTCTTTGAAGGGATGCTATAGAAAAGTTTAAAAAAATGCATTCAAAGGTGCCATCCAATGAATGCTGAGACAAGAAGAGAAGAGAAGAGAATCATACAATTCCCAGCGTGCCCCAGCTAACCCCCTTCCAAAAAGCTGAGCGTCTTTCCAAATTTCCCAGCAGTGAGAGTGCTATGCTGCCCTGTGTCTGCACTTCTGGCTATTTTGACCATGTCGCTTTTGCTTCGCCCCTGCTTATCATTGGAATGCGGCCCCCAAAAACTTCTCCAAAATGTGATTCGGTCCTCGGGCTGCAGGAGATTCCCCGCCTCCGCACTACGACAAAAGGTGCTCCTGCCAGTTTGTGTAGAGCAACAGTGAACATGCTGACTGTAATTATTGTCATATAAAGGCATTTGCAATTGCACAACGCTAGCAAAACAGGGTGTGGAAAAGCACTATGGAAATGATCAATATGCATTTTCATCCCATGCAAACATTAAAGATGGAAACACGGCATTGATGAGTAAAGCTCACCTTGCCATCTAAATACCTTCTGAGTCGAGGCCTCCTCAAGCCTTCCTAGAGAGGATTTCTAAAATGTCAGGGGTTTAATTCACTGCCATCCTTTTAGCTTCCTGGAGCAATGGGCATCTCTATCTCCAGTCTCTCATCTTGTGCCTCCCTTCCTTACAAATGCTACTTCCCCAGCCCTTGGCCTGTGACCCCTGGAGCCTTCCCAAGAAGCTGCAGGTTCTCAGCTGTGCCTGACATTGCATCTGTGCACGCAAGAGAGAGGCCAGACCCAGAGGCATGCGGCACCTGTCTCTCTGCTCGTCACCTGGGCTCCTGCAGGAAAGGCGTGTCTGTGTGTGTCTGTCCCCCTGCAGGACGTGAAGTGCAGCGGAAACTGGATGTGGGCAGCGAAGCTGCCAGGGGAGGGGGCAGCCCTGGCTGACGCCTGTGAGGCCATGTGCTCCGTGATGGGCGAGCTGGGTGTGGCCGTGGACGGAGGCAAGGACTCGCTCAGCATGGCGGCCCGGGTCGGCACGGAAACCGTCAAAGCACCTGGTGAGACGCGGGGGGGCTTGCCTTCCTCCAGTGAGGAGGAGGGGGGGTTGTTCCGGGGAATATCCAATATATACAGTAGTCTTGCAAAACGTTGCCCCAGCAGCCGAGCATCGGTTATTTGGAGCATCGGTTATGTGGATAAGAGCGCACATAGGGGCCATGCGCCTGCTCGGGAAGGAGCAGTGGTGCCAGGCGATGATGTCACGAACCATGACACATTAGCCGTGACTTGTCCGAGCTTTTTCATGGCCGGTCTGTGCACTGCCAAGGAGAGAGAGATATAGATAGATAGATAGATAGATAGATGGATGGATGGATGGATGGATGGATGGATGGATGGATGGATAGATAGATAGATAGATAGATAGATAGATAGATAGATAGATAGATAGATAGATATATTTGTTTGGGCTGGTTGTGAGGTTTTTTTTTCTGAACTAAACCTCAGTTTTCAGGTTTTATTGCAGCGCTGTCACTTTGTGATAAATAAGTGGGTTTTGGGTTCCAGTTTGGGCACTCGATCAGTGCTCCAGGGACACAGTGCCCCGACCCTCGGGCGCTGGGACTTTCTCTCCAAAGCACAGGAGCCGGGGAAAAGCAGCAACGCTTCCTCTTCCCAGCAGCAGCTTGAGCTGTTTGTTCTTTGTTCCCCTGGAGAAGCGGGAAAGACGAAGCCAACGGCTGCTGCCGAGCAACCACATGTGATGTTCTCCAAACTCCTTGTGGGTTGTCCCTACCCACTTGCGATGGTCTCCCAGCTTTTGCCAAGCGTCGTTTAACTCCACGTCTCTCTCTGCTCCCCACTTTTCTGTCTGTCCCCCTCTTTCTGTCCTCTTCTTACAGGGACGCTGGTCATCTCGACATACGCAGTCTGCCCGGATATCACTGCCACCGTCACCCCTGACCTCAAGTGTCCGGATGGGAAAGGTAAGTTCAAGAGACAACGAGAGGACAGAAAGATTCTCGTACTTGCCCAGTGGAATGAATGTGTCAAAGAAACTGAACAGCTTTGACCCATTCTGGTCACAAGTTCACTTAAAGTAGCACTGATGTTATGGGTCAGTGCTTCTGAGATTGAGTAAGGTAGATGGGCTTATTTACAAACTGGAGTTATGGAATCTCTTGGCTGCCTTGCCTTCGTCCCAATAGTTGGCTGGAGAGCAGGTTCCGGTTTCCTTCCTCCCTCCCCGGTAAAAAATTCCTTCCTTTCTTCTTCCCCATAAATTACAGTGACTAAGGAAATGTCACATCTGATTCTAGCGACAACAACTGATTTTGACAGTAATAATCATTGTGCCTGTGTTAATTGTGTTGCTTTGTGGTGTCCCGGAACAGATGTTTTTGTGTGCCGTGTGTGTGAGTGTGTGTGGGTGCAGAGGGAGGGAAAGAGACGGCACTTGAGCGCCTGCGGCTGAGCTCTTCTCATTTCGGCACTTGCAGGCGCCCTCCTGCACGTGGCAGTCAGCCCTGACCGGCATCGTCTTGGGGGCAGCGCCCTGGCCCAGTGCTTCTCTCAGCTGGGGGATGCTGCACCAGACCTGGATAGTCCAAGGACCCTTGTGTCCTGCTTCCAGGTCACCCAGGATCTGATACGAGGTAAGGCAGAGTTGAGTAAGGAGAAGATTCTCTGGTTTGTTCTGCCTCCCAGCCTTTTGGCATCCTCAGTCCCCACCCGTAAACCTTCTTGCTGGTCTGAGAATCCACTCTTCTTAAAGGATTGGTAAAGGCGTTCTGCCAGAACTACAGGGATTTTGAGATGGTTCCCTAAACAATCGCAGGCCGAAGGTGGGAAGCAGAGTAAGGAGGAAGTGGGTGCATTTTTTATTCTGTAATGCAAGGACAGAAACCTTCCACCCCAGGAGCCACATTCAGCCTTCCTGAGCTCTGAGTCCGGCCTTCTCCAGGTCGCCACATCCTTGTCCTGCTGACTGCATGTTGGTGGTTGCTTGGCTTTTGAGGGGTTTTTCTTCCCCATGAAAGGCTGAAATTCCTCTCCAAAGGCTCAGTTACTTACAGGGAGAGCCAAAAGCTAAAATATGCTGGCATTTTAGCCCCACCCCTTTGTTTTGGCCCCTCCCACCAGTGGAATAGGGCCCTTGAGACGGAAGGGGTTCCACGTACCTGCTGGGATGGGAAAGAAGGATAACATTCTGCCATAAGGTCATCTAACCTTTGTGCCTGGCTGAACTGAATGCATTTGTCTTTCTGTGCTTCCTTTGTGTCATATGCACAACACGGAGCACCATTAATTCTGCTTCTGTTAGCTGTAGGGAAGAAGGAAGGGGAAGCAAAGGGCACTGAAGCTAAGCTCTTTGGTCACAGAAAGTCCCACTGTGACCTTGCGTGGGATTGTTCATGCATCTTCAGTCCTCTTTATCCATAAGGACTAGAATCTTGGCAAGTACTGCTGCTCCTGCTACACACCCTGCATTCCCACAGAACCCTGGCATTCATACATCCCGCAGCAGATGCAGGTTGCATCTTTGTACTGCACAGACCAATCTTCCCCCTCTTTCTTGCCACAGATGCAGTGATCTCCTCTGGGCATGACGTGAGCGACGGGGGCCTCCTGACTTGCATGCTGGAGATGGCCTTTGCTGGGAACTGTGGTGCCAACATCGAGCTGGGTGCTCCTGGAGTCAGTGGTCAGTGAGTTGGGCAGAAACGGAGCAGTGATCTGAGAGCTTGAGGGGTATATTTGGGACAATTTACTGCTGGGAAAAAGGAACTTTGTATGTGTCGGGTGTGGAAGCGAGAGAAAGCCTCGAAGGGCCACACGTGTGGAAAGTGAGGTATGAGCTGCATAGGTGGGCTAGGGGAAGGCTTCGGACCAGGTTGTCTAAAAGTCCATCTTCTGCTCTACAAACCTGACCAGGTTTTAAGATCTCTGGAGACCTTTCTCTCGGTCCCATTGCCGTGATAGGTGAATTGATATTGTTTTATAGGATGCTATTTATTTATGTTTGTGAGCCGCCCCGAGGCTTCGGCGAATGGGGCGGCATAGAAGTTCCCTAAATAAATAAATAAACAATAAATAAATAAAATTTGATTGGCAACAAGACAAGGCCTTCTTGCTGGCTTCTTCCAGGGTCTGGAACCCCTGCCAAGGCAAGCAAATAGAATAGAATAGAATAGAATAGAATAGAATAGAATTCCAGCAGGCCTTTTGGCACAAATGCCACCCCTTTGCCATTTTTTTCAACTGGTGGGTGCTCCCTTTTTTCTAAATTCATATTTTAACATCAAGCTTTAATGAAGGTGTTGCTTTTTAATCCGGGTTTTAAGGTCGAGGGCCATGAGCACCCTTTCTGGCGAAACGGCAGCATAGATCTTCCACAAACAAATCCACAAACGAGCAAGCGATGGCGGAGTCGAAAACAAGCCCAGTGGCGGGCAGCTTGGTGGGAGGTCATGGTGGAAGAGCTGGGCAGCAAGGCAGACAGGAAATTAGGGGAGGAAACGGGGGCTCAGTTCCTTGGCCTGGATCCCAGGAGAGCCGCAGGATCCCTGCCTCGTTCCCTGTCCTTTGCTAAAGTCCTGCCTCCCACCCCGCCCTGTAACTGCCCTTCCTCTTTTCTCTAGCCCTCGAGGTGCTTTTTGCCGAGGAGCTTGGACTGGTGCTGGAAGTCCCCCGTGCAATGGCGGCAGACGTCTGCCGGCGGTACCGAGAAGCCGGGGTGCGGTGCGTGCCTGTCGGTTATTCAGGACCACGGGGTCCCAATGCCATGGTGAGTGCAGAAGCGGCTACTTAGTGTGTGGGTGGTGGAGATGGCGGAGAAGCAAGAGGCACTGGTAGAAATGGGGAGGCCCATAAGTGGGGGGGATTGCGTTAACCAGGATCTAGGTAAGTCCACAGACCAAGCTTCCCGAGTGTCCCTTAACCCTGCGCCATGTTCTGTGTTTTCTCTGCTTTGGATCTTCCGGGTGCCGCTTCCCATATTTCTTGTAGTGGCTCGCTTCACGTTTCCCCCAGTCTCACTGCCAAGGACCCTCTTCCTTAACTGGTTTCTGTGCCATCTTTGCAGGTCCGGGTCTCCGTGAATGGCCAGGAAGTCCTGGCAGAGAAGGTGGCCACCTTGCGCGGTTGGTGGGAAGCCACTAGCTTCCAGCTGGAGAGGCTGCAGGCCAACCCGGAGTGTGTGGCCCAAGAAGAGACGGGGCTGGCCAAGCGTACGGAGCCCAGCTTCACCGTGAGCTTTAACCCCCAGGAGGAGCTTCCTCTACTGCAGGAAATCGGTACGAGATGGGCCGGGGCTGGGAAGAAGCATGGGAAGGGGGAGTCCTTTGGTTATTGGAGAAGGTGATGGTTCCGGACGCAGGAAGACAGAGCGGTTGCCCGGTTAAATCGATTGTGGCCGATTCGCTGTAAGAATTCTAAGGTACAATCCTTCCATGACTGAACAGGAGAGAGGCCTGTATCTCCAAGCATGCCCCACTCAGGGGCTAGGGCACGCTGGGTGTTGTAGGCCTTTTTCTGTCTAAACCTGGATAATATTGTGCCCTTAATCAATTAGAAACATAGAAACACTGAGTCAGAAGGGGTCTCCTGGGCCATCTAGTCTGACCCCTGGCTCCAGCCAGCTCCACTCATGATATGCTTACCATGTACACGTCCAACCTATCCTTAAACACCATATGGAAACAAAACAGCTTCTTGGCCCGTACGGGGATCGAACCCGCGACCTTGGCGTTATTAGCACCACGCTCTAACCTACTGAGCTAACCGGCCCACTATTTACAGAATGTATGATCATTTAATTGGTGAGTGCAGTCAACTAATTGTAGATAATACATGCATGTATCCTAGTAGGCAAACCTCTTGGAAGAGGCATATTATGGGATAAAAGGGAGAATGACTCCTCTTAGATGAAGTTTGTCATGTGAGTTTTGTAACCATATGCTTTAAAAATATGTTTTTAATAGAAATATTTAAGCAATTTCAAGCTTGACTGTATCTACAAAAACATCCTGCAGGTTTTTACAACACAAAGGTTTAAAATACAAAATGTCTGCATTTAAAACATGTAGAACAGTATTCAAGCTGTCTGAGCTCAAAACATTTAAATCAAGCAAAAGAACCCCCTCTCCAAGTTTTTAAAACCAGAGATCTAATAATAAACTGAACAGCATGGTGCATTATTCTGATAAATAAGGTGTCCAATTAATCATGGGCACCTGCTGGTTGATGAATCCATTAAAGAAGCATTTCGAGAATTCACAGATTATGATTTCGGAAGTGGAGATATCCAGTAGGGCCTCCCCTTTCTCCCCGCTGCAGCCCTGCCTGCCCCTCGGGTCGCCATCCTTCGTGAGGAGGGGAGCAATGGGGATCGCGAGATGGTGGCGGCCTTCCTCATGGCCGGATTCCAGGTGAGTGGGGAGGCTGCTTTGGGGAAGACACCCCAGGAAATCCTCTGAGGCCACAAGGTAACCTGGGGGGGTGGGGGTGGGGGTGCCCCTCCCGTGTAGATCTCACCCATTGGATCTATAGGAAGCTGCCCCTCCTAGCAAGATATCAAGAAATTCCGGAACGGATTAGCCATTTCCTACCATGTTTCTCTGCTGGAACATCACGTGGTTGCCAAATCCATACAGGGACAAGAGGAGCAGGAGAAGGAGACTTGGGCAAACAGGAATGCCCAGCAAGAGATCTAATTCCTTACCCCGCCAAAAAGATCGAAAGCGTGTCCTTGCTTGATCCTTGCTACAGGTCTGGGATCTTACTATGCAAGACTTGTGCTCAGGAGAAATGACACTGGACTCCTTCCGAGGCCTCGTGTTTGTTGGGGGCTTCAGCTATGCGGATGTCTTAGGTTCTGCCAAAGGTAAGGCTTGTTGCCTCGCCTTGCCTCCCCCAGGGCCGGGATCGCTGGCTTCACCTTGGTGGGGAAGAAGCCTCCCCATAAGCTCAGCAGTGTACCCCACCAGCAAGCAAATCACAGTGCAGATGCATCTTGCCTCGTTTGCAAGCCTTTTGGAGATGGGTGCTCAGGTGGCTCTTATGAGCATGGCTGCCACTGGACCTGGCCCTTGACTCAGCTTCCCACAGTCCAGGATCTGTTCCACGGGTGGGAGGGATTAAATCCTCCCCCCCCCCACTGCTTGGTGATGATGTGGTTACAGTGCAAATTAATGGGAATTGCATTTAAATTGATTTAGACAAGAAATTAATTGCTTGGCCCTTCCCACTGCAAAAGCGAATCAAGTCCCAGCAATTTATCTCTGCTTTTGCGCATCTGCGTAAGCTGATAGTGCATTCACACATACACCAGCACGTGCAAATTTTACTCAAATGTGTGTCGGATGGGTTTGGACTTTCCGTCTTTTACGCACCTACCCCCATCCCTGGCCGTGGAGCTCTTCTTCCACGCAGACACGCCGTTTCTGTGTTTTGCTCACAGGCTGGGCAGCTTCAGTCACCTTTAACCTCCGTGCGCAGGCTCAGTTCCAGGCGTTCCACCGACGCAAAGACACCTTCAGCCTGGGCGTGTGCAACGGCTGTCAGCTCATGGCATTGCTAGGCTGGGTGTGTAACGAAAGCTCCGGCACTGCGGACGGAGGTAAGCAGGGTGGTGGTGGCACACCTGTGCTGCGCACTGTGGTGTTGGAGCCCCGGCAGCCCCTGGCGCATGGCTAGCCAGATCACGATTCGGCTGTCTTCTAGGGGGTCCCATTCAGCCAGAGGTTCTGCTCAGTCCAAACAATTCTGGGCGCTTCGAGTCCCGTTTCGTGAGCCTGGGGATCGAGGAGAGTCCAGCACTGATGCTGCGGGGGATGGCCGGATCCGTCCTGGGTATCTGGGTGGCACATGGAGAAGGTAATACTGTGCGTGTGTGCGGGTCAGAGCTTGGTTTAGATGACTTCTTTTGCAAATTCTGGGAAGGGGACAAAATGCCTGCAGGTTTCCGAATGGGATAAAAAGCAAAGAAAGTAATCCTTGAATTCAAAATGAACTTGATCAAGGGATGTGTGGAATTCTGAAAATGGACAGTGGGGCTTGTTGATTAGCCATGACAGTTATGGCATCCCCTCCCCACCTCTGGCTAGGCTTCTGCTCTCTCTCTGGTTGTGGTTTACAAAAGATCCACCCATGGTGGAGATGGAAACTGCCGGAATGGGTTTATTGGCACAGATCAACACTGGTGCCTGCTTTGGGGGACTTTTCCTGCGAATTTTCGTGACTTCACCTCAAAATGTGCCACTACCATGGGAAAACCCCCTAAAATATCTCTAATGGGAAAAGAACTGTATCCAGTGCATTTCTCTTGTCATTAGAACTATCTAGTGAGTGTACGAGCATTTTAAATCACCATCTTCATTCCAGGTTCTGGGAGATGGCCCCTGATGATTTTTAGAATTATATTTTATTAATTCAAAATGTCAATGAAATGAATATAGGAGCTGGTCAATATTCAAATAAGAAATAATGTAAGGTCACTTTGTTCTCTTAACTGTATGCATGCCCCACTAAAAACAAGAGGGGGGTACTTCTGGGTAAACTATAGCACTGCAGTTCAAAACAGAAAAAGTGACCTGCACACACACACTTGATAAAAAGGAACCATGGTGCGTGTTTGTGTGGGTGAAGGAATGAAGGGGAAGAAACCCTGTGCAATGATTCTACACACACGCTGAACCTGCTTGTGATTCCTCCTGAGAAATATTCCCATTTCAAAAGGTTAAGTCATTTGAGACCTGAAGAAAAGCATTAAGCAACCTGCCTTCTCTGTACTGGAATTACTCTGGTGTGGCTTAAAATTCTCACTGATCCGAAAGCAAACCGGGATGGCCAGCGGGGCGAGGCTGCAGCGCAAATCCGCTTTCATCGTGTTCCTTTCTTCCACCCTGACCAGGCCGGATGCGTTTCCGCTCAGCCGAAGCCCTGAGCCGGGTGCGCTCTTCCCGCCTCATCCCCCTGCGCTACGTGGATGACAAGGGTCTGCCGACAGAGGAGTACCCCCTGAATCCCAACGGGTCCCCGCTTGGCATCGCCGGCATCTGCTCTTCTGACGGGCGCCACTTGGCAATGATGCCCCACCCGGAGCGGTGCGTCCTTCCTTGGCAGTGGCCCTGGATGCCACACGCCTGGCGCCGGTCCATGAAGGTCTCCCCGTGGCTCCGGATGTTTCAGAATGCCTGCGAGTGGTGCCTGCGTTATCCCGAAGGCCAGCCATGACCCCACAGTCCCTGTGACCTCCTTTACCCACTCACAGCCTGTTCTGCGCCACTAATCACAAGCAGGACTGTACCAGATAAAACGTCCTGCGCCCTAGACCTGGACACAGGCTAGCAGTGCCACTGTTCTCCTGCACAGCCTGGGTTCCCCCACAAAGTACCCTCACTACTTTTCACCAAATGTCAGCGGGATCAAGAGAAAATGGAAGTGCAGTCCCTTCACTGAACACAAGAGGTCAACATTGTGCAACAAGGAGTCAGCTTATGTTGACTTCATTGCAGGAATACTTGGGACCAATGCCAATTTCAAAGTGCCACTAATAAATACAACTTTACTTTTAGAAATATGTATCTCTGTGTGTTTGTTTTTTTCTTGAGGTGGAAGAAAATTCCATATGGATGGCCCTAAAGGGTTTCATTAATTTGACCTACATGTTCTAGGCTAGTGGCTTAGGGTACGTAACAACATATTATTTTAAAAAACAATATGAATTGCAAATTTTAAACACAGTGCCTCTTATCCCAAAAGTATATGGGGAACCAAGTAGAGAAATGTGGTGTGCTGCATTTGGGCCCAATAGTATAATTCTACTGGGAAGCCCACTCAGGAAGAATTCCAGCTAGTACAGAGGGGTTGCAGAAGAAGAGGGAAGAATTCCATTGCAACGAATTGCAAAGGTGTAACACAGAGTCAAGAAGGAAATATTTGGACTGGCAAACATGCTTTCCAGCAGAATAGAAACCTGAGTGTGCCTTTTCCTCACTTCTGGCTATGTGAAATCCTCAATTCTGTACACACGTACCGGAAATGTTCAACTGAACACAAGAGGACTTAATGCTCAACTGGAAACTTGCATGGACTTGTTCTATAATTGTGTTTTAAGGTTACGTTCACACAGTAAATGGGATTACACTGTAGCCTTTTTATGGCATTTTTACATGAGCAAACCTCAGGCTGATACTCTCCAGTGGCGTTGGGCCACAGCTCCCATCATTCTCAGCCAGCAGGGGTATTGGACATGCTGGCTGGGGTAGATAGGTGATGTATTCAACACTTCTGGAGACCACCCGGTTGGGAAAAGGTGCTTAAAGGCTGACAAATTATATGCGCACACATGCGAACGCGCAGACTCTAGCTTTCTCCCCACTTGTTTTGGATGGAGCATGATCCATCCTACTTGATCTTGAGCAGACAGAGAGGAAGAGAGAGAAAGTCAAAGCAAAAGCAGCAGTAAGATCTACAAACCCTGAAACCATTCTGAAAAACTGGGAGAAGAAGATATTTGCAGAGAAGGACATAATGGGAAGGGTTAGGCCCATGTGCATCAAAAAGCCAGGATATTCTGGTGGGGGCAGGAAGATATGGGGGGGGGGGGGGGAAAGGGTGACCAGGTGTTGCAATGTTAGTCTTAAGGTGAGATACAGGAGAGTTTCAAGGTCAGAACTGTCTGTATCCAGGGTGAATCGGACAGGTGCTTTGGCTGGTGAAAAACAGAGGCAGAGCTAAAAGGGGCAATCTTTCTATATTGCACATACCTTCCCATGAATAACAGTCAAGGAATAGATCTGTAGATTTTTGAAAGCTTGCAGATTTTTGTGATCTTTGAGCTTGCCTGATTAAAGGCTAACTTCATGATATTCTCTAGATGGGTTTTGGAACTATTTCCAAAACGAGGGGTACTGCAAAAACTAATCAGGGTAGGAACATGCTGCAAAAGAAGCATTGGATGAATGAAGGTAATGACATGCACATGGTGGGCATGTCGTGCGCGGAGCCGGGGGGCAGACTAGATGACCCAGGAGACCCCTTCTGACTCTCTCTGTTTCTATGTGTAATAGGTAGATTTTCCAATCCAGTAGCCTCATAATACACTACAAGTGGATTCAGGGCATAGTTGCAGCGTTGAACTTTGCCCCACAAAATAACAGATGAACGAGTATTTGAGAGAATAATTTAAAAAACTTCAGCCTTTTGAATTGCGAACCTCACCAAAATTCCTTACTGGAACAGAGGAAGTCCTTTCTTCGGGATTTCTGAAAATCAAAGGCAGACGATACATTCGGAGTCCACCATTTCAGAGAAAGAAAAACAAATTTAGGGAAAAACCAGCCAAAAGGGATTGATTAAATCAGCTACAGGAAAAGAGACTCCGCATGGCCGGTTAGCTCAGTTGGTTAGAGCGTGGTGCTAATAACGCCAAGGTCGCGGGTTCGATCCCCGTACGGGCCACGGAAGCTTTTGAAAAAAAGAATTAATCCTTCTCCCCGCCCCAAACTTTTAAAGAAATGCATAAAAACGGGAAAACAGGAGGATTAACGCGCATGTGCACCAGCTCATCCTTCTTTGGCCTGGCCACTCCCAGAGCTCTAATTTGCAATAAATTCCTTACACTAGTTCCACCAATAAATCGTCAGCTCGGCTGATGGCAGGACCCTGCAGTTGATCTACTGGAGACCAACCGGCCTCAGTTGAGGATGGACAGACTTGGGCTCCCCTGCAAGACCTTCGACCCGCAGCCGAGTTCTACATCGTGTCTTAATTTAGGCGGCTGCCATTAATGCTCCCCCTCCAATCGCTTGAGCTAGGAGAGCTTTTAAGGCAACAAGAAAAGGGGGCGCGAGTCGTAACCGCTGCAAGGTTTTGTAGTAATTCCTGAAGGTTCGCTTTCGCGTGTCCAAGATCCAAAACAGGACAACGCCTGGTTCCACTGGGGCTCGAACCCAGGACCTTCTGCGTGTAAAGCAGATGTGATAACCGCTACACTATGGAACCCGCTGCGAGGCGAGGCTGCTACTATTTTACCCATGATTTAGACGTGTTCACAGATTAATGTGCCTTTAAAAAAAAAATATTGCGATGCCTTTCTCCTGGTTAGGATTATGGGCAGCGCTCACGCCAAACGGAGAATGCCAAGTGCTGTTTTCTGCCTAAGGGGAAACACATCGGACCGACCGATTCGTCTACAGCTTCCGTAACTACGGATAATCCGGTGGATTACACGCCCGAGAAAAAGAAACTTGTTTAAAATGACGCACCCACAAAACCAAAGGGAGGAATGTGAGGCAGCTCTGCCAGCGCGACGAGGTGGCCGAGTGGTTAAGGCGATGGACTGCTAATCCATTGTGCTCTGCACGCGTGGGTTCGAATCCCACCTTCGTCGACACAAGCTTTTCCTTTTTGTTCGGCTCAATTACCGTTTCTGCCTTTCCCACCTTTTAATTTCCAGGTGCATCTGCATTTGTTTAAAAGAATCGTGGATCGTCTGCAAAGAACGTGAAGAAGAATCATGAATCGTCTGCAAAGCCTCCGCTGCAGAACTTCTTTCGTTTTTAGACTATCCGTGTCAAAGCGTGTAGAAAATCTGTTCCGACACTGGAATCAACCAAGCGGTCCGACGATGTTTTTATGTGCGCAGAAAAACCAGAACTTCTGCTTTTGCTAAATTTAGTAGCAGAAACAACACCCCCCTTCCCAGTCCTTCTCTCAAGAGGATAAGCCGTGGGAGTTTGAACATGACTGTGAGAAAACGGCGTATTTTTCCTGGAAATGGCCAGAAATGCGACATCAACGTGTAACGCACTTTACTGAGCGCCAGAAGTCGGTCTCTGCTCCTAGGAGCTTGCAGCCTAAAACCTCACACAGAAGTCTTGTTCCCTGTACATGCACCTCCGCCCGAGCAAGCCCTGCGGGGTATAATAAAGATGCAATGCGTGATTAAGTCGCAGGTCGGACGCGTGGCCAGGATCATACCACATACTCGGGACTGAAGCTGCTGCAGCCCAGCCCTTCCCTGACTCATTGGGGAATTTACGCTGCGGTTGCGCCCAGAAGTGCGTGTGACTTTGCATATCATATAAGCACTGGCTCGGAAGGCGACATGCAGTGGCAGTGAGTCTGTGGCCGTATATGATCGCTGACATGCAATGGCGGTCCGGAATCGGCTGGAGTTACCACGGGAAGTTTTTTTTCCCCCCACAGGCAAAGTTCGTTATGAAATGCCAATACCTGCTTTAAAGAAGAAAGGATGGAGAAATGACACGCCACTGTGTTTGAGGAATGAGTAGGAGGCCGGGTCGCACCCGCGTCTGTGCCGAAATGATCTTACTCGGATATTAACAGGCAAGCGCTGGTGGTGCCTAAAAGATGGTGACGTTTAGGAGCAAGTATAAAGGCGAAGTCCACGATTAAATGGGAGCATCTTCCAGGAAGAAGGATTGGGAGACGATGCTCCACCGGCGGAGACAAGAGGGAAGGCTTTGTAAAGGGAAATGGGAAGCTGCTAAGCGCAGAAGCAGAGTGGCGCAGCGGAAGCGTGCTGGGCCCATAACCCAGAGGTCGATGGATCGAAACCATCCTCTGCTAATTTTTCTTTCTCTTCAAACCATGAACATGCGTTCATCGCAATCTCCCCCCCGCCCCACTTTCCTCGGAAGAAATTTCCAATTTGTTTCAGAGCTGATTTAAAAATTAACGAAGGGGATTTGGAAATGCTGCTCGAAAGAGAAAGGAGCGGGATGGAATGGAAGCCAAAAAAAGCTCATGATCTGCGGGTGCTCAGTGAGTTTTTATCCTTACTGAAGGGTCCTCTATACATTCCAGGGCTGGTCTTTTGAACACCGGGATCGTCTTTAATTCTCCAAAAGCAGGAGGTATGTCTTCTGCGCGCGCGCACGTGTACATTTACACCGAATGTGCCACCATGTGGCCATTTATTTCCCTGCGGGTTTTTTTTTTCTTTTCTTGGCCGTCCTGGACAAAAGGCTGTAGGTTAAGCAGGAACTAGAGAAGGGAAAAACCGGTTTGTTCACTACTGAATATGCGCACTTCATCATATCAGAATTCGTTCCTAAGCATAAGAGTGAGAAAGACATTAAAATTCGATTTGTAGGCAAGCGCAAACAGGAAGTCAGAATGGCCGAGCGGTCTAAGGCGCTGCGTTCAGGTCGCAGTCTCCCCTGGAGGCGTGGGTTCGAATCCCACTTCTGACAAACACCTTTTGGTAAGCGCTTTTTGCTCTTCGCCAACTTCAGTCAGTACTCATTCGCCCTGTAGCTACGCGTTGCAACCTTGGGAAGGGACACCGAAGTAATGCACACTGGAAAGCTATCCAATAAGAGCGAAACAAAGAGAAACTATTTTTGAAGTAGGTGGGGGAGCACTTACCAACTCAAAGCCATGCGCGAGTAAACCCCGTCCGAGAGCATTTCATGCACGCATCACAGCCAAAACCCTTAGTTCCCTCAGCTGAATTGAGGTCCCATTGAACTGAATGGAACACGATTTTGACTGGCATTCCTTTAAGCGTTGCATAGGTTTAAGACTCCAATCCAATCAAAGTATTCTAATTACAGACCTTCGAGGGCGAGCTGCTAGCAAATTAATACGACTCATACTGTTGCTGCGACCACAGCAATCCGAATAGGAAGGGTTTAGTAGTATCTGAACGCAAGTACCTGAAATACTCCCATCCCCGGCCTCCCGCACCGCCTCTGGGGAGGTGGGTAAAGCATAGCGCAATCGCAGCTCTTTTCCAGGACCATGTGGTGGCTCTTAAAAGAGCCTTTGTGGTGAAATTAAGCCTGGTCCAGATCCCCGCGTGGTGCAGCCGCTTTACGCCCTCTCCCCGCGGATGCGGCGGGCCAGCTGGATGTCCTTGGGC
>NW_025335344.1:521690-539719 GCF_004798865.1 Varanus komodoensis | reverse complement strand
TTCGGCGCTGCCCAATAATCGACCCAAAGGCTCTTTTAAGAGCCACCCACATCCTCTCCAAAAGAGCGATCACTTCTGTGCATAAGTTCTAACGGCTCGGCTTTCAGGCCTTCTAGAAATAAATGTGGCAGAAACGGCCGCGAGGTTTCTGATTGCAGTGCCTTCTGGCACAGGTTGAGCGAGCAGCTGGCACCGTTGCCCCCCTCCCCGTGTCGCTTGCAATTAGAAGTGAGGTGCGGGCTTTGGGTTGGGCGCACTTAACTTAGGCGCAACTAACGGGCTGGTCGAAGGAGGACTACCACCTGCCGGTTTAGTCTTCGTGGCCTGCTGAGGAAAGGAGGCTGTTACTCGCCGGCTCTTCGACTTTGTTTAATGCTAAATACAGCGGAGGGGGAGGCTGTGGGAGTCCTAGGTTCTGCTAAGTCACACGTGACATTGCACACGTGTTCGTTAAAATACGTGTTCGTTCTACCCCAAGTGGTTGCATAAGGCTGGGCGGGCAAAAACCACATGCTGTTTCTTGCGTACACGAATATCTTGCGTACGTGTATGGAGTTGGACTGCAGCCGGCCCCAGTCAGTGGAGGCGGTTATCCCTGCACGATATTCAATTACTTTATTTTGCCGGAAGAATTCTACGCAGTTTCGGATTCTTGCTGTAATCACGCAGCTAAAACGCTGCATTCGCTGTATGCGGGCGCCATCTTACGGTATTCTTCCCAACACGGTGCGCATTTGATCCCATCTTTCCACAACAAAACAGCCGGCGTTATTCCAAGCGGGCCGGTTAGCTCAGTTGGTTAGAGCGTGGTGCTAATAACGCCAAGGTCGCGGGTTCGATCCCCGTACGGGCCACAAAGTTGTTTTTGTTCCCGTCTCGCTCCCCAGACAAACACTTCTCAGCTTGTACACTTCGGCGTTGGAAAGGCTCTTTCAAAGGAAAGCGATGCAGCTTGGGATGTATGCATATTTAACCCTAAAATAACACCTCAGCATGGCAGGCTTTTCCAACAGGCAGTTCTGCGAGTAAGTAACAGTTCTAGGAGAGATGCTGCTTCCAATTTTGGTGTCCCATCTGACTTCTTTTCATTCCCATCATTCATCCCCAAACAGCTCTAACAATCCCAGCAAGGAGCTCTTGCAAAACAACAGTGTTTTTACTTAAGCAGCCTCTTCCAGCTTTTCTGCACAAAGTTTTAATGTGAAAGTATCTTTCCAGCCAGTCGGTTCTCTGAACCCCACGTGGCTTGGCTCCTTTGAGGTAAGACTGACCATCGTCTGACTCTTCATCCCAAGAACCGTGCAGGCAATCCTGGGTACAACCTGGAACTATCACGGAGGTGAAGCTGAATGTCCAGTTTGAAAGTCTGCTGTCTCTTCCCACATGCCCCTTAAAGGCAATTTCTCAATGCCAACTTGAGGGGTTCAAGAGGACCAGCCTTTCCCTGCTCCCTTTCTTCTTTGGGAATCCTCTAATTTGATGAGGACTTCTGTAGAACTCAAAAGCCTGCACACTATTTTGTGAAATGGTGGTGGGTTGTGGTCGTGTGCTGCCAATGGACCACTGTGCACACAGGACGATGGGCTGGGTGGCCTTTGGCCTGATCCAGCACATGGCTACATGCCTGCTTTGAGACTTTTGTTTTCCTTGCCCTTAGATGGAACGGAAAGACGGTGCTGCTCAGAAGTCAACGGGAGGGTCTTTCACGGACAAATGTAGCACCGCTCAGAACAAGACTGGCTAAGAAATGTCAGTGCAGCATTTCCTGCGGAAAGGTATCCTCTGTACTGGCAATTTCCATACACTTCCCTCTTCCTGCTTTTTCATTCAGGGTTTTTTCCCAGGGGTGCTGTCTGTACGCAGTAGGAAGAGGAAGCTCTG
Source organism: Varanus komodoensis (assembly GCF_004798865.1). Lineage (NCBI taxonomy): Eukaryota > Metazoa > Chordata > Lepidosauria > Squamata > Varanidae > Varanus > Varanus komodoensis. Next base: position 537,838 of record NW_025335344.1, on the reverse strand, counting down.
GGTGTGTTGGCTGGACAGGCCAGGGAGGTAACAGGGAGCTCACAAATGTTTACAAATATTCAATGTTTTGTAAATTGTAAATATTCACAAGAATGCTGCTTAGGAAGATGGCTTAAGCAGACCTGTCTGGGGATGGGGATGGGGGGGGATGGGGGGGGGGACTCTCACCTGGACAGAAAACTACTTCACCCTGGTGGGGAGGACTGTGGTTGTCCCTTGTTAGGGTTGGGTCTCCTTACCATTCATCTCCAGTTCACCACTTGCGTCTGGGGCTTTGGCCCTTTTGACTTCTCGGCGGTCTCGGTTCAGATTTCATCGAGCTGATGAGTACCCTTGGAGAATATAATGTGCTGATTATGGTGCCTACCACCTTGCTTGAGTTTCCCACACCAATGCCTGTCAGCATCACTTGGCCTCGGATTGGAAATGAAGTGTCCCTGGCTCAAGGTGAGATGCAACTGAGAGGTGATTAAATTCCCCAAGGCTCCACAAGCTTCCAGGTGAAGTGCCTGGACTCCAAACCTTGGACTTTTCCAAGGTTTTTAAATACCTAAATAATTTTTATCAGCAGGTCATAGTGAATCTCAGCAGATTTGTTAGAAAGATAGCCATCTTCTCCCTTCTCCCTCTCTCTCAGCCATGTTTTAAAAATTAGCTGCTTAGATAATAAGCATCATATGCACTTCAAGATGGGATGAATCAGTGCCTCTATAATGAGCAAGCCTACACATGCCAATCACGCAAGAGAGAAAACCAAATAAGAAAAATGAGCTAGATTTAGCCTGCGAGGCAAGCCAGGAACAGCACTGGAATCAAGCATTTTCTTTCTAAATCTTAATCACATGTAATTAAGACTGTAGTGTTGAAAGAGTGTAGTGTTTGAGGATCACTGTACTTGGTAATTAAGGAGTACCTGCCTTGAGGGTATGCGATGCTTTGTACAAATGCTTAGTTTTCCATTACTCTGGCCAATCTAATAAGGAAGGAGTCTGCCCAGAGATGTTTAAGGGCAAGATCCTTGTTTATACAACTTTCAGCGAAGTGGGCAGGATCATGCTGGGAGGTTTTTTCTGTCCAGACTTGCGTAGGATGGCACCGTAATTCCTTTTGCTAACTCTCTCCTGGATACATGTCTAAATATACACACTGCATGATTGTTTGCTGCCAAACATTTTTCCATGCAGCCAGTCCCTGCAAATTTTCCAAGCTTTAGCTTACACCAGACTAGGCTGAATTTCTTAAAGTGACAGTGCCGTGTCACACACAGTATCAGAGTAAAGTGTTTCTTGGGTTGGTCAGGAGGCCTGCCGACAATGCAATGTACTTTCCCTTTGCATTTTTGGGGACTTTGAGCCTTGCCTCGCACAAACATTCCCTTCGCCTTCCCTCTTTATCCCTTGTCTGACCAACTGAAGAGAACACTCAGTAACAACATTCAGAGAGAATTTACTATAGTCACCTCTGAGAGACAGCCCAGCATTTCTAAAGCATTAGCGCCACATTTCTGAGGGTGGCATGATGCACTTTGGGAATACCTGCTCACAAGGTGGTGTGCAAGTACATTTTAGTGCCATTAGAAAATTATTCTGACTCTCAGAAAGGTCTTTCTGTAGCACTTCTGGTCTCTGTTCTAAGTTGTAGCACTACATGGCTTGAGGCCGCGTTAGCAAAAGTAATATCTCCTCACTTAATTAGATAACCAGAGTCGTATCCTGTCCTTCTCACATGTTCCTGCTAAATGAGATGAAGTGGGCAACTCCAGGAAACAGTGTCTTTTATACTGGTGGTACCCAGTCTTGGAATATCCTTCCCAAGAATGCCTGCCTGGTGTCTCCATTCAGTTCTTTTCTGATTTAAGTGAAGTTCTTTTCATGTTCTGGGCATTTTAGGAACTGTATCTAGTGCTGTTGATTTTATCTTGGAATTTGGCTGTTTGCTTTTGCTTTTATTTGACTTGTTCTATCTTGCTTTCATCTGTTTTTCTGTTCTGACTGATGCTTGTTTTTAATGTTTTCAATCTATCCCCTGTCTGGAGAACTTTGGCTATTGGGTGGTTTTAAAAATTCAGTAAAAGAAATGAATATATACACAAATAAATGCTTAAGTAAAAGGCATTCATCTCAGGGCTTTGATTAACGAAATGAAGTGCCCCTTTGTTTAAAACAATGGTCCTTGGCTTGTAGCTAAGTGAATGCTTTGCTTTTGCAAATTTCTTTTAATGTGAAGGAGCCAAAGCAAATATCAAAATATGCCTATTTTGCAGCGCAAACAAAATAAAGGACTGAAAATGTGGCGTGGGAGGAAAAAAGTTTCTTGCGTTGGCCGGGAATCGAACCCGGGTCAACTGCTTGGAAGGCAGCTATGCTCACCACTATACCACCAACGCTGCACGGTTCTGAGTGCGTGCTAACGATCTTTATGCTACTTCTCTGCCGGAGAAACCGTGTTTCAGAACTTCCACACGGTGGCGCCATCAACCAAGGCTTTCCCTGCGTCTGGATAATTTACGACGAAGTTTCTCCAACTTTCCTCAAAGCACGCCTTCTCTGCTCGAGTCGACACAATACATTTCCTCCAAACTTCCTCTCCTACAGCCCAAGTTATAAAGGGATGCGGCATCGCAGTTCAGTCTATACACGCTGCACTCTGTTTTAATTGCTTTCCTAAAGTCCTTTGGTCCACGGGCAACGTCCAATCTTAAGGATGCTCGCCGATTATCAATGAATGAAAACGTCGATCGTGGGCGCGTAGGGACGCATGGCGATCTCCCCCCGAGGAATGGCCTCCATTTGGGGAGCAAAATAAGTGCTCCAGGTGAGGCTCGAACTCACAACCTCGGCATTGCTTCGGCAAGTACTGCTGTATAAGTACCGCGCGCTAACCGATTGCGCCACTGGAGCTGCCGCTCAGAAGCCCTCCACAGGGTTTCCCTTGTGCGACTCTCCAAACATTTCGGAAGCTTCCGTCTAAACGATCCAAATATTTCCGTGTAACGAGGCGTATTTTACTCTACAGCACACATATTTGGTGCAGTTGCAAAACAAAAAAAGTACGCTGAGAACTACTCGGTAGTTAAGAATATGAACTTTCGAATTTTTGCTGCTCCTCTATCAGAAATATTTTGGAAGGCGCTCGCGCACTGGAGGAGCGAGGGCGACACCACTCACTCGTACGGTTGAAATCCATCCTGCCTTTAACATCTAGAGTTAAAGCCACGCATTTATGAAAGGAACGTGTGCATCGCATTCAGCAAGAATTTTTGTTTACTGTTTTAATGAACTGCAAATATTGTCTGGAAAGTGGTGGGGAGGGCGCATCTCCTCCACTCGTCCAGTGGTTCTTACTGTCCCACGCACAGAACTGGCAGCAGAGTACAAATGAGAAGGATTCGGAGTTGGAGGAATTCCTGCCTCAAATGCGTGAAGTAACGTTTCGAGTTACACAGAACAGTGTTTCGTCTTACGGCTTAGCTTGGAAAGCAACTATAGCGCCACCTATCGGAGCCATGGTGGAATAGCTTCAGAACATCGAATATTCTTTTAGGGTTACAGAGCGGGTTTTTAGGGAAGAATGGGGACCTCGATCAAGATCCACTTTTCCTCAAGCAATAAATGGGATATAATATTTAAAATACTACTTGTCAGAAGTGGGATTCGAACCCACGCCTCCAGGGGAGACTGCGACCTGAACGCAGCGCCTTAGACCGCTCGGCCATCCTGACGATGAGAGAAGAGCTTGGTTTAACCATCAAGAGTGTTTTATACTACATCAGAGGCCTTAACTTCAGTACCTAGTTTCATTCTTGTATCCTCTTGAAACTGGACACGGAACAATGTGAAGTGGACAGAATAACTCGGCTGGGAAAATCATTGGTTGGATGTAGACTCAGCCATACTCCAGAGGAAGACCATTGAATTGAATGGGGATTAGGTCAGCCATGACTAGCTTCAGTCCCATTGATTTCAATGGGCCACTTTGCACATTAAAGTGCTTGCCCTAGCTCTCCTCCCTCGGCCCATTCCTATCGCCATCGTGGCAGAGGCGGGCCTTCCCCTGCTTTTACCTGTCTGGCCAGAGGTATCTGTTGTTTCCTCACCTCGAGGCGACAGAAGCAATGCTCTGAAACTCAAAAATTTAGTTTAACTGACTTCAGCGTGGAAAAGGCAGGTGGAAATCTTAGCTTTTTCCTTGACAGGAAATATTATAAATGTGCTTTCTGCTCCGTAGTCGTGGCCGAGTGGTTAAGGCGATGGACTAGAAATCCATTGGGGTCTCCCCGCGCAGGTTCGAATCCTGCCGACTACGTGCGGGTTTTTTTTTAACAACTTATTTTGTTTAGCTCTGATAGTTTGGGTTCCCAATTTGTAAAAATTCTCTTCTGTGTCCAGGAGATTTTTTTTCTCACGCCGAGCAGTTTGCTCTTTTACTTAAATTGAAAAGCAAAAGAAATGAAGGGAGAAAAGTATGAAATCTGTGTACAGAAAATATTCTAGTAGGAGGATTTACCATCTCGCTTCTGCAGATTGCTCCCGAATGGGGAAAACCGGGTTCATAGCACGTGGAATTTGCAGACCGACTCCGCAGAGGGCGTTGGTGGTATAGTGGTGAGCATAGCTGCCTTCCAAGCAGTTGACCCGGGTTCGATTCCCGGCCAACGCAACCCTTTTTTCCCTCCCACCCTAATACAGTCTTGTTCGATGGTGACTATTAAAATAATCTGTTTTTAACATCTGTTCTCCAGCTCCCTTCCTAACAGATAATTAATTTGCTGTTGGGGGAAATGTGCTATGAGTTAAGGTCGAAGGTAGGAAGGAATTTGCATGCAGAGGTGGGTTCATGCAATTTGTTGTTCAGTCTACTGTATCCACTTGGTTTCTCTTCCTGAAAGCCAAACCATACTCCTGCTGAATTTCAGACTTTTACAGACTCACGTTACTCCCAGTATCGTTTAGGATCACTTTGTCCTTCAGTAAGGTAGGGGTGGACAAGGATGGGAATATTTTAAAATCGTCATAAGAGTCCAGAAACCATGGTAGGGCAAATCCTTTATGCATCCAACCGATAAATATTTTAAAAACCCTATAGTTGACGGAATTTTACATGGGTCAACACAACTATCTTTGCTTCAGTTGCAGGGTTAAGATTTTGCAAGATAGGAGTAGCCTCGGTTATTAGTGCTCGTGTCAAAGAGCTTCACCTGTGCAGTTCCTCGTTAGTATAGTGGTAAGTATCCCCGCCTGTCACGCGGGAGACCGGGGTTCGATTCCCCGACGGGGAGATGTGCTTCTTTTCGTGCCAAGTTCAGAAAGAGCATCTTTTTTTGTCTCTGTTCTTGTCTGTCTTTCTCTGTTCTTTTAAATACAGTTTTGAGCACAGATCAACACTGCACGGCTGTTCAAAAGCCTCAGTCTTTGATTTCCTGGGTAATTGGCTCCCTGCCTAAAATATACCCGGAAGTTCTGCCATCTAATCTGGAAGTCCCTTCCACCGAACCTGTTGCAATATGGGCACTCCTGTGAGGAAAGGATCGTGGACCTTATCTTTAGATGCACTGTTCGTTTTTCCTTAGATTGCACGTCACATGCTTCACTGAAATAGAGTTTGTCATTCAAGTCCCAGTTATCCAAAGAGACTGAGGCACGGAACTGTCTTTCTGGCCATTTGCTAGCAGGCGGTGAGTGTTCATTGAAGAATCAAGATGATACAGTTTGAATCTGATTGCCTTGAAAATCATCAACATCAACATCTTCCATGTACCAGCACTCAGAAGTTATTCCATCTCTCTCATTCCATCTGCATAAAAGATTATCTGCACTTCCTTTTTATACATTACATTTATTTAAATAACTGTGTTTCCGTATAGCCCTACTTCACAAATGTTATCAAAAGATCTTTCCTATCTTTATACCTTAGCTTCCCCTTCCTGGCTCTTCATTGTATGTGTAATTATGTTGTGGCTTTTATTCTCTGGTCTGTCTCTATTCTTTCTGTGCTGTTGTATCTATGGCTTTTCCTTTCCCGACCATAGGAAAAGTTTTAATCAGAAAAGAAACAGGTACCACTGGGATTTGAACCCAGGATCTCCTGTTTACTAGACAGGTGCTTTGACCAACTAAGCTATGGTACCCCCTCCTGAACATTTAAAAAAAAACCTGGATATGATTCATGGATTGAAAAGGTACAGTGAGCCACAGCTAGAATGCAAACCGGAGGGGTTCTGACTGCAATCAAACCTGTGCACTCGGCTTTCACCCAAGTGTCAATCATCTACCTGGAAAATGCAAACAGAGATCCACTTCAAAAAAATATTAAAGCCCTGCCTGACACGGATGGGCCTTGAGAATTGGCTCACTTTCTTTTGAAGCCACTCATTTGGCACTTAGATGATGCCATTTCCACAGCCTCTGCTAGATCCACTTGACCGCTTGATGGACCAGAAGGGGAGTTAGGATATGAACTACAAGAGCTGGAGACCTGGAGATCCCTGTTGCATAAGATTGCCATGGAATTAGCTGGCTTTTGACCCATAAGGAATTCACTGTCTCTTGCCCCAGACCTTGGATCACAGAGTAGTGGAGTTAGAAGGGGTCAAGTGGGCCATTGGGTCCAAGCCGCTGCTCTTGCAGGACACCAGTTTGCACCATCCCACTCAGATGATGGGCCAGCTTCTGCTCAAATGTCTCTAGTGCGGGACAGCCCACCACCTCTCTAGGCAAGCAGTTCCACTGTCGTATTGCTCTGACAGTGAGGGAACCTTTCCTGATATCTAGCAACTTGACTTGATTATTCCGTGTCCTACACTCTGGCATCAACAAGAAGAGATCTTGACCTTCCTCTTTGTGACAGCCTTGAAGGTACTTCTAGAGGGATATCATGTCCCCCTCAGTCTTCTCTTCTCAAGGCTGAACAGGCCCAGTTCTCTCATTCCCTCCTCATGGGGCAGTGTTTCCAAACCCTGGATCATTTTTATTGCCCTCCCCTGGACCCTTTCTAAATTTTTGCATCTTTCTTAAATCTTGGTACCCAGAATTCCCAGAGTATCCCAGTTGAGGTCTGACTAGTGGGGAATATAGGGGAACTACTACTTCTCATGATTTGGAAATAATACTTCTATTATTTTCCTGGGCTCCAAGATCACCACAGATGGGGACTGCAGCCAAGAAATTAAAAGACGCTTGCTCCTGGGGAGGAAAGCTATGGCAAATCTAGAAAGCATACTAAAAAGCAGAGACATCACCCTGCTGACAAAAGTGTGTGTAGTCAAGGATATGGTTTTCCCAGTTGCAATGTATGGCTGTGAAAGTTGGACCATAAGAAAGGCTGAGTGCCGACGAATTGAGGCCTTTGAATTGTGGTGCTGGAGGAGACTCCTGCGAGTCCCTTGGACCACAAGGTGATCAAACTGGTCAGTCCTAGAGGAGATCAACCCTGACTGCTCTTTGGAAGGCCAGATTCTGAAGATGAAACTCAAATACTTTGGCCACCAAATGAGAAGGAAGGACTCCCTGGAGAAGAGCCTAATGCTGGGAACAATAGATGGCAAAAGAAGAAGGGGATGGCAGAGATTGAGGTGGCTGGATGGGGTCACTGGGGCAGTTGGCGTGAGCTTAGGTGGACTCCCGGGGATGGTGGAGGACAGGAAGGCCTGGAGGGATGCTGTCCATGGGGTCGCGATGGGTCGGACACGACTTCACAACTAACAACAACAATGCATCCCAAAGTAGCATTTCCCCTTTTTGCAGCTGCATCACATCGTTGGCTCCTACTTAGCCTGTTGTCCACAATAACCTGCATCTTGAATTTTCCTGCCTGAAGGTTCTTTCTGAAATTAAATACCCTTCTTTCCCCTTCCATACAGCCCTTTTCACAAATAAGGGTGTCCTTAGGAAATAGGCTGCTTTCAGAGAATATGCCAATTAACACATGCTAATTAGTGCATTTGGGGATGCCTGTGGCCTAGATTATTTTGGTACTGAGTTTCACCCCTTAGATGACTCTCACTCATGTGAGTGAACTGACTCTATTGACCAGCATTATGGTTGTGTGAAAATTGAGTTACCACTTGAAAGGATATCAAAATGACCAAATTTGGTGCAGAAGCAATTTAGTATTACACTTGTATCTCTAGAGAGAGATCCTGTGGGCCTGGATAGCTCAGTCGGTAGAGCATCAGACTTTTAATCTGAGGGTCCAGGGTTCAAGTCCCTGTTCAGGCGAAGGTTCAGTTTTGACACTATGTTATCCACAAATGTTCACTCTTTCCCCTCCTCTCACCAGTTAATTATTATAGGAGGATGTGTTAGTTAGGACACGTTTTTCCACTCATCAGCCTGGCAAAAATATCATTTTACAACAAATTACGGTTGATGTGCTTAAATCCCTAGATTTGAAGACATCAACTCTTTTGTCAAATCATCCTCAGTACTGACTTTAAGCCACTCTGTTTCCTTTTTGTTTGCAAAAATATCCATGGCATAAAATGCTTAATGAAATACTCTTCACCAGGTGATTTGTACTGGTCACAGCAAAGATGGAGGAGTTTACTGTGCTGCTTTTATGATGGGCAGATCACGCGGTAAGACTGAGAATAACCGAATGAAATTTAATAGGGGCAAATGTCGAATTCCACACGTAGGAAAAAGAAACCAAAAGCATAATCACAAGATGGGGGATACTTGGCTCAACTATATGAAAAGCAAAAAGGGTCTTGGAATTGTTGTAGATCAGAAGCTGTATGTGAATCAACAAGGTGATGTGGCTGCAAAAAGAGCAAGAGAGCGCCAGGCCAAGACCTTTTTATTTAAACAATATTTTAACAACTTTTAATATTATTTATTGCTTTTAATTTTACAGCCAGGATGAATCTGGATTTTATATGCACTATGTATATGGATTGTTTATTTATTGTATGGAAGCCGTCCCGAGGCTCACGCGAATGGAACGGCATACAAAAACTCCAAACAAATAAAATAAAATAAATACTATTTTAAGCTGCATTAATAAAAGTATCAATTCCTAGTCATATGATGCTCTACGTAGTTCCCCTTTAGCGTCGCATTGGCTAGGCCTCATATGGAGTACCGCATCCTGTTCTGACCACCACAGTTTAAGAAAGATGCAGACAAGCTGGGAAGTGTTCAGAGGAGGGAGGGCAGCAAGGATAATCCCAGGACTGGAAGCGAAGCCCTGGGGAGAGATTGAAAGAACTGGGGATGGTTCGCCTCGAGAAGAGAAGGCTGAGGGGAGATAGGACAGCACGCCACGAGTTCTTCAAAGGCTGTCACAAAGAGGAAGGGCAAGATGTCTTATTGATCATCCTGGAGTGCAGGACATGGAACAACAGGCTGAAGTTACAGGAAGCTGGTTCCGGCTGGCCATTGGGAAGAAATTCCTGACTCCTGAAGCTATAGGAAGTGGAACCAGTGACCAGGGAGGTGGGCAGCCATGTGGGAGGGATGGTTTTAACTCAGTGTCCAGCGCTCAGCAGGGGGTTGACCCAAAGTCCTTCTTGGTCCCTTCCAGCTCCGGTGTTCTGTGTTTCTATGATTCAGGCAAACACGAGCTTTCAAACTCTGCACTTAATGAGGGAATTTTGTGGACAGAGATGATCCTCTCTCTGAATTTGATGGCTCTTTCTCTGTTTCCCAGCAACCCTGGAAGGAATTTCCTCTGCCCTTCCCATCCCTTTTCCCTTTTAGGTCATGTCTTTTAAAATTACAAGCCTGCAAGAAATAAACAATTCTATGTGATCTGCTCCAGCCAGATAAAAGTGCTTGTTACAGATAAATGCATCTTTTCATGGGCTTGATAAGTTTGGTGCTGAAGCATTGATCAAAATTTGCAATGGGTAAATATACCCAGTAGGTTCAGGCAGTACGGGCTGCTGTTGAAATGAAGATTACAGAGCTTTCTGCACCCGGCTGATGTAACAAACCATTGCGAACAATGCAGTTTCCAACCCAACAACAGGCCAGGAGTTTTCTTCACGGGTTGTTTGTATTTAACAAACCATGCATGCCACAGCTGTGGCACATTTAGATAATGGCAATCCACTCAGGGAATGGCAGGGGCTGTGGACAGGCACCAGTCCCAGTGAACAGATCATCTGTTACATGTGATTAGTTCTGTATTGTTCTAGTTCTCAGCAACAGTCATTTTGGATGCTGCTGACAAAAGAGATAAAGGACGTAATGAAGGCTTGCTGATCACAGAGACGGTAAACTGGGTTGTATTACTTCTGTTTGTGGTTGAAGACACCCAGATGGAATGATCCTCCATATAAAAGCAGTTCCTTTAGATTAGAAAACCAGTAGTCCAGAAAGGAAAAGCGTTCTAACCTAGTTTTTATCTCTCTGTGCTAGTATTCTGTGTGAAAGGAATATCTTATGCATGGACTTGTCCCATCAGAAGATCCTGAACCTGAAATGCTTCAAAGAAGGTCTGTTTTACCATCTCAATGAGAACTCAGCTGTAGGATAAAGAAGCTTTCCCAGTCTTGGGTAACCAACCCAAGACTCATAACCAATCAGCCCCCCACTCATATGGCCTATGGTGAAGAATGATGGGAGCTGTAGTCTCAAACATTTCGAGTGCACCAGGGTGGAGAACTCTGACATAAGGCCAACCTTTCAAAACACTGAGTTGTTAGTCCTGTTTAGAGTAGATCCAGGACAAGTTAGTCATGAACTAACAGGACAAATGAACAAACATGGCAACTTAGTCATGACCTAAATCCCACTTCTTTAAATGGGTCTACTCTAAGAAAGACTATGAGTAGACAATCCCTCGATCCCCCAGATGTTTCTCAATGACAACTCCTGCATCTAAGACTGCTGGTCATGCCGGCAGGGGATGATGGGACCCATCGTCCAAACTGGGGAAACAAGGTTGAGAACGGTTGAGTTAGTCCTTGAAGCAGGCACTTTTTAATCTGTCTGGAAACTGTGACATGCAGCAAAGTCTAGCTCGTCTGGGGTGGACGTTGCTTTTTACCTTTTGCCCCCATTTTGCAAAAGTAATGCAAAGAAAAATACTTACATAGATTTTTGTCTCATATCTAAGTCTCCCATATATAAAGTCCCACCAATTTCCTAGGCTGCGACAAAACATCAGTAACGTCAAAACAACCAAGCATTTATGTTGCAATAAGAGAACTTTATCCTATGCCAGTTTAGACTGGGAAAAAAAAGCTTCTATGCCAAAATGCTCAACCATGTCCCCTTAACCAAAACCATCGTCCCCCCTTTTATCTGTCCTGAAGAACTATCTATATCTATCTATCTATCTATTTTTCTATTTCAGAAACTGAACAAATAAAAATCAGTAAATAGAGTTCCAGGGTAAACTCGCATCCTGCAACCTCCTCCCGCACCCATTTATTCCCCGATGTAACGACGGGCAATCCAGAAGCAGCACGAAGCAGGGCGGCCGGATGAAACGCCGTGTGCCTGAATAGCCAGCCCCGCGGAGGAAGCAGGCGCAGGTGAAGGTAGTGTGGCCGAGCGGTCTAAGGCGCTGGATTTAGGCTCCAGTCTCTCCGGAGGCGTGGGTTCGAATCCCACCGCTGCCAAGAGCTCTTTTCCTGCGCCTCGGCGTCCCCACAGCCCTTCCCCGTCCCCGTGTCTAATAACTAGCAACGCAGCTCGGGGGGGCTCACTCGTTCGACACGGATCTGATATTTCGATTCTCCCGACACGCTTGTTTCTCTTCTTGCTCGTACGAACCTTGGCTTGGGAAACAACGCTCTTCCCAGAACGGCCCTTCAATGACATCAGCCTTAAATTTAAAATGCGATCCTCACGTTGGATCAAAGAAGGGGAAACCTCCAAGCTGAATACATATTGCAGGGTATGTGAGCTGAAAGTTAGCAAAAGAGCCTGCATGTCTTTCCCAAACGGGTAGAGAGAGATTTGGAGGAGGAAAAGAACTGCGTGCTACTATTAAGAGACCAGAATCACTCAATATTTTTAATTTTTTTTGCTAGCATAGCGTCAAAAACACAAGGAGAAACGTTGTTCGTCACAGCCCGGCTAGCTCAGTCGGTAGAGCATGAGACTCTTAATCTCAGGGTCGTGGGTTCGAGCCCCACGTTGGGCGACTGCTTTTTGCTTTCGAATTAATTAAACACGCACATTACGGTTATACTTACATCAAATGCTACAGCAATGAAACGTTTACATTTTTAAAAAGAAAGGGAACAGTGCAGCCAACAAGAAAGGAAGGGCTGGAAATATGAGTCTGAAACATTCTTTGCCCACATCTTGGGAACATTCAGAGATGAAGGAATTAACTGCTACCGGTATTCACAACACTTACTCATTGATTGATTGATTGATTGATTATTTAGAATTTTGTATGCCGTCCCATTGCTTATAGCCTCGGGACGGCTCACAAAAAATAAATAAACATAATACATAGTAAAATAATACAATTAAAAACCCCAGAATCACCCTGGCTGCAAAATTAAAACCAATAGATATTATTAACAGTTGTTAAAATATTGTTTAAATTTTAAAAAATTAAATAAAATTTAAATATTGTTTAAATAAAATATAGATTCCATTTCCATTGTTTTAAGTTGGAGTTCTAAGCCCTTTGAAGGAGAGGGTGAGTATGAATGTTTTCCTATCATAGTGAACTAAGATAAGGAATTATTTTGCTGGGGTGTGGGAATTCATTGCTGGGTCATGCTGTACTCACGTACCACACGAAGACCAAGAGTATTGTAATTTACCTATGTAACCATATAAGGCTTGTAACCATATAAGGCTTGTAACCTAAGCATTAAGGTGTTGGCTGCTTGTGTACGATGGCTAATTGGCTGTATTCAAATGCCTAGGTAAAAAGTGTGAAGTAATAAAAGCAGATGCCGGTGGTGAGGGGGGGAAAAGAGAGCAAGAAGAGGGAAGAAGAAAAAACCTTGGGGGAAGAAGTTTTTGCTGTTCTCCCCCTGCAACTAAACCGAGCATGCTTTGTAACTGATTTCTGGACTGCAGTCTTTTTTTCTTTCTTTAAACTTTCTCGCGCCGCTTGCCGAGGTTGACTGGCTGGCCCAGCCAACCCGCCACACTGGGGAAGGAGGTACATCCTAGAAGCAGTAATGGCCATTTTATGTAGCTACAAGTTGTACCCAAGGCTGCATATCAAGGCCCGACTAGCACAGTAAGAGTGGATTTTCTGAACCTCACGACAAACTTCTAACGTGGCTGAAGGCCAGTCTGTCCAGGCGCCAAGGGCCGACTGGGTTCGATGAACTGTTCTGTGCATGCTGAACATTCATTCTGTAGCGACAGAGTTTACTGGTTTTGATCATGCTATGCATAAGCATTAATGAGCATGGAACGGTCTAGCCATCGGAACAGGACAGGTACAAGAACAGGACAAGAACTCCATCTGCCACGAATTTATCTTCTCTCCTTGGTGGCCACCACAACATTTCGTGGACGTGAATTCCATAACTGAACCAAGAGTTTTGCAAAGAAGCATTTCCTCTTATCTCTCCTGAATCACCCAATAATCAGCTTCGTGGGATGATCCCACTGGATTCCAGTGTTTTGAGAGATAGGAAATCCTATTTCCTTATCCTCTTTTTTGACACTATGAATAATTTTTTACACCACTTTCATGTCTTCACTCATTCACCTAACCTGACCTGTCCCAGATGTTGTCTGGGGGTTCTCCCAGCTGCTCCTTGACCATTTTCATTGCCTCTTTTTGCACTGTGTCTAATTCTGAAGTGCCCTTACTTAGATGCAGTGACCAAATCACTGTACACAGTATCCCACAGTATCCCAACTTTTGTATAAAAGGGAATACGCTCTTTGAACAAGAACAGCAGCACCAATGAAGATGCCCTGTTTCCTTTCTCATCCATCTTAGGGCTTCACCTTAAATGTATACCTACATTCACTCTCAATTAAACTATATTGCCTTATTCTAACCACAGCATTGCATCACAAAATATTTCTTTACATTAATTAGGTACTTTCCTTTATACTTTTATAAAACAAACTCTTAGAACTTAGAAGATACAAATTCATTCTCTTCAAGCTTCTTGAATTTCTACTCCATTACATAAGAAACTTCTGAGCACTGATCTTTTACAATTCTATCCTATTTAAGAATACCATTGATTCTAACACAGCTCTGACATGCTCTGTAACAGTTCATGTATCTGGCAAACTATATGCAGTTTATGCCAGAAAAAAATAGTCTTTAACGTGTCCCAAGACACTTCGTTGTTTTTGTTAAAACAGACTAACAGGGAAATTGAAAAGTGAGCTATGTGTTTTCTCTCTTCTCATAATACTAAAATACACAGAATGAATTAAAATTCATCCCACAAAAAGTGATGCATACAAGATTCAGGACGGAGAAAAGAAATCCTGCTTCACATAATCCATTTTTTATATTGGAACTGCTCAAATAGTATCTCAGTGTTTTGCCCAACGTGGCCAAGACATGCTTTTTTATAAGGCCACAATCCACGCATTTGTGCTAAAAGAATTTCCTTCGGCAATAAAGTACTTCCCTCTTCATTCTAATTCTTACTACCTTTGGAACAAAGAAGCAGCCAACCTACCCCAACGCACAGATACAGCTCTATAGAAGAGTCTCATATAGGGTAGCGTGGCCGAGCGGTCTAAGGCGCTGGATTAAGGCTCCAGTCTCTTCGGGGACGTGGGTTCGAATCCCACCGCTGCCAGACCAATGCTTTTCTCCCTCTCCTTGAGAAAAGCATATCCTACATAAAAATCGCAGAAGAGGGGCATCAACAATTCCCCCCACGATCGAAACAAGGCTCATCTTAAAGGAAGTGATGCTGTTTAAAATTCCCATAATAATATAGCCAGGTAACATTCCTCTGCATTGTGTTGATTCCTTTTCTTACGGACAGCCTAAAAGTAAGACTTCATTGACGGGCCAATTATTATAGGAATAAATCAACCAAGGTCTGTTCCAACATTTAATCTCGACTTAATTTAAATTAGGTTTCTTCCGTCTTGCCTCAGCGCTTTTAGTGAACACTACAGAATTTTTTTCGACAGAACGCTTTCTCCAGACTCGCAAAAGACAAAATAAAGAAGATTATATTTGAAACCATCTTGAAAACGAACGGGGAAATTGCAAGCATTTATTTCCCGGCAGATGCAGAAAAGGAACGTCCCTGGGTGGGCTCGAACCACCAACCTTTCGGTTAACAGCCGAACGCGCTAACCGATTGCGCCACAGAGACCTCGCTTTCCATAGATACTCCAAAAAGGCGAATACGGTCGCTCTTCTTCCTCAGCCCCGCTATTCAGCACAATGAATAGCAACATTGCAAAAAAGCACGTGCTCTGATTTTGCAATACTCATGCAGAAGCCAGAAAAGGGAATGCTTTACTGATTTCGGCACCTGAAGGAGAGTGCATCTAAAAGAATTTTCTTCCCTGGCATTTTAAGAGTGCCAGGGATGCTGTTACTTGTAGTGTAAGTAAATGAACCAATTTCCATGACAGGATTCAGAATGCAACCCCGTAAAGATGTCTACCCAGAAAGAAAGCCCATTCATTTCAGTAGGATCTATACTCGGGAAAGGGTGTAGCAGCCAAGCATAAATTTACCTTGGAGTGAGTCCCATTGAACTGAGTGGGACTTCGTTGTTGTTCAGTCGCAAAGTCAGGCCCCACTCTTCACAACCCCATGGGCAATATTCCTCCAGGTTTCCCTGTCCTCCACCATCCCCTGAAATACACCCAACCCCACACTCACCTCTCCAGTGACCCCATCCAGCCACCTCAACCTCTGCCGTCCCCTTCTTCTTTTGCCTTCAGTTGTTCTCAGCCAGCATCAGAGTCTTTTCCAGTGAGTCCTTCCTTCTCATTAGGTGGCCAAAGTATTTGAGTTTCATCTTCAGGATCTGGCCTTCTAAAGAGCAATCAGGGTTGATCTCCTCTAGGACTGACCGCTTTGATTGCCTTGTGGTCCAAGGGACTCGCAGGCGTCTCCTCCAGCACCACAATTCAAAGGCCTCAATCCTTTTGCACTCAGCCTTCCTTATGGTCCAGCTTTCACAGCCATACATTGCATCTGGGAAAACCATAGCCTTGACTATACGCACTTTTGTTGGCAGGGTGATGTCTCTGCTTTTTAGTATGCTGTCTAGA